>NC_139221.1:165568993-166131493 GCF_055691185.1 Crinia signifera
TCAGTTCTGATGTGACTTTGAGGGACTTGTATGTGAGACACCCCCATAAATGATGCCATTTCAAAAACTGCACCCCTCACAGTATTCAAAACAGCATTTTGGAAGTTTGTTAACCCTTTATGTGTTTCACAGGAATTAAAACAAAGTGTAGGTGAAATTTCAAAATTTCTTTTTTTTTGCAGAGTTTCAATTTTAATACATTTTTCTAACGAATACAGTAGATTTTACTAGAGAAATGTGACTAAAAATTGATTCCCCCAATTCTTTTGTTTTCATAAATATCCTATATGTGGCCCTAGTGTGCACGTTGACCAAACCACAGGCTTCATAATAGAAGGAGCACCTACTTGATTTTGGAGCCTCCTTTTTATGAGATTTTTTTTTAGGAACCATGTAGGTTTCTAGGCACCATAAGTCAGGGCTTGACAAATATCTTTAAAATCTAGGAGCCAGGATGAAAGTGTAGGAGCCAGACAAACTAAAAATAGGGACAGTATGCGCCAAAAATGTACAACGTAATGCTTATTACACATTTTACATACCCATTACATATTAAACCAAAGGCCATAATGAGCTGCCTCTTTCGGGAAGGGTATATTGTGTGTACACTCAAAATCATATGTATTACGGATCATCCTTTAGTTTCCTCTATTGCTGTTTATGAAATCAGTCAGGTGTGTAGCTAGCATTAGAAGGTGCACAACTGCTAAACCCTAAAAAATACATGTAATGCTTAATTTCCGGGTGACCTGGGAAGTGTATCAGTAAGTAATGAGTACACCTGTGTGTCTGCCCGGTGATGTGGGAAGTAAGTCAGTGTGGAATGGGTACACCTGTGTGTCTGCTGAATAACCTGGGATGTGTGTCAGTTAGTAATAGGTACACCTGTGTCTGCCCAGTGATGTGGGAAGTGTCAGTAAGTACACCTGTGTACCTGGGAACTGTGTCCACCTGTGTACCTGCCGAGTGACCTGGGAAGTGTCAGTGAGTAATGAGTACACCTGTGTACCTGCCGGGTGACCTGGCCCATATCACCTGTTTATGGCATCAGAGAGTAAGCAGGTGCATGGCCCAGATGTCACAGCTAGCTGCTGGTGTGTGCAGCACTAACACTCACCTAGTCTCTGTAGTTCCTACACTTCCAGGGTGTACTGCTGTAGGAAGGAGCCCCTTTGCCATCCTCGGGGCAGACGGCAGGCTGTAGTTAAGGCCAGAGATGTGATTTTGGAGTGGTCTGGTCCCTTACTCCAGCCCCAGGGGCTCTGGCTGAGTAGCTGCTGGTCACCAGGGGAAGGAAGTCTCCCTGCTTCGACATCGGCTGGGGGTTAGTGGTGACAGCGGCTGGGGGTTAGTGGTGACAGCGGCTGGGGGTTAGTGTGGAAGCTGCCAGGTACATTGTGGCCTCGCAGCCAGGGCCATGTGTGGGGGTGGCCGGGCTGCTGCTGCCTGTGTGCGGGCCGGGGAGTGGCCGGTTGCTGGGTTTATCTGCAGGGGATGGCCAGGCTGCTGCTGCTATGTGCGCCCGAGAGGTGGCCGGGCTGCCGCGGCCGTGTGTGGGGGTTGGCCGGGCTGCTGCGGCCATGTGCAGGCCAGGCTGCTGTGTCCAAGTGCGGAGGGGTTCGCCGGGCTGTTGCGGCCGTGTGCGGAGGAGTTCGCCGGGCTGTTGCGGCCGTGTGCGGAGAGGTTGGCCAGAATGCTGCGGCCGTGTGAGGGAGGGGTGGCCGGGCTGCTGCGGCCGTGAGTGAGTGATGGCCGGGCAGCCGTCGCGGGTTATGAGGGGGACTGTGCTGCTGGAGCTGTGAGGGAGGAGGGGTGGCTGGGCTTCTGCGGCCGTGAGTGAGTGATGGCCGGGCAGCCGTCACGGGTTGCGAGGGGGACTGGGCTGCTGGGGTTGTGAGGGAGGGGTGGCCGGGCTGCTGCGGCCGTGAGTGATGGTCGGGCAGCCGTGGCGGGATGCGAGGGGGACTGGGCTGCTGGGGCTGAGATAGGGGTGGCCGGGCTGCAGGGGCTGAATTGCTGCTTTGCGATGCTGGCTCCTATTTTGAAATAGCCGCGGCAGACCTGATCTGGGATGCCACGGCTCTGACCAGATTCTGCTTCCTCCATCGTAAAAAATCTGGTCGCCAGGAAGCAGAATCTGGTCGCCGTGGCGACCTGGCTCCCAGGGTTTGTCGAGCCCTGCCATAAGTGCTAAAAGTTAGGAACCTCCCCCACAAGTCACCCCATTTTGCAAACTACACCCTTCAGGGAATTCATTTAGGGGTATAGTGTACATTTCAAACCCCCAGGGGTTTCACCAATTTTGATACAACTGGGCTGTGAAAATGAAAAAATTAAATTTTTCATTTTCACAGCTCAGTTGTATCAAAATTGGTGAAACCCCTGGGGGTTTGAAATGTACACTATACCCCCTGATGAATTCCCTGAAGGGTGTAGTTTGCAAAATGGGGTCACTTGTGGGGGGGTTCCACTGTATGGGTGCTTCAGGGGTCATTCAACCAGAATCTGTGCTGCAAAATCCAAAAATCACTCCTTCCCTTCTGAGTCCTGCCATGCACCCAACTGGTATTTTTTGGTCACATGTGAGGCATTGCCATACTCGGAAGAAATTGGGGCACAGATTTTGGGGTGCTTTGTCTCCTTCATTCCTTGTGAAAATGAAAAATTTTGAGCCAGATCTGCATTTTTGTGTAAAAAATGTAATTTTTTACACAAAAATGCAGTTCTGGCTCAAAATTTTTCATTTTCGCAAGGAATGAAGGAGACAAAGCACCCCAAAATCTGTGCCCCAATTTCTCCCGAGTACGGCAATGCCTCATATGTGACCCAAAAATACCATTTGGGTGCATGGCAGGACTCAGAAGGGAAGGAGTGATTTTTGGTGGTGGAATGAATGGTGGGTGCTATGTCGCATTAGCAAGACCCCCGAAGCACCAATACAGTGGAACCCCCCCACATGTGACCCCATTTTGCTCACCAGCTTTGGGAGGGCGGCTGGCGCTGCGGCTGGTGGGGGGGTGGGAGGGGTGCTGGCGCTGCGGCAGCCGGGTGGGTGGGAGGGGGGGGGGGGCTGGCGATCGGTGGTGATCGGTGCTGTACTTAACAGCACCGATCACTGTATATATATATATATATATATATGTGTGTGTGTATATATATATATATATATATATATGTGTATATATATATATATACATATATACACACATATATATATATATATGTATATATATTTATATATATATATAGTTCATCTAAATAAATTTAAACAAATTTCAAAGATTTAAGCAGCAGTGCTGCTGCTGGCGGGGGGGTGGGAGGGGGGCTGGCGCTGCGGCTGCTGGATGGGTGGGAGGGAGGCTGGAGAGAGGCTGCCGGGAGGGAGGGCGGGCTGCCGGGCGGGTGGGAGGGCGGTTAACAGCACCGATCACCACCGATCTCTGTGTTACCGAGCGGCTTAGCCGCCGGTAACACAGAAAACGCTGCAATTGGCTGTTCACTTTTGAACAGCCAATCGCAGCGATCGCCGACCGGGGGGGGCACCCCTGCCCCCCCTGGGCGGCGAGGGGGGATGTCTGCTGTCAGGGACAGCAGACATCTCCAAACTGTCACCGCGTCTATAGACGCGGTGACAGTTAGAAGTCATGACGTATATATACGTCATGTGTCGGGAAGCACATCCCGGCCATGACGTATATATACGTCAAATGTCGGGAAGGGGTTAATAATAATCACAAGTAAGGAAAGGCTCTGAGGCTGAGGAAGTGTGGAAAAGACCTTCAAAGGCAATATCAATACCTACAGTACTTTACTCAGAAACATGAGTTACCGTTTCACTTTTAGTTGACGCAAATCTGAGTTGATAGAACGGACTAAAATTCCAACTGTTACTCTGCATGTGACTCTGACTCTGCAATGCAGAGATTGTAGTTTGAACAGTAATTGTCCCATCGGCATGGTATAGCTCGCAGAACATGTCTAGGTTGACACAGTAGATAGTAATGCAAAGGTTGACATTGACAAATGACGGATACAAACAAAAGGTCAGAATGGAAATGGTCGATACATTAAAAGGTCGACAATCGTTTTTTCCACAATTATTGTACAGCATACTCTCGCATGGCCAGGTACTTTGCTGTGCTCAGCACACTTTATTGTACCCAATTGGAGTCCACGTGGATAGCAAAGTATGAAAAAGTCCATAAAATTAAAAAATTAAATTATAAACACCTCATGTTGACCATTTCATGTGTCGACTATGACCATGTCGACCTTTGTGTGTAAAATGGGAGTTCTATTAAAAATGGGATGTTGCCCATAGCAACCAATCAAAATGTATAACTATTATCTTCTAGAAGGTGCTAAATAAATAAGAAGTACAATATGATTGGTTGCTATGGGCAACCATCTCATCTTCAACAGAACTCCCATTTAAGTAAATGTACCCCTAGACAATGGAAAACTAATATCAGATGCAATCTTGCAGGGGTAATTGCAACAATAGAGAATAATAATAACAATAATAATAATAATAATAATAATAATAATAATAATAATAATAATAATAATAAAATATATTCTGTCTGGCATTTAAAATTGGGTTATTCAGGGCACTTTTAGTCAGTATTCATGCGGCTCCCATAAGAATAATCTGGATTATTCAAACATAGAACAAATAACTAGTAATTATTCAATTAATCAACTAGCCAAGAGAGCTCAATAGTATATATAGATTTAATATTCACACATTTAAATATACTGTACATACTTAAAACATTCAATAGCATTAAAACACCCAATAAAATAAAATACAGTTTGTTACTTATTAAAATTTTAGATAAGAACTATTCAATGTACCCCTCTCTGTCAGCCATCAAGATACTGTACTTATCTGCCATTCCTAAATCCTTGGTCCCATGGCAAATTTTAATTGGAAGTGTGTTCAGATTCATGCATAGGCCCTCCTACTGTAGGTCAAAATGTGTGAGATCGAGTAAAACTCTACTGAATGTTATCCCGTACTTTTTTCATAGATCTAGATGACAGATGTCTTGTATGTGTGGTACAGGATATATGTGGCAAGGGATATGAAGGGTGAATAGCCAAACAGTAAATGGTAATCCCCCAGCAGCATACAGTATGTTGGTCAAGTCTACAATTAACCACCCTTATGAAGTGGTATTACAAATACATTGCAGCTGTATTCAAGGGGCAACATTCAGTATTTTTGAATTGAGTAATTTTCATTGATTTATCAATTATACATTGATAACAGACAACAACAATAACAGTTAAGGGTAAAAAAATGAGAATGTATGTGCTCAAGTATCAACTGTTGAATATAATACCTCACACACACACACACACACACACATACACACACACACACACACACACACACACACACACACACACACACAAAAGAATCAATTATACCAGAACATTGGTGATATTCAGCCAGGATATCAGTACAGAGAAATTGTCACAATATATCCATTATAACAACTTCTTAAAACATACAATATGAAGCAAAAATAAAAAAAGGGGGGGGGGGGGGGGGTTACGGGGAGAAGAGATATAAAAAGAAAATAGATGCATCAACTTTCCAAAGGGAGAATTAATCAATTTTAACACTACACTCACCCAGGGATACAAATATTATGTTTAGGCAAGTATTCTCCCTTACTGATGATCGAACATCTCTGGACTCAAGCTACCGGCCCCATATGCAATTTAAATTTGTGCTCCACCACTTGAGCAATGTATACATATTTTTCATGTTGAATAGTAAGGTTAACCAGTGACACCCAAGCTGCGGTTTTCAGTCTTTCAGAGGCTATCCATGAACAAGCAGTATAAACCTTGGCCAGAGCACAGACATGAATAGCAAACAATTTTGTATATTTGTCATTGGATTCATCAAATATTCCCAGACAACATCTCTTCGGGGTAGGTATAACCCTGGGGATACCCAGCTCAGTAAGGACCAACTTGACTCTAACCCAAAACTGAGTCAGTAGAGGACAATCCCACAGCAAATGCCAGAATGAGCTCAACACATTATCACATTTTGGACAGAGATTAGTATGTCCCCCAAATCTACATAATTTAACAAGTGTAAGGTACACTCTATGTAAGATATAACATTGAATTTGTTGCACTCTAGTAGGCACAGAGGAAAGTTTAGGAGACTCCAATCATCTTCATCAATAGGGCCCAGGTCTGTTGGCAACATTTAGTATTTCATGCATTTTCTTTAGTACTATGGCAGATTAGTTAGCTTTGTTATATCACAGCACTTGTGTCATGAGCTCAATCCCTAACCAGGATCTGTAGTTTAAACGGCTGAAGATAAAAATAGTTTCTAATTAGTGCATGTTCTTGTATGTTACGGAACTCTATAAAGCATTGCTTAATTTGTAATATAAATTTTGCTGATGGAACATACACATATTTATGTGTGTATGTTATTTGCACATCTCATGGTATGTCAAAGTCAAAACCAGAGTATTTCAACAGTTAATAAATATAAAAAATGCTCAAGTTAAATTTTTTAAATACATTTTTCTTTTTTCAAATAAATTGTATTGAGTTAAGCACCACAAGTTTTAACAGCAATGAGCATAGTAATATTTAAAATTGGATACTCCGTGATACTAATTCTCTTCATAAATTAAGTTTACATTGAGTAACCATTTTATCTGTCACGTTTATATCATATATGTCAGATACAATGAAAATGAATAACGGAAAAGAGAAATGGAAAAAGTTCACGGGGGGCACGCAAGACAACAGAACCCGAATCTCAAAGTCCCTTTCAAAGTTTGAAGGATATTATAGTTGGATATAATCTACATGGCCACCCATGATTTTCTTTATTGCCCATACTGTACCTGATGGTGTTCTTATGTGCATTTTTAAAAATCATGGGGCCAATTGTTATGTCTTCAAAGAAGTTTTTTGAAACATCTGCAAAGAGGGCAGATAAATCGAAATCCAGTTTTGTAATATTACTTTTTGAGCAGTAGCACTAATTGCAAAAAGCCGTTTTCTACATCCCTTGTCTGTAAAAGAAATGATCTATTGTAAAGCGCAACGGAATCTGCTGCACACACTGTATAAGAAACTGTAAATAAGTAGAGAAAATAAATAGAATTTCCTAACTAAAATACATATTTGTTGTAGTGAATGGAAAGACCAGAAGCCATGGAGGAAGTCCACTTAAGCAGCCTTTCACCACAGACAGTTATGCAAGGAGGTCATACGCACTAAATGCTGTCTATGAAGTATGAAGTAAGACCTATGATAAATATTTAAAATCATCTCTTGATATTGCGCTGCTGGTAATAACTTACACCTACATTTCAACAACTCTTCACTGGTTAGTGGGGAAGAAGAGGATAACCACTGTATGACACCTGATGTGACGTGATATTGGTCCATTTGTTTTCTCAAGACAGTGTTATGTATAGAAATAGTATTCCTTGAAGGTGGACTGGATTTAAAAAAAATGCTTTTTATTAAAGCATCACATATGTAATAAAGTACAATTTATAAGTACAGTACGATTATACAGTAACAGTGCAAATTTTTTTCCCAAAAGACCATAGAAACAATAAAAGTCTAAACTAGATATAACAATGTGTTGCTGCAGGAGAATGTATGGACAGCAATCATTAAAATGACAACTGGAACAGAATGACTCCATGAAGAAAAAGCAATATGTCAGAATCAAATAAATAAATAAATAAATCCAAACATAAAAGAAAAAGGTTATGTCTCCTGTTCATCCCCACACACCCCTTGGTGGAGTCTCTACAAGACTTGTAGGCTTACAGGATGGAGCTCTATCATCAGTTGTCTGATACTATGGTATACACCAAGCTTTCTGTGGTTCTATTACAGACACTCCAGGATGAACATATTAACAATAAATAAATGGTTGCTTTGACATCAGAGGTACCTATTGTTCTTATTATGTACTCACTACCAAAAATACATAAGGATGCCCTCAACCCCTCCTTATATCAACCTATTTCACAATTGCTTGAAATTTTATTCAACCTCCTATTGTCACTCAAGATACGTACCTCAGAGACACCAATTAATTCCGGAATTGGTTAGTTCAGTATCAAGATGGCTTACACGCAGTCCTTTATTCCGGTTCACTCGCAAAAGGCAAATTCCTTCTCAAATGGACAAAACCATGTGTACTGCAGGGGGGCAGATGTAACATGTGCAGGGAGAATTAGATTTGGATGGGGTTTTACTTCAACGTCAGATCTATATTGCTGTGTAAAAATAAAGCAGTCAGAAACAAAATAACTCACCCAAATTTAATTCTCTCTGCACAAGTTACTTCTGCCCCACCTGCAATGCACATGGTTTTGTCCATTTGAAAAGGAATTTACCTTTGCAAGTGAACCAGAATAAGGGCCGCAATGTGTATTTTTCTGGATGAGATTGGTCATAGTTTACAGTTTAATCTTGGGCTATATTTGAATTTAATAAGGCTTGCTCTCACCAGAAATTTCTTTCTCCTATATTTAAAGAATTCTGGGTGTGCGATGGGTTCTGCAGTAGCACAATCGTACATGAACGTGTGCATGTTTTGTCAAGAGAAAGCATTATTTTTGCCTGGTACGAATCCTCAACTTGTTATGTTGCTTTGTAGATATATTGACAACGTATTTATGGTATGGAACAGGGATGCAGAGTCCTTTGTTCAGATGATGGATAAGATTAATGGTATGTCACTACCTATTTTATTCACCGTTAAGTGAAGTGCTAGTGAAATGGATTTTTTGGATGTTAAAGTGAGATTGTCCAATAATCAGATCTCTACATCCCTTTTCTCTAAAAGTATTGATTGCAATACACTCCTTACCTCTAGTAGCCATCATCCTACACTCTAAAAAAAGGTCTAGCATTCTGTCAAAAGATCAGGGTGGCTAGGATATGTAGTGATATGGCTGAGCTCCCTGTATTACTTCAAAATGTTGTGGATAAATTCTACGAGAGAGACTATTAACGCAACATGTTACATAAGACCAATTTGAAAGTGTTGAAGCTTCAACAACAAGATTATGTCCATCTGTGAGGGAAGAGAAAAACACGTTCACATGGACTACTACGTTTGATACCTCAAGTCTTGTATTGCCTGTTGCTTGTAAGGCTTTGTGTCTGCTAATTACTATAAATAAAGATCTGCCTTGCTTTGATGATATACATACAACGATTTCTTACAAACATGATAGAAATCTTAGAGATTTGCTAGTTCGGGTTTTGGTCATACTTGTGACATAACACAATTGAAACTAAAAACATATTGTTACAAATGCCAACCCTGTGTAACCTGTAACTATCTGATAAAGCAAAACAATATCACATCGAACACGTCCTTAATTGTGATACTTGATATGCCGTTTATAACATTGTTTGTTCTTGTGTCAAGTACATCGGGATGACATCCAAATAATTCAAGGAACATATAGCCCTTCACAGGTCAGCAATAAAAGCTGCCCTTTCTGGTAAAAACATTAATTAGCCAGTTGCTTCACATTTTAAACTATTTGCCCATCCTCTTTCATAACTTTGATGCCAACTGATCACATTCCGGCTTTGCTGAGAGGGGGAGACAATAATAAGGCATTGCATAAATGTAAAGCGATGTGGAAACTTGCAGGGGTGCCGTGGGTTGGTGGTCCAGGACCAATTCAAATTATTTATGGTTAATTATTTATGAGCAAAACCAGTGCTGGTGGCTGCCAATAATAAAATCTGTAAGAATAGAAGTAAATCCTGCCCTTTACCACATAACTGATCCTAGGAATCGCATATAAACCAATCTAATTTTTTTTTTGGCCTAGGGGTTCTGTGAAATAATGTTTGATACTCTAGGGTGCCGTGATTCAAAAAATATTGGGAACCACTGCCCTAGTGCTTTGAATTTATCTGAAAGGCTCTATTATGATTTATCATATTTGACATGATGGGGGAAATTTACTAAAGGAAATTTGTAAAAAATAGGTGTATTTGTATCCAGAAATACACTTATTTTTGACATTTACTATCCTGAAAATACGACAATTCGTATTCGTATTAATAGCACATCAATACGAATACGAATTTCCGTATTTTCGGTATAGTAAATGTAAAAAATAAGTGTATTTCTGGATAAAAATACACCTATTTTTTTACAAATTTCCTTTAGTAAATTCCCCCCTATGTTTCTCTTTTCATATTGTAAATTATTTTCATGAATTCCCTTTTGTGGTTATATTCATTGTGTGAAATTTATGTTTATTTGGACTTTTTAGATTTTACTGTAACCATCTAGATGTCCGGCTTCTAACAGTTTGTCCGGTTGGTTTCTATGCTACCGCGTATGCTGCGAGTGAAGTCACAGGTCACCATGGCTTCTGGGAGTGTGGTTCGTGCTGGTGTACTCAATGGGGGAGCATACCATCCCAGCAGGGGGATAAGGTAAGCCACTGGTGTTTACTCTGAAGACAGGAATCAGCTCCCTAAAACTTTGAGATACTGTAATATGGATGCATATAAATATAATGTAAAATTAGGGCGAAAAAGGCCCTCATTTACCATAGACTGCTATATTTGAATTAATTAATTAACTAATTAAACTGGTTTGAGGGCTTCTGCCATACCAGATACATTTTAAAATGAATAGATAAATAAAAGATAAAATTAAGGATTTAATTAGGATAGCCCAAATATGTGCAGTGATTTTATGTCTAGAAAACAGGTATGGGCATATGGACACTGAGGGGATAGAAACATTTAAAAGAATATCATCTTCAAATACCAATATTCTATTTTCCCTTTTACCAATCATAATGTTATGTAAATGTCCAGAGCTTTGCAATAAACTAGGGTAGGAGTTGATACTCAAATTAAACCTTAAGGCAGCTAGTGGACACCCCTGATGTGTCGAGTGTCTCTCCATCTCTAGATCTGCTCCAGAGAATATCCTGCTTTCTACAGTATTGGTGAAGTATCCATCCAGCTGCACAGCCCGACTCAGCTACTCTTCGGCTTCTGCTGTTTCCAAGGACTCTACCAGTTCCATTCTGACCACAGTATTTCAGTGTTTGCTAATTTACAGACTTGAATTTACCTTCAATAAATATTTATTAATGTATACTAATCTTTTCTGGACTCCATCTACCCAGCCACGCCTTCAGGCCCTAATCTCCACCTCACTCTGTGAGGTCCACCCACATATGTGGGCGCAGGTTATCAAACCCTTCAGCTTCCACTAAGCTTCAGCTTCAGAGCAAGTTCAAGCCTCAGGCGTGACATTCAATTCTTGTTAGCTATCACCTGTCCCGATGTACTGTCGGGGGTAAAGTTCTTAAGGTGACTGCCGGATGGCTGTGCCAATGTAACTTTCTGATGGAACCATTTCTTTATGTACATTGTGCTACAGTGCCAACTGGGCAGCCTCAAGTCAAAGTCTCCTTCAGACACCACAAGCATTACATCCTACATGCCAGTTGTATAAACTTGGTTACATGTAATGAGTTGTATGGCTGGCGAGTCCCTGAGCACTCATACATGTGTGTTTAGCAGTATTACAAGTGGTTACAAGTGTATTCCTGGAAACTTTTATCAGGTGCTACATTTTTGCATCCTACTAGCCCGGAATGGCAAGGAGGCTCCTGAAAATAGCTCCAGAAAAGGTGGGCTAATCCACCAGAATGACCCCGGCCTCCAGCAATCCACCCTTGGCGGGGCGCCAAGGGGCCTAATGGCGTGGATCGCATCATCGTGGCCCCCCTGTTCAATGCCTGTAATACCAGCATTGCACAGCGGGAGGAGTGCCCACACCCCCACTCAAGGCCCCTTCATCAATTGTTGCGGAATCTTCAAACTAACTATGGGCAGTGCAACACCACACCTAATTATAGAGAACTTTTGCAGTTCCTTTCTTTTCTTTTTAATGATTAGACTAATGCATAGAAATATGCATGTGACTAATTTTAACCTCTTCATAGATATTAGCACATATCTGTTATTTCTAATTGCAAAGCTTTTTGAAGTTTGAATATATATTTAGAATTAAAATTGGTCGATATAATCAATATCTAATCTCTGTTTATAGACCATATATTTATAATCCTTGTACATTTGATTGGGACAAATCCCACATACAGTATAAAAAAAATTGCAACAGTAAAGTGCTGTATTTTTCAACATAATATAATCAATATTTTGGGCAATAAAAAAACAGGTATATACAGTACTCTAGATATTTGTAGTAATTGCAAATCTATTAATCTAACAGGTGTTTGTATCATCTCTATTCAATTCAACAAAGTTAGCAATGTCGTCTTTTGCCTAGAAGCAGTCTACAAAGTCGAGAGACATAGCTAATTTTTCAGACAATGTGACAATTCTATGGTGGGCAGATAATATGATTCATACAGATGTTTCCACTTATGTTGGTACCGGCAGTGCTGCACAGCATACCAAATGTCCACACCCTCATCCACTGATGGGACCATTTTTCATGGCATACATGCTGCAGCATGCTACAACACACGCCAAGATAGAAAAGGACAGCTGTATGCCCAAGTAACAAGACCATTTGCTGTAAACCAATACAACAAGTTTATTGGGGAAGTAGATATATGCCACAGGATTGCATAGTAATGATTCCATAATAAACCTATGGATCCTTTACAAACATGGCTAGAAAAAGAACATTCCGGAACTGCAGCAACGTTAATTCAAATGGGTGAAAACATCAAATAATAAACAAAGGCCGTTATAATAATAATAACCTTTCCCAACCTCCCTTATAATAATAAACAAAGGCCGGTACTTATGTAATATCTGGGCTCCCGTTTTTCTTGTGAGACCGCGTCCCCTCGCGGGGCTCGTTGCGCTCGCCACGCTTCAGGCACGGTGGCTCGCTGCGCTCGCCACACTATATAAAATCAACTCCATGCGTACTTGGATAGTAGGGGTATGAAAAAATGGGGTGCATTTAACATGGGAGCCCAGATAATACTGTACATACCCAAAGGCCTTATAGTGTACACACAGCCTTTACCCCTGCAGCAGCATCAGAGCATAGCCTTTACCCCTACACCACCACAAATAGCAAAATGTTGGAAGAATGTTGTACTTGAAATAAGATTGGATGGCATTGGTTATTATCCAAAAAATTGATCTTAAAAATCCTCCACAATGCCACGACAAAAATGTATAGGCATATGCATGTCCACCTTAACAGAGGCCCATGTGAGGCTGGTTCTCTCTCTCTGTGAAATAGGCATGTCTGAGGCTATTTTATTTTTGTATTTATTTACAGTTTCCTATATAGCGCAGCAGATTCCGTTGCGTTTTACAATTGTAGACAGTGATAAAACAAACTGGGTGACAACAGACAGACTCCCTCTGTTTTGAGGGAGTGTTGTGCGAGTGTTGTGGGCATGTAGCCAGACTTCCATGCTATTCTGAGGCATGCATTTGACAAAGGGATGCATGTCTTTTACAACCTTTATGGGACTGATGTGAGTGCCCTTAGTTATAATGAACACTGGGCATTGCAACCATACTTATGAACCCTTGCAGATTGAAGAATCAGCTTAAGGTCATAAATCTACCTGCCATGCTGTCCGAACTTGTGGTGCTTTGTGTAAACGTTAGCTATTTATGTAAAAACTACCGACTCAAAGCAAATGCTTCAAAAGCTAGTCTGCTACCTTGTGCTTGCCTCTGTGTTTGACATTTGTGCTTGTGTCAGAGAAAAAAAGTTGTATTTTCAATTGGTGCCAACAGATGGCAGTGTTTCAGAGACACACAAACGGACGCTAGCCATATATATATAGATGATGTTGATACTTGCTTCAGGACCCCTGAGAAACCCTCATAATTATTAATTAGGCATTGATGTTTGGCCAAATTAGGCTAATTAAAATTGAAAGCAAGAGATTTGGTAAGAAATCACCAGGTTTTTTTAAAGCGGCAATCATTTACACTGCAAAACCAGTTTGATTTTGCAGTGTAAATGATTGCTGCTTTAAAAAAACTGGAGCTTTCTTACCAAATCTCTCACTTTCTGAATCTCTCATCCTATTAAATTTCACCCCAGGGGTGACGTTTAATGAGATGCAAAAATGTGACTTTTGCGATATTTTCGTCAAAAACTGGCAAAATCGCACTTTTTCACGAATTTGCATATTTAATGACCGCTGATTTTGCCTCGAAATCACACTTTCTGACAGTGTGATTTTTACTCGCGCCGGAACTCACATCCAGATGTTTTCCCATTGAAAAGTATATAATACGCATATTTAATGCAAATTCGGGAAAATGTGTCTAAAAATCGCCAAACATTTAGACAAGGTTCTGATATGCGAATTGGCCAGAACCCTACACAGATCATTGAGATCTGTGCATGGTCCTGTGTTAAAAAATGTGTTAAAGTGCTTTTTGGGAAAAAAAATTGCGTGGGGTCCCCCCTCCTGAGCATAACCAGCCCCGGCTCATTGAGCCGGACCTGGTTCCAAAAATACGGGGGGCAAAAAGCATAGGGGTCCCCCATATTTCTGAAAACAAACCCCCGGACTCTTGGACCGGACCTGGTTCCAAAAATACGGGGAACAAAAAGCATAGGATTCCCCCTTATTTCTGAAACCAGCCCCGGACTCTTGGACCGGTCCTGGTTCCAAAAATACAGGGGACAAAAAAATCTGGGGGTTCCCCTGTATTTTGAAACCAGCACTGGGCTCCAACAGCCCGCGGTGTAGTGCCACAGCCGGGGGACACTTTTTATATAAGGTCTCCCAGCCGAAACATGAGCACCGTGGCTGGTCAGCCTTAGACGGGGTACCTGGAGCAGTGGGGATCCTCCCCCAATAATACGCACCTCATTAAATATGCAAATTCGTGACAAAAATGCGATATTAAAAAAGTGCGATAATGGGTGATTTTGAAAGTGCGATAAAATCGCATTCTATTAAATGTCACCCCAGATGGCACTTTTGGGGTAATATTCTGCAAGGTACAGAATAATGGGTTAGGATATGTGGCACTGGTATACTGGGGTGTTTTATAGGTGTTTTTAAGATTGCAGGTAGAAGTTACATTTTTAAAAGTTTCATAAAATAACACAAAAATAAACTTGCAACCATTTAAATCCAGTACATCCCTAAATAATCTAGAGCATATATTTGCAGAAACACTTGCTTTCTATCAGTTTTAAATGTAATGAAAAAAAAAACACATTTGAAAACGAGCCCCAAATATTTTGCTATTGCTAATTTGCTATTGGACACTACTAGCGATCTTTACAGCCAATACTTATTAGCACATTAATAGGGTACAGGCAGATTTCCCCACTTAGTATGGCTGCTAGCAGTATAGACACACTAGGGCCCTTATTCTGATTCGTGCGGCCAGAGCCGCACACGGTGCTCCGGCCGCACAAACCAATCCCCGCCCACACTACGGATCGCCACGGCCGTCCGTACACGGACGGCTGGCGATCCGCACGAAAATGGTGGGGCGTACGCCTCCACCATGGTCGGCGACCATCGAAGGCAGGGCCGCACGCCCCACCAGGTCCCGCAAGCTGAGACCACACGGACAATCGTCCGTGTGATAGCTTGTATGGGGGCTGAGAGCTGACATCCGGCGACGTCAGCTTTCCGCCCCCATCACTGGCGTCATACCCTCATTAGCATGCATACGCCCCGCGTTTGCATGGGAACGCCCATGAAACGCGGGGCGTATACATAGGGAAATGAGGGCATGAAGCCCCTCACTCCCCTATACGCCCCCTTTGCGGCGTAGTAACTTTATGTGCGGCGAATTCGCCTGCACATGCGCAGATTGACCTCTGCGCATGTGCAGACGGAAAACATCGGCGGTACGGCCGCACGCGGGCCGTACCGCTCGAATCAGAATAAGGGCCCAAGTGACAGTACTACTGCATAGGCACGTTAACTCAATCTGCGATAAACAAAACTTTGCCGGGGCTAATTGAATCTCTTCAAGAGTAACAAGGAGAAGGAGACAGACCGCACTCTGGAAATATATTTCAGAGACTTGGACACAGATTTAAAACTGATACATGGCCTGTTTATTAACAAACAATTGGCAACCTTAGGATATAAGTGTATGACACAAGTGTTCACAATACATACACTAGGAGGCAATGCACTGTATTCTTTCATAGTTACAGCTATACCATGCTGTAACTATGGCCATGTCTTTATAAACGTAGAATGAATCTGCTTCTTTTATTTATCAAGTTGAACTACAGAAAATACAGGAATAACATGAAAAATGTATGAAAACTCAACATTTTCAAAAAATTTACCAGGCAGCGCCGGCCATAGACATGATAGGCAGTATAGGTATAAACCTAAGGGTATATGGAGAAAGCCTATAAGCATTTGGACTGGTTGCACCTCTAAGGTATGCTGTGCTGGCTCCAGATTTCAGAAGTCCCAGCTGGCAGTGATTGCCCTCAAATGGGTAATACATACTTTCTGGAACTGCTACGCCGTTGCCTGTCCTATTATAGGACAGGCAGCAGAGCAGCAGCAGAAAGCCTGTACACCCCAGTGCTGATCATACAGTACCTTCAGCTTCAATCAGTGTGGCAATGGTGTGACTGAAGTTCACATTGGCATCATCTACAGAGAATGCACCGTGGAGGAGAGAAAAAGAGGAAAGACAGCAATGGTACTGTAATTAAATTCTAAGAGCTTGTTAAAGGGATTAGAATGCTGGAGACACACAAGAGAGAGAAACTTGATGGCTAGAAGAGCCATCCCCCTGCTTGTGTCAGGGGAGGGGAGCACCACCAGAATTTTGCTATCAAATTGGTCTGGGTGGGCTCGGCCACCAAGTATTCAGTACATCTTTGGGTTTGGCATGAATTGTTTGAGGCATAGATTTTAGTATTCGACTTACAAAAACTGACCCTTGATGTTGGCTTGCAAGCTTAAAGTTAAAATATGAACTACAGGTACTACAATAGCTCATGATTTTGCGATATACACATAGAAACATAGAAACATAGAATTTGACGGCAGATAAGAACCATTTGGCCCATCTAGTCTGCCCCTTTTTTACCCTTCAGGTAAACTCAACCCTTTTTAATCCTTATTTCTTTGTAAGGATATTCATATGCCTATCCCAAGCATGTTTAAATTGTTCTACTGTCTTAGCCTCTACCACCTCTGATGGGGGGCTATTCCACTTATCCACTACCCTTTCTGTGAAGTAATTCTTTCTAACATTTCCCCTGAACTTACCTCCCTCCAGTTTCAGTGCATGTCCTCGTGATTTATTACTTGTTTTCCTTTGAAGAAAATTTCCCACCTGTACTATGTTAAAACCCTTGATATATTTGAAGATTTCTATCATGTCCCCCCTTTCCCTTCTCTGCTCCAAACTATACATGTTAAGATCTTTTAGTCTATCCAGGTAAGTTTTGTGATGTAGGCCATGAACCATTTTAGTTGCCCTTCTTTGTACACTCTCCAATGTATTTATATCCTTCTGAAGATATGGTCTCCAGAACTGGACACAGTATTCCAGATGAGGTCGTACCAATGACCTATAAAGTGGCATTATTACGTCTTTTTTTCTGCTACTGATTCCTCTCCCTATGCAACCAAGCATCTGACTAGCCTTCCTCATTGCTTTGTTACATTGCCTCCCTGCCTTTAAGTCACTTGAAATAGTGACTCCTAGATCTCTTTCCTCCTCAGTAGTTTCCATTATAGTACCCTTGATACTATATTGAGCCTTTGGGTTTTTGAGTCCCAAGTGCATAATTTTGCATTTTTTAGTATTAAACTGTAGTTGCCATTCTCTTGACCAATTCTCAAGTTTACTTACAGTAGATCATCAGTCATTTGATTTACCCCTCCTGGTGTGTCTACTCTGTTGCATATATTTGTGTCATCTGCGAAAAGGCATACAGTACTTTCCCTTCAATACCATTTGCAATGTCACTAACAAAGCTATTAAAGAGCACTGGTCCAAGTACAGATCCCTGGGGTACTCCACTGGTAACATGTCCCTCCATAGAATGCACTCCATTTACTACAACTGTCTGTTTCCTATCCTGCAACCAGGTTCTTATCCATTTAATTGTTTTATAATCCAATCCCACACTTTCAATTTATTTAGCAGCCTGCGATGTGGGACAGTGTCAAATGCCTTACTAAAGTCTAGATATGCCACATCTACAGCCCCCCCTTCATCTAGTATTTTGGTCATGGAGTCAAAAAAGTCAATGAGACTTTTTTGGCATGATCTCCCTGCAGTAAAACCATGCTGTTTTGGATCCTGTAAGTTGTTTAATTTAAGATATTCCACTATTCTTTCTTTTAATAGTGTTTCCATTATTTTCCCTACTACTGATGTAAGGCTCACTGGTCTGTAGTTACTTGCTTCTTCTTTGCTTCCGCTTTTGTGCAGTGGAACTACATTTGCTTTTCTCCAGTCCTCTGGAACTGCACCTGTATCTAGTGACTGGTTGAATAAATCTGTTAATGGCGCTACCAACACATCTTTTAGTTCTTTTAGTATCCTTGGATGCACTCCGTCTGGCCCCATTGGTTTATCCACTTTCAGTCTTGAAAGTTCTGTTAGGACTTTCTCCCTAGTAAATGTTCCTCCATCTACCTTATTTTTATGAATGCACATTGCATTGTATCCATATAGGGTTTTTATATTGCCACAACACCAGGGCATAAAGTGGTCATACACAGGTGGGGAACCCCATTTCTCTATGCCACCTAATTATACTCCCTCCTCACCCAGTGGCGGATTCAGGGGGGGGGGGGCACCTGGGCACGTGCCCCCCCTGTCAAAAATTTTGTAGCTGAGGACCAGGGCTTTCCAACGAGCCCAGCCCCGTGTCTCTAGCACCCCGGGTACCGGAGATATCACCTGGCAAAGCTGTAACGTTTTTTTCCCCATAGGATAATATGGGACCCGTCAATTCCGACCCCCCACCCGGTTGATCTCATTCCATTCCAAATCACTGGGCCTTCAATATGATACCAGGCTGGTCCATATCGGTCAATCGGAGATATTGCATGTAAACCAATTTTTTTATTTTTGAAATGTAATTTCATGGCTGTTCATGTTCTTTGAGGGCAGATTACTCTGGAACCAAACGTTCCAGTTTCACTGGACCAAAATCATTCAAAGCCTACTCAAAAGTTCTTCAATATGATATTTGTCTCATGTAAATGGATCAGTTGGTTCCGAAGATATAGCCGGTTAAATTAGATAACTGGTTAAAGGGGGGGTGGGGTGGTTTTCTCTCCCCCTCACACCAGAAAATGCAGGGACTAGGCTGGTGTAAAAGGGGCCAACCTGGGAATGCATTTTCTGGTGTGAAAGGGGTATTTTTTCAAATAGCCGGGACCTGCAGTGCTCTGAATACAGCCAGGCTCTGCCATCACTTCTGCCTGGCGGCAGCTGTCCCCGTTTACTGCGAGCATGTATTCCCCCTTGGCAATGAGCATGTAATCCCACATGGCAACAACCATGGAACCTCTGGCAATGAGCATGGAACCCTTGGCAATGAGCATGTAGATAAGCAGCACTTATGTAGCATAATTTTTAATAGGCATTATGGTGTTTGGCATAATACATAATGGACATAATAGCGTGTAACTTAACGTGTAATGGACATTATGGTGTAAATATTTAATGCGCGCCTTTGGCGCACAATGTCCCTGTTTATGAAGCGTATTGTGAATTTTGGCTTAATCTGTGTGGCATTATGTGAATTCTGGCTCAATCCATGTGGCATTATGTGAATTCTGGCTCAAATCCATGTGGCATTATGTGAATTTTGTCTCAATCCATTTGGCATTATGTGAATTTTGTCTCAATCCGTGTGGCATTATGTAAATTCTGGCTCAATCCGTGTGGCATTATGTGAATTTTGTCTCAATCCGTGTGGCATTATGTAAATTCTGGCTCAATCCGTGTGGCATTATGTGAATTTTGTCTCAATCCGTGTGGCATTATGTAAATTCTGGCTCAATCCGTGTGGCATTATGTGAATTTTGGCTCATTCCATTTGGCATCATGTGTAAGTGGAAAGTATAATGGGGTGTAGTATTTTGTTGCATAATGTGTGAAGTTGTATATGGTGTTGTACACTACACTGAAGGACACGCCCCCTGTTGAGTGGCCACACCCCCTTTTGTCGCCATGGTGGGCCTGCGTACTTTAACTGCCAGGGCCTATTTTTAATCCCATTCCCACCCTCTCTCTGCCGCTCTCTTAGCATGTACACTGGCACCACTAACACCGCCCCTCCCGCACCTAAACCCTCTTTTATCATGGTGCCCCCCCCTGTCATTTTATCCTGGATCCGCCCCTGTCCTCACCCCCCATTAGGCAGAGACAGGGCCTGTGGTAGGATTTAACTTTAACCCCTGCACAACACTGATAATTGTTTGTTATGTTGGGATTCCAAAAGCTACCTATTGTCTTAGGCACTGTTCATTCAGCCCATTTAAAGCTACAGCACTTAGGAGTACTTTGTATAATAACCGCATCATGTCAGTGTTGTGTGAGCAACAGATGTAGGACTTATAAATAAGGATCCTTGATGTTAGGTTGTAAGATTAAATGTTTTCATAAAAATATAATATCTAGTTTTTATTTTGCTAAACATTCATTCATGTGTGTTATAGTCAAGAAAAGCACTGACAACAAATGGAATTCTTTTGTTTTGCTATACATAGTACTTACACTGCCATGCAGCTTGTACCCAAGGGAATATGTAGCAACAGCATGATGGTATTACTTTTTCTTAAATCTATTTTGTAGAATATTTGAACTACTGTATTCTGGAAATTAAATAATTCTATAAGTTTGATTTTGTGATTATGTACAGAGTACGGTATAAGTGTCACATTCTACTGTGTCATTTAATATAATTGCTGGGTTCTTGCCAGGTAGACCCAGATCAAAGTGCAGTGTGAAAGCACCAAACTGAATAGCTCAGGTTATAAGAAGGGTTAAACCCAGGTTGGCGGTGTATAAGGTTTGGAGCTGGGTGGGAGATGGCATTTGTGATCTGAAAGTGGTATAAGAAGACAACATCAGTGCAGTATGAAGTGAATGCATGTTGCATCACATGTCTACATGTTGAGGCAAGCATCTGTTCATTGCTATGCATTTATGGTAATATTGAATGCACTCTAAACCTGGCCCTGTATATACCTGGGGGTTGATTGGTCAAGTCTGCGGATCATTCTGTATCTCACGTATGCCTCTGTTCTTGAAAAAAGTAGAATAGACTGAAACGTTGAACGAACTGACTCCTACCCTGTGTGGAATTTATTTCTTCATTTAACGTCCTGTGAGTGCCACCGTCCCCCATCCCTTATATCTGTTCCTCTGCAAAGAGAACCTGGAAGGCACCCGGGCCAAGTAGCCCCTGAACAGCCACGTGGAGTTTCAGCCTACAAATTGTATATATATATATATATATATATATATATATATATATATATGAAAAAAAGAGTGGGGTTTCAGAGGGCGCTAATGTACCACGTCAATTTCAATAAAAAAATGGTATTTATTACAACCACATTTAAAAGTTAACATAAAAAGCACCCTATTGGGTGTAGTAACTACACATAATCATAAAGTATACAACTCTGATGAAATATTACATATAATCACAATTTAATCGATAGCACTGGTGGATTAATCAGTTCAGAATGGAAGGACCAACGCGTTTCGTCATGTTCATGACTTCATCAGGGGCAGTGGAACAATTGAAACAACTATGTTATTCTGAAAAAAGTATCCAGAGTGAATTTCTCAATAATAACCAGAAAGACGATTGTTCAATAGAAGCTACACACGATTGTTCAATAGAAGCCAATGGGCTTTGCTTTCTCCAGCAATATGCGATAATGAGCTCAAATGAAAAAAGGGCCGCACAATAATAGAGTTCTATGAGGATGTGTACACAGCATGAATCCACCACAGTGAAACTATATATTTGTGTGTATGTGTTTTCATTTGTATTAGTAATGAAAAAGTATTATGTTTCAAATTATATTTGTTATAATTTGGCTTGTTTAATAATGCTTCTAGTGCTGTCTTGGTTCTTTTACTATAAATTGAATAACTGCCTATGATGCTGTTTTACTGTACAATAACCCTGTTCATTAATCCCTACATGCTCCTCACTACTACAGTCCGGTACTTCGGTTCTTCAAGGGAGTCATTTGCTTTTGAAAGTCAGAAGTTGCCAATAATGTCAGTGGGAACTCAACATCCATTTCCATTCCATGCCAGACCTCACATACTACTGAACTCAATTGACTGTCTTATGCTACAACATTTGTATTAATATTCTGTAGTGCAACAGTTCTTGCATTACAAAAGTAAATTCTGGAATCAACTGTGAAAATAATCAACAGAATGTATTTTGTCCATCATTACTTATTTTTAGACAATTTAATGCCATTTGCTTCTCATATATATAGTGGAGTATTGATAAAAATGAAAAAGGTAAACAATTGAACAAAGTTGTATGATAAAACATAAAAGGTGTGGATCATTAGGTTGACAGTATCTAGGTCAATAGGTCCACAGCTATTGGTGGACAGGCAAAAGATCAACAAAGCAAAAGGTCGATATACATTAGGTCATCATGGTGAAAAGGTCAAAACAACAAAAGGTTTACAGGATAAAGGGTTGACACAGGAAAAGGTTGACATGCGTTTTTCAGGTTTTCGGTGCCTATGTCGGCAGATATAGACATGGAGACCATATGAGTGTACCACGTCCCCTCACATGGATTGCTGCACTTGCCATGCTTTGGGCACAGTGCCTCACGCATTAATATATACATCTTCCGCCACCTTTCTATCTGTGAGTGCAGGTACGCTTATAAGGATTGAAAAGGTACCTTGATATGCGTATCCATCAGGGGTTAAAGTGGGCCGGAACGCACCGGAACTGAGTTCCGGCAGTTCAAATTGAAGCCGGAACTCAGTTCCGCCTCCTTCGCCCACCCAGCCTGCTGCTGCTGCCGCCCTGCCGAGAATCCATATGGATCTCTCAATGCGCGGGGACGGGACACGCCGATGTGGGTGCTAGTGCTACTGCTGCGGCTGCCGTGACTGTGTCTATGTGCACCGCTTGGCGCTCACAGTCACAGCCGCCTGTCACAATAGAGACTCTATTGAGTGACAGGCGGCTGTGACTATGAGCGCCGAGCGGTACACAGCGCCGGGCGGGGACTGACCTGACTGCCTCCCCCTCCTGCTGTTCGGATTGGCCACCAAGGGGGGACAGAGGAGGGACCTGCGCTTATGCGCAGGCTGTCACGGCTGCAAGCTCGAGCGTAGTGGACGCTGTGTAGCCTCGGTTCCAGCGCTTACCACACGCTGCCTCCGCTACTAGTAGCCCCCGCCAGGAGACATCATACATGTTGGACAAGTTGTTCAACTATATTACCCCCCCAACAAGTAAGTCTGTGCTTTTGGCTTCTGTGGGGAGGTGGGTGGGGGACGCGGAGGGATTGAGTTAGGGAGGGGGGGGGGGGGGGGTGGCGTTGGCGGGCCTTTTCTCTGGCCTCGGCGCCATTTTCCATTTTACTGCGCAGTGCGCACTCAGTCTGCTTCTCCTCCACCTCCTGCTCCAGCCTCAGGCTCTGTGACCATTACCATTTTGTTGGTGAGTTAGTGTACAGTACACTAACTCACCAACAAAATGGTAATGGTCACAGAGCCTGAGGCTGTGTACTACTGACTGCACAGCTGTTATCTCAATGATGTGGGGCCTGGGGGAGCAGCAGTATGTCCAGATCAGTGCAGGCCAAAGCAGCGGAGAGAGCAGGAAAAAGATCAAGGTGAGGGGCCCTGTGCTGGCCATGACATCATTGGTTTTATAATTCTGTCACTTTAACACATGTGCCAATGTTGTATATGATGTCCTTATTCTGCAAATGATGTCATGTTGGGGTGTGATGCAGGGTATGTGACATGCGGCATGATGTAGGGAACGGAACCTTGCAGCATGGTGTGGGGTTGTGCAGTGTGATTTAGGGGATGGAGATGTATTGCGTGATGCATGGGGTTGGAGATGTGTGGCGTGATGTACTGTAGGTGACAGGGACATGCAGTGTTATGTAGGCGGTGAGATGTAGAGTACATAGACTTGCAGTGTGATGTAGGGTACAGGGATGTGCAGCGTGATGTAGGGTACAGGAATGTGCAGCATGATGTAGGGAATGGGGATGGGCAGCGTGATGTGGGAGACTCGGACGTGCGGTGTTATGTAGGCGGTGTAATGTAGATGTGCAGTATGTAATGGCTATTACGGTGTGCATAATCCCCATGTTCCACAAAGCCATGCCCTAAATTTTTCAGCGCGCCTACGGCGCGCATTGTTATGGTTCTTACTTTTTTGGGGCTTGTTTGCCACTTTTCACCATAATTTCAATTAGAGGTGGCATTATGTGCCCCACATGATTCTATTCATGGGTGTGTGTATGATAGACCAGAAATGTAAAGCTTGTAGGGTGGCGCTAACACCCTAGCACCCATCCTGGCTGTGACATATATTGTTGGGGGGGCGCGAATGGCAGCAAAGGTGAGTTCCACCACCTCCCCTGGACCACTTTAAGCACTGGTATCCATATTGGCTAGCTTGTGCGTCTGGGTATGCAAGAGGTTTCACATCTCAACAAGAGAAATCTCCTGTACATTTCTACATGTTCATACAATCTGACCTATCGTTCCTTGCACTATAAAGGTGAAGGTTCATCAATAAACACCCTGTTTCAAGAACATAGGGGAACATACTTTTCTTGTCTAATTTAGTTTATTATACAACCTATGTAATTTATTGTTTTTTATATACGAAGTTTGGGAACAACTATTAAGAAGAGTCACCTATGACTCTGACTTATATGAACCTCCTAACATAAGAGAAGTACCATTCTATGATAGCAATTCTTTCTGTATATTGGTATATGAAGTTAGGTGAATACTTCAAGTGATTATACACTGCTGGCTGTCTTACTTATTTTGCAATGGCAGCAAGCACGAATTGCACAAGCAAGGGAGCAGAGAGCCTCTCTGCCTTGCCTCTGCCGCTACACACTCTCCCTGCTTCCTGCATAGCCTGTGCACCCAGACAGTGACTGAGCCACAGGTTTCCTAGTAACACACTATTAAAACTCTTTGCTGCTCTGTACTGCTACAGGGTGTGGATGGCTCAGCTGTCAAGCAGCACAGAGCAGAGGGAGCCAGGAGCGCAGTGCTGAAGATCGTCTCCAGTCCTGGAGAGAATCTGACACAGCTGTCACGGGGGAGTCAGGCAGGGAGAGATTACAGCCTCCACGTATGAAGTGGGAATGGGGAAACAAATGGAATGGTATGGACCAGTGGCAGTTTTTACCTATAGGCTGCAGCCCCCTTCTGGATACACCATAAGAGGAGGCTGTAATCTTTCACTCCTTTGTGACAGCTGTTACAGACACCATTCTATTTTTTTACCTAATCCCTTTGCAGTAAATGGGACCAGGGTTGGATGACATGGGTTAACCTTTTACACTGACATTTAACCTGGTCCTTCCTGTTTTGTTGGGGAACATTTTCCACTGAGCCATGTCCAGCACTATCAAGGCAATAAAACAGGTTTTTAGAGGCAGTGGAAAAGTGGTATAAATGACTCAATGACATCTAATAAAGGATCTAAACTAGAAATGAATATGCAAAATTGTCATTATGACAGAAAGGACACCATATGCCTTATATGCAGGCACATGCACAATTCCAAAAGATTTACTGTACCACGTATTTTTAAAAGGTCATTAATTTAAAAGGCAAAACAAAATTATTGCCACATAATATGGGCTGCCATCCTCTGAGTGATCGCGGTTGTGCCTGCATCTTAGTGGCTATTACATAAGGCCTGAATACCACTCATGCAAAAAATGTAGCAAAGCCCAATTTAATGTAAATGTAGTAATCAGTACTCAGTACTAAAAACTTACCTATTAGTTCTTTATTTCTGACATCCAAGGCCATATTCCGTAAAGCAGTAGCAACTGCACATACCACTCTATCATTGTCTATTCGGAGTAGCTCCACTAAAATTGGCAGACCTTTTTCTTTACGGACAGCAGCACGAATATAAATGGACCACTGTAAGATAGGTAACAAGAAACATTTAGTTCACTATAGTATTTATAGGGGTTTATTTTTAACACAGATGAAATGTTAAACAAGGGTGCCGGATGACCCCTCAACAGTTATGCTGGGTACACACCAGGACGACTAGGGCCCGATCAGCACAATCTAGATCCGATTCCGATCAATTGGATGCAGATTGTGTGCTGATTGGGCCCTTTTCTGAGCTGGTGTGGAGCGATTCCGATCCGATGCGCGGTCCCGCGGGTCGGTCGGTCGTTATTGAGATCCTACCTGCTGCAGGTAGGATCTCAATGACGACCATACAACCGGGTGCGGGTCGCCATCGGATCGGACCCGCTCACGGTGCACATCGTGAGCGGGTCGTGCCCTCCCGCGTCATCGTGAGCGGGTCGGACGAGACACTGACGACCCGCTCACGATGTGCATCGTGAGCAGGTCGTCCTGGTGTGTACCCTACATTAGAATTATTGACATTGGAATCCCGTCTGTTTATGCCCAACAGTCGGGATCCTGACTTAGGGGATCCACATGGTGATCCTGCAAGGGGTTTTGATGCGCTTGACCTCCTGTTGGAGTACCGGCAGTCGGGATTCTGACTGTTGGAATCCCGACTGTTGGGCTGCTATACCATACCCATTAAACATCAGTTTACACATTTAATAGCAAAGGAACAGTTAAAGCTTGAAAGTTAGAGACACTATTATTTAGGGGGCTCATAACAATAAACATTGTCTAGATTGACAGTCACTGGCATATGGTGGGTATACATATGGTTGGCATGGTGAAATGGTCAGCACAAGCAATTGGTTGACATGGCAATGGAGGACACATAAAACATGAGTTTTTTACTGTTTTTTTTTTTTAAATATTTGGGACTTTTTCATACTTTACCAAGCCCATGGACTCCAAATGGGAAAATAAAAGTACAATACCTGTCCTGAAAGGGATACAATTTGGGGACCAAGTGCTCAGGTGTTAACAGTGATACAAAAAAATGTGAAACACAGTATGTATCAACCTTTTCCATGTGGACCTTCTTCCAGGGTTGACTTTGTGGAGGTCAACCTTCTATACCGTACCTGTCTGGAGCTCATGCATACACACTCAATCTATCAATTTATCCCTATTCTGTCCCTTTTCAAAAGTTACAGGTATGGATTTGTAATGCCACTTATATGTACTTTTTTGTTAAGAAGTTTGGCCAACAAGATGCCCACTGAAACAGGCATGATGAGCTATTAACGACATAAATGTAAATGTAAATTATTAGGATCAGACCATCCCTGATTTTGTTACATTAGCTATTAGAAATGTTATTACTGATAATTGTTGGTGTGTTCATGGGCCTGATTCTAGTTGGCTTGCAAAAGCAAACTCCTTCTTTAATGGACAAAACCATGTGCACTGCAGGGGGGGGGGGGGGGGCAGATGTAACTTGTGCAGAGAGAGTTAGATTGGGGGAGTTATTTTGTTTCTGTGCAGAGTAAATACTGGCTGCTTTATTTTTACACTGCAATATAGATTTCAGTTTGAACACACCACATACAAATCTAACTCTCTCTGCACATGTTACATCAGCCCAACCAGCAGTGCAGCATGGTTTTGTCCATTAAAGAAGGCATTTGCTTTTGCAAGGCAACCAGAATACGAAGTTTTATAGCTGCATTATAGCTGCATTCTGATTTTGGACTTAACTGCACTTACAGACCATTTGCACTTCGGAACGGATTACATTTCTCAATATACGTTCTAAATCTTTGGAATGTTCTCTTCTGTTTGCAAAATTCAATCTTTGCTATTAGTGAGCACCCCAGACTACCTAGAGAAACTGACTTTCAGCAAGCATATTTAGCTTATAGGGAAAGGGGAATGCTATATATTAAGACAAAAAGAAAATCAGAGAACAAGCAAACCTCCAAGGTCTATAAATACAGGAGACAGAAATGAGAAACATAGGATACAGGTGTGTTTGTGGGTTTTGCTGCAGGTAACTCTTTAGAACCAACAGGTGAATGTAGCAGAAACCCAGTCACTGGAGATAATAACGGATAGGTAACAGAAACATCATGGA
Source organism: Crinia signifera (assembly GCF_055691185.1). NCBI lineage: Eukaryota > Metazoa > Chordata > Amphibia > Anura > Myobatrachidae > Crinia > Crinia signifera. The sequence continues at coordinate 165,597,272 of NC_139221.1, forward strand.
AAATACCGAAGCCTGGGACCAGGAAATATCCTACAACGAAGATGTTCTGCCAAACTTTTGTACTCAGGTTTAAAAAGGCTGCAATGGAAGTCAATAGGCTTCCAGTAGCATGTGAGCACAGCTGCAGCACAGGGTTTAGATTAAGTAGTCATATGAGGTAAACCAAGATGGCTGCACGCATGCAGCTGGCCTGAAGGGCTAGAACAACATATTGAATGCCTTACCTTCCAACTTCCTGCAGCTAAGTTTTGCAATGCTCCAGCTGCACCTTCAAGGGTGTCTGGGTTTGAGCACTCAGAAAGAAGTGTGAGGTAGGGTTTAACTATTGAAGGATGCCATAGCATCTGGATTCCTTTTGGTGGGTCTGCACACTCAGGAAAGGGTCCAACTCCATCCCACTGTTCAAAGAAGAAAAAATGATTCATATTCTGGTTTTATTGGATTGTAAAATAAAAATGCCCTACCTATTACTATTATAACATTACACCTCTCAATATTTGAAATGACCAAAAATGTTCAATTTCTAATACAGTATGCCATAAGCATGTTGACAATACTTGTCAGATTTGTAAATACTACACAGTAAGTAAACACAGAGGACCACGTCTAGAGTTTGTATGAGGTTATATATTTCATGCCAAAAAGCACAGATGTGCTTAACAATGGGGTTCATGTAGAGTTTTTATAGGTTTATGCATTTCACATACCTCCCAATATTCAACCTGAGGGAGGGGGGAAGCCTCGTGTGCCGGTGGCTCACACCCAAAATGTAGGGGGCGTGGCCTCAGGATATGGCCACTCACTGTTTTTGCTGCTGTGGGGGCATGGCTAGTGGCTCTGGGACCTGTTGGCTATGTCCCCGGCCTGTCAGGCTGTGAGAATAGATACTGTGCGCATGCGCACAGCGTCTATTCGCAGGGGACAGCGGGGGGGACTCCCAACTGCCCCCTGCCACTGGACACTTCTGGCCCGAGAAGGGACGCGGGAACGTCCCCAAAAACAGGGACGTTCTCACAAAAATGGAACAGTAGGGAGGTATGATTTCATGACAAAAGCAGAGATGCTCACAGTTCATATGCAATCCTTAAGCAATTCAAATGCAGGTGAAGATGTACACCACCTTGTCTGCATTTGCAATCGCATCAAACTGGGAAGGAGGCTGAGTTTTTACATATTTTTTGCATATTGGTCTTTTGTGTGACATGGGGTCATCATTTGGAGTATCAAGGATAATGATCTCAAGTCCTTAAATGTCATAAGAGCTTCTACCTCATATTCTGAGAGGGGCTGTCAAATAGTATTTTGTCCAAGTTACTGCAGGACGGGGTAATTATACTGAATGAATAATCCATGCTCAACGATTGAAATGTCTCTTTTGTGCAGATAAATCTACGTTAGTAATAATTTACTACCAAAGATATGGAGGTTATGAGACTTCATTGGGGAAAAAGTAATACCTATATGAATAATTTGGCTTCCTTTTGAATAAGTGTGATATCTGATGAACTGATGATGTTCTTTTTGTGGCGTTATTTCCTCCCTAAGGTCTTGGTTGAGAGGTGTAAAGATGGGCACTTCTTGATAAAGTAAATAGGTGTGAAACAACTTTAGAACATGTATAGCAATATTTGGACAACAAAGTCTCTTAATAGTATGTTGTGGTCCACAGTGTCAAAACTGTTATCAAAACTGTGATCCAACAATAAAAACCACAGAATGTATAATACAAGAACCTAAAATATTATATATATATTTATTGACCTGATCTAGAGATTTCTTTTTCTTTTTCTTTTTGCCCCAGCATCCCGAACTTTCCGTATCTTTGCTGTTGGTTTCACTACAAAGCAATCCATCAAGTTCATCAGTTCCCATCTGCTGTCCCTGAGAAGTTTCTGCAGCTAGTCGGTAGGAAAGGTTCCTCAATATGCACACACAGTTTTCAACGGTCTTTAAAAGGAAAGAAATTATAAATGAATAAAGAATATTTTATTTAATGGTTTTGCAAATATGAGATAATGTTTAAGTGAACTGGCTGTCATATAAAGAATATAATATGAATCAACATTCTATTGATTCTTCCAAAATTACATTGAATCAAACATAAAAAATGATGGATCTGATTCAGAGTTTTACACTAATGCTTTTAAGCTTTTTGAGCGTTTTTTGCTACAATGTTAGTAAGTGATGCTGCCGCCCAGGAAGGAAAAGAGTAACCCACTGGAGCTATCATTCGTAATTGCGTACACGTTCTCAGACTTAACCCAATAATGGGGATCATCAACTGCTCGAGTAGGTCTATGGCTACACAGAATGCACGTGGCAGTAGCAACGCAGATGCCATTTTTCTCTGTGCACTCCCTGTTAACTCCCATAAATGGTCCCTTACTGTCAATCAATTTACAATAAAATCCTCGCAAAGGCAGCTTCACATATGTGCCATGAGATCGTGGAGCGTGTGCATTCTGTCAGTAATAGTCGGCAGAGTGTACACCTCTGAATCAGTCCCTATAAGTAGAATAAACCTTGCTCAAACCTCTTTGTGGTACTAGCAAATATGAGCAAAGTTTTTATACTAGATAGATAACCCACATTATATTAGCACACAAGATGACCTCTCCACTAATTAAAATTGCAAGTCCCCATAGGAAAACTGACATTGGTCTCCACAGTAATAAAAAACACATTGGCCCCCACAGTAAAGAATCAAATTGGCCATCACAGTCAGATAAACACTGTGGCCCCCAGAGTAATAGAAACAAACACACTGGCCCCCGCAGTAATATTGCCACCACTATACCTAAAGACTCCTTCCCACTGAGAAAAAGAATAAAACACACTGAATCCTACCTCCTAACACAGGTGTGACAGGAGCAGCACGGTGAGAATGGAGTAGCATGGAGTTGTATGGAGCAGACAGGCAGGCTGACAGGCAGGCAGGACAATGTGGATTGCGTCACAGCGTGCGTGACTATGATGTCCATAGGTCAAACGCGCTGCTACAGTGTGGCCCGCATTTGAGCCAATCGGGCCTGAAATTATTGGTTATTAATGGTGGCAGCTGCGCACCTGGCTGGGTAACCAGGTGGCAAATTTGATAACCATTCACAGACAACTATGGCACAGCGGTTGATAAACGCTGGTCTAGGGTACAGTGGAGTAATTATATTTGGGAATGTTTTATCCTGATTTTCACTCTACTGTCATTTTTTTTATAGAGCTGTGTCCCTTGTATATCTAGCCTTAATATGCCATGCAGTGCGAGATGCATGGCATGAGTGAGTCCGCAGTTACCATGCATCTGCTAACATCTGGCTTTTTGCTGAAAATATGTCATACTCGTATCATTACGCGTATAAGAGACACAAGAAAATCTGGTATATGTGACATGCCTACATTCTATGTGTGAGTGTGGCTGTTTCTAAAATACTATGTTATCGAGTTTTCCACTGACCTTAATCAGCAAGGTCTGCTTGTGGATCTTATTTGCATAGTGATGTGAATAACATGCATATTCAGTGAAAACAAATGCATCATATGATCCCCGTTGTTAGTAAATGCCCTCACAATTAGGCGTGACTACAAGGGCTGTAGAACTCGACTGCAGGAATGATGACAGAGGACACATCTATACTTTAATCTATACTTTAATGTCATTTCAGAGTTACACTTTTTCAGCTCACTTGCTGACATGAGAATCTAGAAAAATTATGACTACGCTGCAAAATCTTAAGGTTGTACAATTTGATACAGGTGACAACAGATGGATGTTAAGGAACAATGTGACATTATTCTCAGAACTGCACCAAGAACTACCAAGTCCATTACTACAGGTGTGTTAGAGCCCATACATATTATGCAATATATCGCACACGATTGAAACTATTTAGTTCAGTTCAGTACAATATTGAATAATGTGTACATATGATGTGTTGTAAGATCTGCACGGCACACTTATGTGACATCATCTGACAGTCCTGCATGCATGCTTGATGGTGACATATTGGGTGATGTCACATCATAAAGTGTGTATATAAGATATCACATGTCTGGTAGAGCAAAGGCAATTGTATACAATATCTTCTCGTATCCTATCGTTCTCATGTGTACTTAGCCTTAGGGCCTATACACATTGTACATGAGTGTTACGATTTTTCTCAGTTCAGTACAACACTGTATGTGTACACACAGTCTGCGACCGACTGAATAAGCGGTTATATATTGATGCAACTGTTCCCTATTTATCTTATGCGCTGCACATAAGATCTCCAGGCTCGATCCAACGGGAACGCGCAACAAATCGGACATTATGTCAAACACCTCCGATTTGGCCAGCTTTCATTTGATGCTTCGGGCCAATGCATCAGATTAGAACAGGCAAAATCAGAGCAGTGCATGGACACCTTAAGGGCCTTATTCTGTTTCACTCGCTCCCCTGTGCGACCCAATGCAAGTCAACCTTTTACATGTGTCATCCTTTTGACTGTTGACCAATAATGGGCAACCTTTTGACTGTCGACCTAGACACTGTCAACTTAATGATAGCATACCCTTTTCTTCAAGGCTATAAATGAGTATGCCTGATACATACTGTAACACAGTAACAGAAGCGCTGGAATTATTTTTGTTTCTGCAGAAAACAGAAAAGTTTCTTTTTGCTGTTGAACATTGTAAAAAGCACATACCTTACTATCTATATCATTGTTTCCTAGTGCAGACTGGATGATATAGAGCAATGCATCGGTCAGTCCATCACACTCCCTCATCCTTCTGCGTGCCTCCTCTCCAGCAGAACTCACATTCCTGCAAAGGGAACATAAAATGCTATAAACTTTTGTGCAAATGAAAACATCATGTCATCAAAATCATGGTTTCTATAACATCTAGTCTCCAAGGTTTTACTCAGCCCACAGAAATATCATGTTCCAAGTGATGCTTTTATGTCTGTACAAGTACCAGGTAGCACTGTGTGACATGGTTAGAGTAGCTTGTGAGTTATGGATTTATTTTATCATGGAACATTGGATAAGTATGAACAAACACTGATAAAGCAATGTTGATGCTATTTAGGACAAAGGCTAAACTTGCAAAGTGTATTAGACGACCCAAGTCTATGAACTGGAGCAAATTGCCTAACGCAGCCCATACACTTATGCAATTTTGGCAGATTTTACCCGATTCTGACAGATCAGGCCAAGAAATAAGGTGAAAAGTTGCCAAACTGCATGATTTTGACGTCCGATCTGATATGATGCGTATTCCTGTGAGCATCGGATTGGATCAGGAGATTGGACATGCTGCACATAAAATAAATCGTAAATGCAGCTTTCAGTGCACATCTCAGACATGCAATCAGGTCTTCATAACTCCCAATGACATGAAACAGAAGGTTTGGATGGCCATGTCCATAGAAGTTTTCAATGCTTAAGGCATACTTCCTAACAGTCTAGTTACCCAAATAGGGACTTCTACATGCGACAAAGCCGTTCCCTCCAAAAAGAGGGAGTGGTTTTGAGGGAATGATGCAATCGCAAGCCACGCCTCTCTCATTTGCTGTCACTGTGAGCGAATGTCCTGCAATCTTTGAGCTGCTGGCCATGCTCATAGTCCCTCTCTCCTGTGAATTGAAGCTGTGAGCATTTGTACAGCATCTCTTCACAAGTGCAGGGAGTCTCATAACTACATCAGAGTCAAGAAAATGCAGCAAAGTAAAAAGTGTACATGTGTAGAAATACATGTTTTTATGTGCTGGCAGTGTCTCCAGTAATTGAATGATTACTGATACAATTCTACGGAACATCCTGGCTCTGAGCAGTTTTGATTATATGATGTACTGTATACAGAGGCATTTAGAAAACATGTCAATTATCTGACGCATTCAGAGATTTGTATTAATGCATCTTATTATATTATCAAATCTGATCTGTTCTTGTCAATTGTAATCATGTCTACCAATTTGAAGCAGGTGCAAAAGACAAATAAATATTTTTTATGAATAACCTACGGTATGTATTGTACTGTATGTACAATTCTATGTTCTCTACAAAATGTAGTGTTATATTTTATAAATATATTTATATCCAAACATACTATTTTATGACATACAATGGATTCATTAAATTTGGTGGTGAAATAGGCATCATGGTGTGTGGCACAATGTGTACTGGGCATCACGGTGTGTGGTGTATTGTCTTATTAGCATCACTGTGTGGGGTGTAGTGTGTAATTGGCATCACGGTGTGCGGCATAATGTGTAATTGGCATTACAGATAAACAGTATATAATGATTTCAGTAGTCTGTCATTGTTTGGGCTTGATTTGTGAGGCATACTATGTCACTGTGTGGGCCTTTACGTTTTTATTTCACTGTGTGGCCTTCAGCCCACCAACTTAAGTGTGGGAGGACAATAACTATTCCTGCAGTAACCAATGTTTGGTCATGCAGGTTGCAATGTGCGGTGTAAAGTGATTGTTTTCCTGCTAGACCACGCACAATTTCTTCACTGTCACCAAAAGTATTGGGAGGGAGCATTTTCATTTATTCGCCATGGGAGCTAAAGTGTCTTGATGGCTCTGGTTGGTGGTGCATTATAAAAAAAAAAGTCTTCTGATAATGCCTGGGTGTATACACAGGCCCTGATTCAGCTTTTCTCATAAGCTGCAAACATCACAGCTTACCGAGTGCCTGAGAAGCCGCCCTGCCGAATACCTGCCCCCCACCTAGCCACTGAATACCCTTGGTACCGTGTAAGGGTGGTGTTAGGGGTGTTGCTTCTGCCAGGTGGGAGGTGCTAGGGGTGTAGCCTGCAATGATGGGTGTAGAGGGGTGAGTTCCACCACCTCCCTTGGACCACTTTATGCACTGCCCGGGAGATTAATTATCTTCTACAAACTAAGTGAAGTGCATGCAGTCAAAATCTAGTCAAATTGCTTACCAAGTTAATGCAAGTATCTCTGTGTGTACAGAATAAGAGATACTGATCGCAATCTCTAATTCTAAACCCCTACCCTGTTGTTTTTTGCTTAAGTAAAATTGCTTAGCAAAAATCTCTGCATGTGTATGTGCTCTCCATGGGAGATCTGAACACCAGAAAATCGCCTACCCTAAATAGTTTAGCAAAATTGCTAGATTATAACAGTGTACCAAGTGTAGTAAGGCACTGTGCCTGAAGCATGGTGGGCGTCACCATATTGACTCAAGGTATGTCAACCTTTTTCATGTCTCTCGGATAGTTTCCAAATAGAGTCTGATGGATTCTCCAAAAGGTCTCCCATTTAGTGGGTTCAGATGGTCACCCCACTCATGCAAAAATGACACTCAAAAGTATGCTTACATGTAAATGGCTGGGATCAAGCACATAAAGACTTATTTACTCCATGATAGATCCACGGTTAAGTAATGGCAATCTGGTGAGCAGAGAAACTGGTCTTACTGAAGGGTGTCCGCTGAACTAAGCCTGTCCTGCTCTACCACCTTCATGCTACCTTTCCTCCTCAGTGGCTGGCCCAGGATTCTGACAGATGCCTCCAGAGTATTGCAAACGAAAAAGGAAAAGACTCTCTCTATTTTGGGGCACTCTTTATTTGGTGGATTACAAATTGTAATCCATTATGGTTCAAATGAAGTAAAAACTATCACCAGTAGGTTATACCTGGGGACACAAGTTCATAGGAGTGACAAAAAATATATAGTTACACCACTCTTTGGAGAAGGCTCCAACCGGGGGCTGGTGTCAGTAAGTGGGATAGAATATTAAGTACTAGTTACACATGGCAGAGTGGGATGGATGATTCCATCCTAGAGTCCAATAGAATTATTAAAATTTAGCTTTTATTAATCTTCAATAAAATAAACACTAGACAAGAACGTTTTTTAGGCGTTCACACACACAAACATAAAACATATACGTTAGTACCACACTTGATAGTTAGTGCCCTGCGGGCAACTGTTGCCCCGTGGGTATGCACTCCTCAAATTGGGGAGCGTAGGCTATCTGTCACCTCACAGTGGGTATTATTTTGCAGGATAGTAAATATTTTTACTGGTTCAGCTCTATGAATATCTCAACTTTACAGTCTCCTGAAACAGATATGTACAACAATGTATCCACAAACACACATTCCCTTGTAGGGTTTGTAGCCTGTGGGTAAGCTCCTGAGTCTGTGGTGACAGGTAATTGTAGCCAAGTGAGGATTCTATACAGAGACAGTACGTGAGCAGGACAATTGCCTTTGTGTTATGTTGCCAAAAAGGAAGATATGTTTAGAAATATTAGTGCCGCAAGGGCCACTAGTCAAATAAATGTTCACAGAAAATTGTTTCTAGTAATAGTTGCAATACGCATCAATTGACAAAAAGCTGCCGCAGGATTATTTCAAGTAACAGTTGCGAAGTATTCACAAAAGAATTGTTTCTAGCAGCAGTTGCAGTATGCATCAATTGACAAAAACTATCACAGGATTATTTTGAGTAACAGTTGCGATGTGCATGGATTGAGCTGAGCTGCCACCACTTATTCGATGCAGTCAGTGTTACCAGTGTCCTCAAGCCAAGCCAGTTGTTAGATGTACACTCTCAGTACGTTGTCGAGTGCTAGGTCTGTCAACAGATATGTCAACTGTTGCATTGTCGACATCTAGAATGATATTCAATGTACGCGAATAACCCTGTAGTACTTAGCCCACAAAATGCGTATATACAATAATAATTACACGTACACCTTTATCATATGACCAGGATAGGTACCGGTATGCACAGGCATCAAAATGCCCCCTATCATTTATGATATACCTCTAATCACACACCTGAACCCTGAAGAAGCCAGATGGTGAAACGATCGTTGGTTCGGAGGGAGTGACGCATGTACCGTGCGCCTCCCATCCCCAGCCGCATCAGCCGCAACAGCACTTGGAGCTGACTGTACTCCTTACACAGGACGGCTCCGGTAATCGACTAAAGCAGCTCCGGGGAGAGACGCATATGCCGTGCGCCTCCCCGCTCCAGCCGCATCGTCCACAGCAGCACGCTACACCATCCGGGACAGATAGTAACCGAGCGCCTACAGCGGGACATAGACGGTCCCACATAGTGGACGGAGTGCACTCACAGGTATCAGACCTCCCGCATCCCTCAACCCTCCCCTCCCGTCAGGTTCTTCCCCGCACCCCTATTCCCCTACTCTCCGCTGTTCCCACATTACATCCCACTCTCCCCGCTTACCTACTCAGCCTGACAGGTGCCGCTCACCTTCCACCACTGTGCTTTCTGACACATGGGGAAGACAGCAGTGCACTTTGGAAGGCCTTTCTAATTTCTCTTACGCTCTTTCTCATTCTAACCCTTTCGTCTCAGGGATCACTCAACAGGTTTTGTTTAACCAGTAACTCACCCTGCGCTGGACTGTGTCCATTCAGGGGAACCTGGCATACTAACCTGACAGCAGCATCCCACTGCATGATCTGGGAAGTAAATCCCTTTCAGTGTACTATAGAGCCCGCTCACCCGCCATACCTTTAAAAGTCCATCTGCTAAAATTGGTGGAAACTTGCTCGGGGCGTACGAAGGTATTATAGGAGAAGGGTGACCTCTCCTAGAACAATACAGTATTCCACCCAGAGCCACAGGTATATTAGGCTGGGCAGCAGCCGCTCTCCCACTGAAGGGTTAACACAGATCTTTTTCCACTCTTACTGACCCCACATTGAGCAGGGTCCCTCCCCCACAATACCCTTAAAAGCCCACCCTTACCAGGTGGCAGCTGGCAATTGATAAAGGGGTAGCCTGCCAGAGGTGAAAGGGGACTTTCTAGCCTCTAACCAGACAATCCCGCCATTGCTATGGGTATATAAAGTCGGTGGGACTACCCAGACTCTTTGAGTACAGTCAGACCCCTGATCCCAACTCTATCTCCCCTCTTTTCCTTCCTCCCCATTTCGCTCTCTTTTCTCTCCCCTTCCCCCCTTTTCCCTCTTCGTCTCCCACTCCCACATTCCCTATACCTATCCCACCACACCGCGGGAGTACCTGCTACATTAAAATTTCACTCATCTGTAGAACATAAGTAGATGTTTGTGCATACAAACACTTATTCAACTGAATACCCATGAGCCCGCTGTATCTATCTAACTAGAAAGCTGTCCTAATTAGCATAGTCGAATTCGTCGACACACTAACCGCTGACACCAATAATACTTATTATCATCACCGGCGTTTAGAAGTAAACGTCAGCGGCAGGCTAGTCCAGATGCAAATAATCTGTACTGTATGCATGTAACTATATTTCTTGAACAGCAGAATCTGTAGATAAACACCTACTCAACTGAATACCCATGAGCCCGCTGTATGTACCTCACTAGAAAGCTGTCCTGACCAGCACAATCGAATTTGTCGACACACTAACCGCTGACACCGGTGATATTTATTATCATCGCCGGTGTTTAGAAGTGAACTGTTGACACGAATAGCACCAACCAGTAGAGGTATATCATAAATGATAGGGGGCATTTTGATGCCTGTGCATACCGGTACCTATCCTGGTCATATGATAAAGGTGTACGTGTAATTATTATTGTATATACGCATTTTGTGGGCTAAGTACTACAGGGTTATTCGCGTACATTGAATATCATTCTAGATGTCGACAATGCAACAGTTGACATATCTGTTGACAGACCTAGCACTCGACAACGTACTGAGAGTGTACATCTAACAACTGGCTTGGCTTGAGGACACTGGTAACACTGACTGCATCGAATAAGTGGTGGCAGCTCAGCTCAATCCATGCACATCGCAACTGTTACTCAAAATAATCCTGTGATAGTTTTTGTCAATTGATGCATACTGCAACTGCTGCTAGAAACAATTCTTTTGTGAATACTTCGCAACTGTTACTTGAAATAATCCTGCGGCAGCTTTTTGTCAATTGATGCGTATTGCAACTATTACTAGAAACAATTTTCTGTGAACATTTATTTGACTAGTGGCCCTTGCGGCACTAATATTTCTAAACATATCTTCCTTTTTGGCAACATAACACAAAGGCAATTGTCCTGCTCACGTACTGTCTCTGTATAGAATCCTCACTTGGCTACAATTACCTGTCACCACAGACTCAGGAGCTTACCCACAGGCTACAAACCCTACAAGGGAATGTGTGTTTGTGGATACATTGTTGTACATATCTGTTTCAGGAGACTGTAAAGTTGAGATATTCATAGAGCTGAACCAGTAAAAATATTTACTATCCTGCAAAATAATACCCACTGTGAGGTGACAGATAGCCTACGCTCCCCAATTTGAGGAGTGCATACCCACGGGGCAACAGTTGCCCGCAGGGCACTAACTATCAAGTGTGGTACTAACGTATATGTTTTATGTTTGTGTGTGTGAACGCCTAAAAAACGTTCTTGTCTAGTGTTTATTTTATTGAAGATTAATAAAAGCTAAATTTTAATAATTCTATTGGACTCTAGGATGGAATCATCCATCCCACTCTGCCATGTGTAACTAGTACTTAATATTCTATCCCACTTACTGACACCAGCCCCCGGTTGGAGCCTTCTCCAAAGAGTGGTGTAACTATATATTTTTTGTCACTCCTATGAACTTGTGTCCCCAGGTATAACCTACTGGTGATAGTTTTTACTTCATTTGAACCATAATGGATTACAATTTGTAATCCACCAAATAAAGAGTGCCCCAAAATAGAGAGAGTCTTTTCCTTTTTCGTTTGCATCTATATTTACTCTCTAGGGTGCACCTCCACGCAACTTATTTCCTGAGACCCTGTTGATACAGGACTCCCAGACCATTTATAGAATTGTGGATCGCTCATACTAAAACGTATTATTCACATTTCCACGACCTGTGCACTGATCTGCTTCCCATCCCCCCTTCCTTTCACAGCCTCCAGAGTATTGTGTCCCTTTCCTGCTCCTGAACATGAATACATTGGCATAGGCCGGGGCAACCGCCGCCACCATAGCACACCCGGACGTCTGCAGATACATTTTCCCGTCGAACAGAAAATAATTTTTAGTAAGAACTAGTCTTAACAGTTGGAGATATAGAGAGATACTGAATGAGAAGCTGGTCAATCCATTGAGAAAATCACACATGGCAGCCAATCCCTGTTCGTGTGGAATGGATGTATATAAACTAGACACATCCATTACACACATAATAGTGTGATCATGCAAATCTGTAGTGTTGGCGACCGCATTCAAGAAGCTTGTAGTATCTTTAAGGAAGCCCGGCTGAGCTGTTACATGAGGCTGTAGGAGCATATCAAGGAGCTGTGATACCGGTTGGTAAAGACTCCCCCTGGCAGAGATGATAGGTCTGCCAGGGGGGTTCACAAGATTTTTATGAATTTTAGGAAGTGAATACATCACCGGTATCACAGGGTCCTTTATTTTAAGCGCATATGCGCATTTAGAGTCCAATAACCCATCCCTGACCGCACCATCAAGCAATTCAAACAAGTCTACTTGAAATCTTTTAGTAGGGTCAGAAGATAAAACACAATATACAGAACTGTCAGCCAATTGACGATCTAGCTCAGCCCTATAGTCACACAAGTTTTGTATCACTTGTTCAAGAGGGTCAACCCTAGGAAAGCTGGAGGCCCAGACGGAGTGTCTCCATCTGCCCTCAAGACCTGTGCAACACAGCTCGCCCCTATCTTTACCAGGATTTTCAACACTTCACTAGAAATGTGCAAGGTCCCCACCTGCTTCAAAGCCTCAATTATCGTCCCGGTTCCCAAGAGCTCAACTGCGAAAGACCTCAATGACTACAGGCCGATTGCACTAACATCAGTGGTCATGAAAGTGCTTGAACGTATGGTGCTGAACCACCTGAGAGTTGTTACAAATGCTCACCTCGACCCCCTGCAGTTTGCCTACCGAGCAAACAGAAGTGTCGAGGATGCAGTCAACCTAGGGCTGCACCACATTCTACAGCACCTGGACAGTCCAGGCACCTATGCAAGGATACTATTTGTTGATTTCAGCTCGGCATTCAACACTATCATCCCTCACATCCTGGAGCCAAAACTCCGTTCACTAGGAGTCCCAGAACCTACATGCTCCTGGATCACTGACTTCCTGACTGAAAGGAAACAGGCGGTGAAAGCAGGCACATTCATTTCAAACACATGCACAATTAGCACCGGTGCCCCTCAAGGATGTGTCCTCTCCCCCCTGCTCTTCTCCCTCTACACAAACGACTGCACCTCAGCAGAACAGTCAGTAAAAATTATAAAATTTGCAGACGACACAACGGTTATCGGCCTAATCATGGATGGAAACGAGTCGGCATACAGACGGGAGGTGGATCGGTTAACTAAATGGTGTAGCGGAAACAACCTTGACCTCAACCCCCTCAAAACGGTGGAGATGGTGGTGGACTTCAGAAGGAAACCAAATGCCATGCACCCACTCATAATATCTGACAGAGTAGTGTCGAGGGTCGACTCCTTCAAATTCCTAGGAACAAAGATTTCCTGCGACCTCAAATGGGGTCCCAACATCATTACAACTGTCAAGAAGGCTCAGCAGCGGTTGTTCTTCCTGAGGCAACTCAAGAAATTCAACATCCCGCAGGAGCTGCTGCTCATCTTCTACACTGCCATAGTAGAGTCTGTCCTTTGCTCCTCGATCACAATCTGGTTCGGAGGAGCAAACGAGAATGACAGACGAAAGTTGCAAAGAGTGGTGAGGATGGCAGAAAAGATCATTGGGGCGGAGCTCCCCACTGTCCAAGAACTATACCTAGCCAGGGTCAATAAGCGTGCAGGAAAGATCTTGGCGGACAAGCTACACCCTGGCCACAACCTGTTTGAACCCCTTCCGTCAGGCAGACGTTTTAGGTCCATCCCAGCAAAGACGACAAGAACTACAAAAGGCTTCTTCCCAATAGCTGTCCACCAACTAAACCGTATTGAACATAAAAAATACTAACTCAAACTTTTCTAGATACATGTGAAATGTATGTGATGTATGTTTATGCCTCTCTTCCCACCCCCTTTGTGTTCCCTGATTGATGCTGCACTGTTACCACAAAAAATTCCAAGCATACGCAAGTATACCTGGCCAATAAAGATGATTTTGATTCTGATTCTGATCACTTTCCCGCCCCCTCTTATCGGCGGGGCGGATAGTGATACTACGATCGACACTCAAAGCTTTAAGGGCATTCTGTTCAATATGAGATAAATTATGATGTAATGGCTGATCTGCTGCATTAAATCTGACCATAGAGTCATTTAGAAGACGAGTGTAAGTCTTAATCGATCTTTTGCCACTGTGGGGGTCAAAAGTGGACAAGTGTTGTCGACAAATAAAGTCACATGTTATGCTGGAATCAGCATAACAGCATATATGTGTGTGTATATATATATATATATACACATTATGTATTGAATATATACTGTATGTGTATTTGTAATTTTACACATGCACTGTAATTAAATATTTCTTAATTAAAATATTCTTTATATACAACCGTAGTCTTTTAACATGGAAAACTATATTTCCCACCATATACAGCAGCTTTTTTCTATCCCACCACTAACTCTCCCCAAATGTTTCTGTTTCTTGTATACTTTGCAAACTTTACCCTTTGTTTTATCTTTCCAGTGTGTTTCTGATGTAGTTCACAGAGGTAGAGATGTTTCACAGTGTGGTGTAACTTCTAGGGTCAGTAAAATAGTGGTAGGTACTGTATACAGGGGTCAGTAATGTAGTGTATTGTATTTATTTATTCAAGTTTCTTATATACCGCATACATATTCTGCAGCGCTTTAAAGAGAATATTTGAACATTCACATCAGTCCCTGCCCCATGGAGCTTACAATCTATATTTCCTACCACATATACACGCACACATATTCACTCTTGGGTTAATATTGTTGGAAGACAATTCACCTACCAGTTGATTTTGGATTGTGGGAGTAAACTGGAGCACCCGGAGTAAACCCATGCAAGCACCAGGAGAATATACAAACTCTGCACAGTTAGAACCATGGTGGGAATCGAACCCATGACCTCAGTGCTGTGAGTCATAAGGTATATAGGGGCCAGTAAAGGCTATAGAAGGGTCAGAAGTGTAGGGTAAGGTATAGAGAAGTCTGGAATGTAGTGTATAGAGGGGTCATTAATGTAGTGGCAGGTACAGTATAGGGGGTCAAAAATGTAGTGGTGAGCATATGGGGGTCAGTGATGTTCTGTAAGGTGTAAAGGGGTCAGTAAAACACTAATCCTAAGCACTAAGTGCACTATTATTGAATGCTGGGTGCAGATCACTCATCTGAGTATAGACTCAAATGTGAGCAATTCAGCATCTGTGAACGCAGCCACTCTCAGCAACACGCCCATGCCACTCCAATAACATGCCTATACTATGATAAAAATTCTGTATACGACTAGCCAACCTACTGTCACCACATAGTAAAGACAAACACATATCTAATACACTTCTTTGTGCCAGCATTTGACGCAGTTTTGCAACTGCAATAAAGATGCAAGAAAGGCCGCAATTATGCCCATTTCAGAAATGGGCACTATAAGGGGTAATTCTACCACCATTAACAGACCCCAACAACTCAATGGACTGCGCCCTAATATTGCTACTTCCATACATTTGCTGGGCTGCTTTTCCATCCCTGGTAGTGGTGGGAAAGGGGGCAGCAACTATGCTCTGCACAGTTCATCACTTAGGGAGTTTGGTTTTATAGATTAAGTAAATTTATTTTTGTTTCTAACTTTGTCTGTAGCCAAGAAATCCGGGGTTTTTTTGCATGCGTTTTAAACGCGATTTGCATGTAATGCAATGCGATCGGGACCTAGTTCAAAAATTATGTGCAGCACTGTACAATAGGCAGTGCCGGTGCAAAGCGCCGGTGCGCCCCAGGCGGGGGGGCGCCCCGGCGCTCACCCGCTCCACGGGTGGGGGGTGGGGAGGAATACGGACGCCGTGCTGCTCCTGGGGGGGGGGGGTGATGCGGCCGGCGCGCTGATTTGGGGGGGGGGGGAGGGATACGGCCGCCATGCTGTTTCGGTGTACATACTCACCCTTCAGGAGCTCGGGTCTAGCTCAGCGGGTGGGAGGGAGAGCTGGAGGTCTGGCTTTGCGGGCAGGAGGGAGGCCTCGCAGTTCAGTCCCGGCGCAGTGTGACTGACATCTTCCTACACCCGCACCGTGTACAGCCGCTCAGCCGGGCAGCGCTGAGCACTTGGCTCACCCTCAGACGCTGCCCGGCTGAGCGGCTGTACGCGGTGTGGGTGGAGGAAAATGTCAGTTAACATGCACCGGGGTTCGGGACTGAACTGCACACAGCGCAGCGAGCCCTCCCTCCTGCCCGCTAAGCCAGACCTCCAGCTCTCCCTCCTGCCCTGCTCCCAACTACCGCCCCCCTGTGGCCGGCGCCCTAGGCAAATGCCTAACACTGCCTAGTGGTGGCGCTGGCCCTGACAATAGGATGTGCGCGGGAGCGCGCATCGCATTCGCAAAACGCACCGTATATGAGCACCTTAAGCCAAATAGCCAGCCAGCAAAAAAAAAATAGGGTACTGCTTTCCTAGCACGGCGCCCACAATCTAGATTGTATGTGTGGGGCTGATATCTCAAGCATCTCGACGCGATCGACGTTTTACATTGCAAGCATCTCATGCATCTTATGTGTTTGTGTGGCATAAGATGCATGAGATGATGCAATCGACGCAATCGACGAGGGGACGCGGAATACATGTAAAGTAGTCCGGGTCCCCTCGCCACGCTTCGGGCTCGGTGGCTCGCTGCGCTCGCCACACTATATATAATCAACTCCACGCCGACGTGGATAGTGGGGGTATGAAAAGGTCGGAGGACGCGTACCGCCGCCCCTCGCGGGCTCGCTAAGGCGTACAATCAATGAGACGGGCACCGTGCTAGGAAAGCAGTACCAAAAATAGATATGTTTCTAAATATTGTACTTGAAAAAGATGTTTTTATTTAATGTAGGTGGCCGTGAGTTTACATAATTGCTTCTATATACACAACAGACTAATTTTTACCCCTTGCAGATAGCTGAAATGGGGCTAGATTCGAAATCAGAAATGGGGCCTGATCTCAAGGATATTGGCACAAGCAATATTAAAAAAAAATCGGTGACTGCACATTTGGTAGATCAGCCACATGCACACACGGACAGAATTTACAAGTGTGTAAGGGGTCTGTCTAATGACCAAGCACTTTTTACAGCTACGCAGCCACGCTGAACCAGTCTGTCTTATGAGTGTCTTGTGAGCGTCAGCTCAGGTGTCATTTAATGTATATAAAACTGTATGGACACATCTAAAGTAACTGAATACATTTGCTGTAAATTATAATATTATGCTTGTGATTGTCAAATGAATCGTAAAAGCTTACAGTATATAAATGTTCTTTATTTGGTATAGACCCGAGGCTTACCTTAGGCACCCAGTGGCATTGCGCAGCACCTGTGTTGAGTGTAATTGTATTTTGCGATCATCCTGGAGTATAGAGTTTTCCCAACCAGAATGTGGGATAATCACTGCATTGGTCAACACTGCAAGGGCATCTTGAATTATTGGCATTTTAAGGGCATCACAAGAAGATAGATTCCACAAGACTCCTACAGTAAATGAAATAAAATAAATGCTAAAAAGTCAATTATTGCAACATTTCTTACATTATTCAGAGAATGAAATAATTTTTCTTCAAACAAATAATATTCCAGTGAGTACATTGCAGTTATTCAATGATATACTGTATCAAGCCTAAGAAACAATTTCCATATGCGTTCATATAACCTCAACTCTCAATCATAGGCTTGCGCAGCACATTTTATTAGGGGGTGCACCATCAATGGGGTGTGCCTAGCACCAACTATTGGGCATGTCTAACACCACCCACTGGGTGTGTCTAACACCACCAATCAGTCGAGTCTACCATCATCTATTGACACTCGCTACAATATAAAACGTCTTTCAGCCACACCATAATCTCCTACCTAACTTTTAATCTTCTAATTACTCTGTGTAACATGCAAAAACAAGTCAGAAACATAATATGGATGATGCAGGTATGTAGTGATATGACAGTTGTCTAGTACAATTATCAATGCAAAACACACATCATTGATTAATACTGTAGGTGCTTCTTTTACTGGAATACAGTTATAAAATGCAAAAGTCTGGTAAAAGGTATTGTTGGTATTGCTAGCGGCAGGGAGGTGTCCATAAAGGTGTGCACAGCATTAGGGGGTGCCTGTGCACCCTTAACACTCAATGTGCGCACACCTATGCTCTCAATTCAATATAGGTAACTTTTCAGACAGGCACAGAGGTGCGTATTGTTATTGCGTATACATTTCACGCCTTGGGACTTTCTTATTTATCTTTGTGAATTACGTTTCACAGTGCGTTTGGCATCATGGGCTTGCGGTGGAGGCTATAGTGAGGATTTCTTTGCAAGAGAGTGACAGGCAGGAGGCGTTTGTGGGAGATCATGGGTGAGTGGCGCAGAAAGTATTTACCCTGCACAGAAACAATATAAATGCATTTGCTACCCTTGTATTGCAACATGGTGTGTTCCACACACAACATTACTTGCTTTATTCCCATTGCTAAATTCAGTATAATAAAAAATCGGAGTCATTTTTTTTAAATAAATAAATTACTCATCAAGTTACACATTTTTGTTGAAACTGCAGCTGTTTTTGACTTTTTTTGCCATGTTTCGCAGATGCTATTTCGACTTTTTTTTAAAAGTGAAATTGCAGCAGCTATACATGTCTAAAGACGAAAATAAAACAAATGCAATTGGATAGGAAATACTGACAAATATTAATACACCTCAAAGTCTTTTTACACTCATAAAACATTTCAGTTTAAACCTATTAACCCTTTGAGTGCCATCATTGCTAAAAAATGCCAAGGCCAAAGGCTGAGGAATATGAATCACTTTAGTTAACTGAAGTTTAGTTTAATATTGAACCTAAAAAAAAAGCCTGGCATTTTTAGAGGATATTTTGCACATCTCTCATAGCAACGCTGGCACTCAATGGGTTAATACCCTCCTTCTGTGTCATTGTACTTTACATATAAATATGGCTCAAACTGTACATTTAAGCCGTGATTCTAATTGACTTGGTCCCAGCGTGTTCGCATGGCATACAGATGTTTAACATATTAGAACATGCACATATTAGAATAGTCGCATGTGCAGGGCTGCTGTGCAGGGCTGCTGTGCAGGTGCCTTTGGCAACTTGCACAGTTACCATGGCTCTTGCACAGGGGGGCGGGATGGAGGTGGGCAGGTTTCCTGTGTGTACACACGAAAATGCTGTGTGCGCCCAGGAACACGCCCATACAAACACAAGTGGGCAGCTGTCTGCCGGGTGCTGGCGGCTGACATCACAGGACGTCAGCCGCCCGCCCTGTTCTCGGACCTGGATGCCGCAAGTCTAAGTCATCAAAGACTGACTTATATTTGCAAGTAAGGTAGAAATCATTCGATGGTCGGCGACCATGAAATGATTTCGGGCCCCGCACGCTACTCTGCCAATTAATGTTCATGCACAACATCCATTCGCAAAGCAGCGGGGATATTCGCACGGTGGCGGGGAGCGGGCATTCACACACCCAGTGGGCTGCATTACAAGGCTCGCTAAGCAGTGAATTACCGCTGCTTAGTAAGCCAACCAGAATTACCCCCTTAGTTTGCTGAAAACATAACTTCTAATTATGGTAGATGTGTGTTAGTAGACTATAGTTACAGGTATGCTTTTGTTGTGCTATAAATGTTAAAATATTTATATCAATTTCGTTGAAATTTCTTAGCATTCAGTTTTTTTATATTTATTAACTGGTCTGCTTGTATTTCTCACTCTAACACACTGCTAATTATATTTGTATTTGCATTTGTTTGTGCTCTTTTCATACTCATTCTTCCGTAGGATTTTTTTCAAATTGCTGACCTTTTACTTAATGGAATCATTTACGTATCAGAAGAAATTCAGTGTCACTGAGCCAATATTTACAGGTCCACTAGGCTCATGCTTTGCAGTACATTCTCTTCCAAATGCTGTGCATGTTAACAATTATCTAACTAATTTAGAACAATTATCTACTTAATTAAAAATGTTAACTTTATTCTAAAGAGGTAGTGCCATTATTCAAAAAAGGAAAAAAGGAGAATCCCGATAATTACAGACCTGTTAGTTTAACATCAATAGTCGGTAAACTATTTGAAGGATTTTTAAGGGATGGGATCCAGGAATATTTAGACCTTCATAGTTTACTCAGTTATAACCAGCATGGGTTCGTGAAAAATCGTTCATGGCAAACTAATCTACTTGGTTTCTATGAAGAGGTTAGCAAAAACCTTGGTAATGGAAATGCTGTAGATGTGAATTTCCTAGATTTTGCTAAAGCCTTCTACACCGTATCACACAAGAGGTTGATAAATAAAATGGTGGACCTGAGATTAGGGGCAAATATCTGCAGATGGGTAGGGAACTGGCTGTGTAATAGAGAACAAACATTGGTTGTGAACAGTGCAGTTTCAAATATGATACCAGTACTAAGTGGAGTGCCACAGGGTTCGGTTCTAGGGCCCATTTTGTTTAACATTTTTATTAACGATATTGGGATAGGGTTACTCAGCAATGTATCCATCTTTGCGGACGATACAAAACTGAGAAGAGTTATTAAATCATCAGAAGATGTCACCACGCTTCAAAATGATCTTGACAATCTAGATGAGTGGGCAAAAAAGTGAAAGATGAGGTTCAATGTGGACAAATGCAAGGTCATGCACCTTGGGAGACATAACCAGTGTGCTAGTTATAACCTAAGCGGGGATGAATTGGGTAATTCGGTACTCGAAAAGGATCTAGGAGTCCAAATAGACAACAAACTAGGGTGGAGTGCTCAATGTAATATAGCAATTAAAAAGGTCAATAAAACTCTAGCATGTATTAAAAGGGGCATGGAAACTAGGGATTCAAAAGTAATTATGCCTCTGTACAAATCATTGGTTAGACCGTCCCTCGAATACGGAGTACAATTCTGGGCCCCACACTATAAAAAGGACATCATAGAATTAGAAAAAAATCCAAAGAAGAGCAACTAAACTTATTAGGGGAATGGAGACTTTAAGCTACGAGGAGAGATTAAGCAAGCTGGGACTATTTACACTAGAGAAGAGACGTTTAAGGGGGGACATGCTCAACATGTACAAATATATCAGGGGCCAATATAAGGAACTGTCAAACACCCTTTTTTCTGCTAGACAGGAATCTAGGACGAGAGGGCACGAGTTTAGATTAGAAGAAAAAAGATTTTGTTCATCTAGAAGAAAAAAATGTCTTTACAGTCAGAACAGTCAAACTTTATAACTCTCTTCCTGAAAAAGTGATGTCGGCAGACACTATAAATACATTTAAAATAAGGTTGGATAAACATTTATTGGTTAAAAACATCCACGGGTATGAATAAGTAATAATCTGTGTTTAAAATATCAGAACATACTATACAACAAGGGATTAGCTACTATAAACATAGGTTGAACTAGATGGACGCAAGTATTTATTCAGCCTCACCTACTATGTAACTATGTAACTATGTCTCAAAGCAAAAGCTTTGAAAGCTAGTCTCTGTACTGTGTGTTTCTGTATGTGTGATTGCCTCTGTGTTTCTGTATGTGTGAAAGAGAAACAGATATAGTTTCACCAGCTGCCAGCAGATGGCAGTGCTTTGGTTAAAATCATACAATATATATATATATATTATTGAAACTGGCCGGCACTCCCAGTGCTTGGGAAATAAACTTGCTCGGAGCCTTCCGTAATCATCCACCCAAATTGGTAGAATGTATATAGGGTTTGCCGGCTGCGGCACTCTCAGACATACAATAAATGACAAATGATGGTGATCTCTTTGTCAATGTTTCATTGGCATCATTTGATGACAAAATGACAGTAGAGAGATATCAGGAGTGCTAAAATGAAAGCTGCTTTTAAACAATGACTTATTGCCCCCAAAATTACTTCATACCATTTTGTATAATAGCATGTATAATAAATGTATATAGCATGCATTTTTTTACACAAATAATTGTCCCCTTCTACAATTATCTTATATTATATATATTCAAAGATTCTTGTTTTGAAGGATCAGAAGTTGAACTGTGTTTTGTTTTGTTTTTACCATCAATTTGATACTACAGTACATATATTTTCTAATTTCTATGTACTGTATCTACTAACAGGCACAACCAAACCAAATTTAAGAGCATCATATCAGATTGCACATTTCACATTAATAAAATGATGCCCTCTGTTACACTATACATTAAATTGTTACAGTGAGTTTCATGCAGCCATCAGTCTTTTACCAAGCCTATGGGACATTTGGTATTTATTTATTTACTAACAGGTTCTTATATAATGCAGCAAATTCTGTTGTGCTTTACAATTGTAAAAAGTGATAAAACAAACTGGCTAGTTTCAGACAGTCAAACTGCCTTCAATCTATATATATATATATATATATATATATATATATATATATATATATATATATATATATATTTATACACAAGGATATAATTAAAGATTAAAGATACACCATAAAAACTGTATCTAATTGGCAACTCCCCATTAATGTTGGGATGACTCTGACATTTGGTGATCCCTGACTCCCTGAAGTGCCCATAATTTTGAGTTTGACGACACCACACATGGTACATCTGAAAATGGCAAAACACCAGTGCGATTTGGTGACTTTTCATCTGCTTACGACGGATCGGCCCGATAAATCGCATGAAAAATGTCAAATTACATGTGTTCCACCTCCGATTCTGATCCTCGGTCCCGTGTGCATCGGATTGGAGCGAGAGATCGCAAGGCCTGTACTATAGATATATCGGATTCTGAAGGCCTTGCTTGGATCACATATAAAACATTGCATGCAAAAGGCCTGCATACAATAGATGAATCATATGTGGTTCTGCTGCCTGGGAAGTTGCCGGCTCAAGGGGATCCTATGCAACTTCTCCCCTCTGAAAAGTCGCATAGTGTATGGGTACCTTAGATTTAAATTGCGTAAGTGGTTCCTGGGATTTCCCAACTTCAATTGTACAGTTGTGACTTTATAGAAGGGTGATTCTGGCACTTCTAACTTTATTAGAAGTATTTGCTCTAATGTGAATTGGACCAAGACTCAGTGTAACAAGATTAGCATGCTTATCACTAGAATCAGTTTCACAAGGGAATTGTGGGTATTGTGGGGAGTTTTTCTCCTGAGGAAAACTGGCTGCGACCAGTTGAAACAGCTGTCGGGTACATCTGCTGCTACCTGAATCTGGGTACAGCTGCTGCTACCTGAATCTTTTGCACATTTATGGAATAAAAAATACTTCTTTCTTCAGAGTGCTGGTCTCAATTCCTTCCAACTGAGGGGGGTAAGTGTGTCTATTCCCCGAGGAAGCCGCTGAGCATACACAGGCAGAGAATTGGATTGTAGTTCATTTGTTGGTACCAGCTCTTCTAGCTATACAGGAGATCACTCCCTTAGACTCGGGTGGACCCAGACTCGGGTGGACCCAGTCTGGAGTGCTAACCAGAAGCGAAATTGGGAACCAGGAGCTCAGGGAGTCTTTCTCCAACTAACAGGTGGCCACCTGTATATATTGAAGAGTCCTTTTTGGTAGCTGTAGCTAAAGTCTGCATACAAGTGATAAATATAAATTGTGACATTTATGCACCAGCATTTGCTTAAAGCTACAACAAACTGAGCTAACAGCTAAAACCAGCTTTCCTGCTTATTTTTTATAACATGCTCTATGAACTGCCCTATATCCATCTTATAATGGACTATTAAACCAGCCCAACATATTTGGGATTTCATCAAAAAGACTTCAATTGCTTCAATTTCAACTTGTTGAACTAACAACTGTTTGCTTTCTACTTTGAGCTTTTGCATGAACTGCACTTTATTAACCAATTGCTTAGCTGCTATTAACTGCAATCTATGGTCATTGTTGTTTACCAAGAGCAGGGCTGGCCAAACCGTTTCTCGAGATCTACCAACGGTCCATGTTTTAGAGAACACCTAGCTGGTGCACAGCTGTAGTCAATACTAACGGTCACATTTTCAAACCTGCTGCATTCATTCCTACAATAGATCCACAGGTTGCCTGGAAAACATGCACCGTTGGTAGATCTTGAGGACAGGTTTGGCCACCCCTGACCTAGAGGATTGTCCAATTATTAATGGTGTTCTATATATAATTGTTTTTATTATATATATTTATTTTTATGACTTAATGAATAAATTGTGCCTTACTATTATAGCGCAGTGTTTCTTTGCTTTTTGTCTATACTTTTGTCTTATGGACTTGGCACCGGATACAGTTTATGTGGAGTGCCACCCTGCTACCAAGTAAATATATATATGCGCCAAAGACCTATATATATATATATATATATATATACAGGTGTGGGACCTCACTGGACCGGCTTAGGGACTCCAATAAGGTGGCCGGCACTCCAACGTAGTATTTTCAAATAAAGTCCTTTATTGAGAAGGTGCCATATGCCCTTATTGGAGTCCCTAAGCCGGTCCAGTGAGGTCCCACACCTGTATCTAATCCAGGGAAGGCACCACGGACATTTATCCTATTCAGCAGCAGTGCCGAGCTACCCCAAAACTATATATATATATATATATAGTCCAACAGACGTGCAGACCTCCAGCCTCTTTATGTGGCGTGGTTAGTGTTATTTAAACCGCTGTCATTATATGATCTGTAGCCTGATGATAATACTTTGTTGTATTGAAATGTTGGAGGTTGCTGCGGCACAACAGAGACTGGTGATTGTAGCAAAAAAACTATTTTAATGTGACAAACACACACATATGAGATTGCTACAATACCAGTCTCCGTTGTGCCGCAGCAACCCCCACAGCGACTTTCCCTAAGCAGCTTAGGACTCCGGAGCACATCACAGCTATCGAGCGGAGTGCCGGACCACCCACCACCAGCTGTATCTATATATACATGTCTTGATAAAGGGTCAAGGACCTGAAACGTTGGCATAACTCACCCGTGTGGGTTTCTTTATTTCCTTTGGATTACAAATGATGAATGCTGCGAGTGCCTGTGACCAAACCATATGACTATATGTATACATATATATATATATATATATATATATATATATATATATATATATATATGTCTAGTGCCTGTTTGTGTGTCTCCGAAACACTGCCATCTGTTGGCAGCAGGTGAAACTACATCTCTTTCTCTTTCACACATGCACAAACACAGAGACATTCACAAGGTAGCAGACTTGCTTTCAAAGTATTTGTTTTGAGCGGGCTTAATATATATATATTTATATATAAACATACACACACACATATGTTGTATAACTGTTACCAGCCAAAGCTATTTTATCTGCTTTATTGTATATTATTTTTGCTCCAATAAATGGATATTAAGAAAATCATTTGATAGATATACTCTGCACATTACTGTACTCAGATAGCCAGTGGCATTATGGTTGCGTCATGTTTGCAGCTGCATATTACAGCTGACTGATTGAGCAATCATAGAAGCTATTGCCACTGAAGATTATTCATTTTCCAGAAGGGAGAGAATGACCTCGGGGTGTAGTAGCTCATTTTTGTTCATAAACTTTTATGCTACTGTGTAAACTTTGTTCAGCTTCCGGGAGTCAAAGGATGGCCTTTTGGTCACCCAGCACAGAAGTTGTTTCTCTTATTTTGTAGACTATTTAGTAACATGGTGGAGCACTTCCACACCCCTACCCTATCCCCCCTGGAATTGAATGGTCAATTTCCATGGTCTCTAATTAAAACATATAGTTACTGTCCACAAAAATCCACTCAATTTTACATCCTATGAATGAATATAAGAAATCAAAGGAAAAATATACAGGTTGAGTATGCCTTATCTAAAATGCTCGGGACCAGGAGAATTTTGGATAACGGATTATTCCGTATTTCGGAATATTTTAATATTTCAATGATGTATTTTGAAGTATCTTGCATTTATGCTGTATAAACACATAATATACACACAAATATATTTTATTACCACATAAAATACACACAAATATATTTTATTTGTTCAAAAAACAAGGTTTCAAAACGTAAAACAAAATGTGTGTACTATCTCAGCACTGAATTTGAATGCCAAGCAATCATTGTCTTGCACATATATAGTGCCAGTTACATATCATGTCCCCAGTGATGCTGTTACAAATGTCCCCAGTGAGTTTTTAGCAAAAAAATAATTTTTTTTCACTTTCTGGAATGTCTGGTTTTCGGAATAATTCGGATAACGGATATTCGGATACGGGATACTCGACCTGTACTACTTAAAATACTGTGATCTGTATTTCTAAATTCTACACACTTTAAATGTTTACACTTACTAAGCATTGTCTATTGTCTATTTTTGTCAATATTAAAAATAAAAATGTAAATCTGGTATTCATCCTCATGCAAACCTAATATTCAAAGTATGTCTACGTTCAGAAAATCAATGGGTTTAATGGTGTGGAACCAATCTTATTGTTGTATACAAAATGTATTGGTAAGAAACATTGGCCCTCATTGAGATTCTGTAGGATCTGCGGTGCATGCCACAAAGTACTCATATCTGGTACCTAGCGCATGTACTGTGTACAGTATGAGTCTGCAATGGCGGGCGTGTGACAGCATCAGACATTGACAGTATACAGCTAGCAGACAGACATGGAGGGACCCAATTCCTAACTGCACACTACTCCTTCACTACTCCTTAATGTAATGACACACATAAGGATACACATACCACTCACTTCCACTCTACTCGTAAGTACTAGGGATGTGCCCATTATTTCCACTCATTTCCAGTCTATTCTGAACACCTCACACCTCACAATATTGTTTTTAGGCCAAAAGGTTGCACTGAGGTAGCTGGATGACTATGATAAGCGACACAAGTGGGCGGCAAAAACACGTGGCCCATCTAAGAGTGGCACTGCAGTTGCAGACAGGATGGCAGTTTGAAAAACTAGGCCCCAAAAAGCACATAATGCAAAGAAAAAAAAGAGGTGGAATTGTCCTTGGGCCCTCCTACCTTATGTTGTATGTCCAGGACACGCACGGTTTAACAAACCAATAATTTCAGCAACAGGGTCTGCCACACTGTGGCTGAAATGATTGGTTTGTTTGGGCCCCCACACAAAAAAAAGCAACTCATCTCTCCTGGTACAAACTGGCTCTACAGAGGTAAGATGTCATAGTCATCCTCATACTCTGATTCCTCGCCCCCTTTAGTGTGTACTGTACTTTCTCATCCTCACAGATTATCAATTTGTCCCCACTGGACTCCACGATCACAGGTCCCTCTGTAGTCTCTGGAGGCAATTGTTGGTCTTCATTGAAGAATTGATCATTCATTTTGATAGACATAATCTTCTCAACATTTTACAGAAGCAGCCTCCTTTCCCGCTCGCTGACCAGGTTCCCGGCTGCACTAAAAACTCTTTTTGAGTGCACACTGGAGGGGGGACAACTCAAGTAATATAGAGCCAGTTTGTACAGGGCCTCTAAACTGCCTTTTTTTCCTGTCAGTAGAGGCACGGATTGTCTGACATGTCTACTTGGATGCTGTCACCAAAGTAATCCTCCACCATTTAATCAATGGTAACAGCTTTGTATGCAGCAACAGTAGACATGTCAGCAATTGTTGGCAGGTCCTTCAGTCCTTTAGAAAATTTGAGTTGTTTCCTCGCAGCCACAGGTGTGGGAAGAAATTAAGGAGGAGCTGTTGCCATGTCACGGTCCGCTTCAAACGACAATCTCCTGACCAGCAGGTCTTTGCACTTTTGTAGACTTTTTTTATCCATCAGAAACAGAGACACAACAAAGCAAATGTAGGGCTTCATCCACAAGAGCTACATGCTCAGAGATGATATCCCTCAGTTTCTCTAAGAGGTTGTTGATGTTGTGCCTCTTACTGAAACCGGTGATACACAGCGTAGCCTGCCTTGGAAGGAGCTGTCATATCAGAGATGCTGCTGCTGCTGTTGCTGCGGAAAGCGATGCATCTACCCAGTGGGCTATCATATAGTCCTTAGTTTTCCCTGAACCACTTGTCCACATGCCCATGGTTAAGTGGACAGTGGGTACAACCGCATTTTTCAGGCCACTAAGGACACTTTTTCGGACATCTCTGTACATCCCAGGTATCGCCTGCCTAGTGAAGTGGAATCTAGACAGGATTTGGTACCGGGGACACTATACCTCCATCAATCTTCTAAAACCCACTCAACTGATGGCAGACACCGGACGCACGTCTAACACCAACATAGCTGTCAAGGCTGCAGTTATCAGCTTTGCAATAGGATGACTACTGTCGTACTTTGTCCTCATGGCAAATGACTGTTGAACGGTCAACTGCTTAGTGAAAGACATGGCGGTCTTCCAACTTCCCCTCTGGGATGATGAACGAATCACAGCATCAACAGCAGCAGTGGCAGCAGTAGGCTTAGCACTGCAGTATTCTGCAGAGGAAGCCCGGATAGAAGAGGAGTCAGTCATGGCGGTGACAAGGTCTGCAGGACTACCTCCACTCTGGATCGAGGAGGAAATTGATGGAGAGGGAGTTGCTGGTGTGGTTTTTGGATACACCAGGACCAAGTGATTTAGGTGTCACTGGACTGCTTACGGTCCTAGCCACAGTTCCTGAACTAAACACTGAATTATGAATGGTCTTCAGGTGATGTATAAGGGAGAATGTCCCTATGTGGCCACCATCCTTACCTCTGCTTATTGCAGCTTTACATAAGCTACATATGGCAATACAAGTGTTGCCCGGAATTGGATAAAAATAATTTGAAACCAAAGAGGTGGATTTATTGGTATTCTGCCCAGGCATGATAATGGGCTTTTCCATCCCATGGACAACAACTGTTTCCCCCCCCCCCCCCCGGTGCCTCATTTAAGCAAATCACATCAGCAGCATCCTCGTCAACTTCCTCCTCAGCGCCAGCTATATCAATATCCTCCGCCTGGTGTACTTCAACAGTGCCATATTTAAAATCCAGCAGTGGCACTAGGCACGAGCAGACTATACAGCAGAGGTAGGCCACAGCAGAGGAGGAGAGAGAGTAAACACAACCTAACCCACCCTGTTCCAAGACTGTAATGAAGATGGTGGCACGGGAGGCACAATTGATGGGAACCTGGATGTTTTTCCCACGTCAGACGGGAACCTCAGAACGCTGCTCGGATCCGGACTCGGATCAGCAACGTTTGGGTTGCTTCGGATCTGGGGAATCAGGGCCCACACATCTCTAGTAAGTACTGTGGATTTTTCAAATTGACAGGAGGGGGTTCTCATAAATGAAAAAGCCTAATCAAGGGGTATGGAAGAGAAGAAAGTTGAGAATCGCTTTTTTAACTAATCATATACCCAGTGGTGGATTTTCCAGTAGGAATGTGCCTAGGATTGACACTTGTTGGGGGGTACAGAATGCTCACTTGCATAAGAGCCCTACTGACTTTTTATTTTTATTTTGTAACTGGTAAGGGAGGAGATGGCGATGGTCAGTAAATTGTGGAGGTCCCAGTGAAATGATGGGGGCAGCCACTAATGATTTACCTATGGATGGCCTGATCCCTAATTTTGCCACTAATTACAAAGGGAATCCTTTAAATTTCACAGCGTTATGGAAATCTGACTTCTCGTACAATTTTGTTAGTACAACTGTTTTAAAATAAAGCATAGCTTGGACACCATTGGACACCCATGTGGGAAACAGCCCTAAAACTTGCTGGTCATTTTCTTATATGCATGCAGCTGCTCTTAGGAGGTAATTCTGGTTGGTGCGTAACTTTCTGAATTCTCTTGGAGCGGACCGCACACCACGCTGTGCGGACATTGTAAGAACAAACGCCCACAGGTCCTCCGCATTCGGACAGACTCGCTCTCTAAGAAGAGGGTGTGTTTTCGGACAACATCCAAACCGTGCGTGTACAGTGGCCACACAAAGATTCTGTCTTACAGCGTCAGAACGGACGGGAAACTGGCCGTACGCACCAATGCAGTGTATTTCCGCAAAACTCACGACTATAATCTGAACTCATAAATCTGTCACATGACACACTTATGCAATTAGGTTACCTCATAAAAAAGGGATTGTTTGTAATTGTAATCAATTAAATCCTATTTGATACTTAAACACATTACTACCACTTTACATTAACCCTTACATCATGTGAAGTGCTATTCAATCATTGTTACCCCTTTAAGTAATGGTCCCTTTAGGCAGCAATGCTTCCAATTGAAGCAATAAAAAAAGTGTAATTAATGAGTAATGAGTAGAGGAGTGGATTGTATTGTGTTCAGCTGACAGTGCTTCAGGTGCAGGCGTACTAATTGGGTGAACCGAATTTCTAGCACATGAACAAGTGCTCTCCGCAAAGTGAAACTTGCTTATGAAGACCGCATATTTCATGCGTGTTGGTTCGTTTGCAGACGGTGTGCTGTCCGAATGCACGCCTACCAGAGTTCGTGCACTCCCTCGTGTACGCCCATATTTACGCCCAGTTTTTCCCACTTTGAAACCACGCCCTTGTGTAAGTCCGAATGATGCCCAAAAACGCCCATATTTCCCGAGTCAATTCGGTGGACATTTCTGTATGGTATTAGTGAGAACAAGTACGGAGACCATGCGTGGCACATGCGCATAGCGTTGCCTACGCATGCGCAGACGGCTAAAAAGCGCCCTACGAAAGAATTCGGAACGGACTGCATCGATCAGAATAATGCCCTTAATTTCTGCTTTAGTCCCTGTTGATCTATGGGGTAATTCAGAGTTGACCACTATTGTGCAAATTCACAATCCTGATAGATTAGGAAATTATGTACATGAGTACAGATTGTAGCACGCATCCGCAAGGCCAAATAGCGGCAAAAATAGCAAAAATGTCTATTCGTAATCCCCTCACAATTTGACTGACAGGAAGTCAGCGCTTAGGGGTAGTAACCTAGTGTTTTCTGGGAGTGTAAAAAAATTGCAGGAGTGCAGAGGCGTCTTAAGAGTGGGTATGTGACATCAGTGCTGGCTAAGATCTGTTGCAGAGTTGTGGAAGGGTAAGACTTATGGTGCCCATACATGGTGCATTTTTTTTGTGAGTGATGCGATGCGCACTCCCACGTACATCCCAGTGCACAGCTCAAAATGTATGTGCTGCACATACTTCTTGGACAAGTAGTATGCATGATAGAAAGAAGATTAAAGATTACTAAATGCAGAGAGCAAATATTGTGTAACAGTCCATATGGTACTGTGATGGAAATGTCCGCTTAAAGTCCAGGTCCGATCATATAATGCCACATGGGAAAGGGAGAGGAGTTGTCCTGTGGGAGAACTTATTTGTAAGGTCCTCAGCCGGCAGGTTGCGAGGGTTTCCAAATTGAGTTAACTGCGGAATAGCACTCCCTGGCTGGTGTGAACAGCTTTTCAGGTGGGCTAGTGGGGTTCCCCTTGATCGGGACAGTTGTAGATTCTCAGGAATTAAAATGGTTAGGAGGTCCAAACTGGTGGATTCAAGAGAGCACATAACACAGTCCTGCCACTTATCCGTATGTTTTCCAGAGACCGGACCAGCCTCCTAATCCATTTTCATTCCTGTGGATCTACAACTGTCCCCCTCAGAGGGAACCCCACTAGCCCACCTGAAAAGCTGTTCACACCAGCCAGGGAGAGCTATCTCCTACAGTGAACTCAACTGGGCAACCTGGACCCCGCAACTGGTGGATGTAACACCTTCCACACAAGACAACTCCTCTCCCTTTCCCATGAGGCATTATAGGAACAGACCTGGACTTTAAGCAGACATTTCCATCACGGTACCGTATGAACTGTTACACAATACTTGCTCTCTACATGTAGTAATTGTCTTCATTCTATTGTGCATATTACTTCTTGAATATTAATTTAACAATATATTTTTACAAATTCCATGTCATACGTAATATTACTTTTATTTTTTTTATATTATATTAAATCATGTACACATATTTAATATGATTTGCACCTCTATTGTTCGTAAACCTACTACCCAACAAGAGTTTTTTTTGTAGTGGATTTTACACCCCTTTTGCTTATTCTTGTATGGGTGTGACAAGCCATTTTTAACTGATGCTTGACACAGCGGCTCCAGTTATTTGCGCCTCTAATATTGATAACTTGTTAGGCCTTTAACTGTTTGGACTAAAGTAATTGAAATAAAGCCAGGGCTGTGGGTGAAGCATGGTCAGAAAAAAAAAGAAAGAACTTATGTTTAATTGAAAAAGCGAAAGAACTTGTTCTTATTCTTTGCCTGAAGCAGTCAACTTCCACATCACATAACCTCCTCCACACAACATAAGGAGGTCACACCACGCTAGCTGTGCAGCTGAGATCAGATAAGGAGAGACGTGTAGTCTACACCACATGCTTTCCCTCCGTCCTCCATGAGAAAGAGCTTTATAATTACTGTTTGCTTCATTAAAGCAATGTAAATAATTTTGAGGCAAGCAGTGTTGTGTATCAGTGTGCTGCAGTTTTTTATTCCACAGACATTCTCTACCATGGGGCACATTGGAAACAAAAACAAAAAGCGCAACAAGCTGGCAGGTGGAAACTTCCCTACAGAAATGTGTTGTGCCTGTTCCAGCTGTACACTTAGCTTTCAAAGGCTGATGGAAAATCTGGTTAGCAAAAAGTAAGAAATAATAAGAAATGTCTAAAAAATTAATTTTGGGGTAAAGTTACTAAAGGTTCTAAAATTAAAGGAGGTGATGTTACCCATAGCAACCAATCATGTTATGTCAATGATGCAATAAAGAAATGATAGAATGAATCTGATTGGTTGCTATGAGCAATATCACCTCTTTTCATTTTTAGAAGATTTAGTAAATGTGCCCCTTAGTGAGAGCATGTCTGGAAGATTAGCTTTAAAGAAACAAGTAAACATACATATTAGCAAAACTTAGGGGGTAATCAATCCCGGACAAAATTTTTGGTAGGTGAAAAAAGTCTGTTTTTGCCCATTTTTTTTTTTTTTGTGAATTTGATTCGTCTACTAAATATCAGTTCTGATTTTTAACCTGGGCAAAAAATCCAGCATTAGCGAAAACAGCATGTATCTGCAAAATTGCGCAAAATCACCTGGTTTTGGTGAATTCTGGGCTCTTTTTGCCCATTTTTGTGGAAATTTCTCAGCCATACCATTCCCCCCCCCAAAAAAAAGTGAACCGGCAAGTGCGAATATGTACTAAAAAAATGCTGTGTTTGAATACTGAAAAGGCGAATCTCAGATGCTTTTTCATCTGGTGAAAATTTCAGTCGGGGTTGAATAGCCCCTCTAAATGCAGCATCTATCTTTGAAGCTGTACTGTAGTACCAACAAATTACTAACTCAAGTCTGAACCTCAGGGGCAGGCCAAGAGACAGAACACAATTCCTGGGGGACCAGCGGTATAAGTTCGTTCCAGTTGCCCGGAGGCCAAGATAAATAGTGGTGACACCCACACACCACATTATATAAATATATGTATGCATGTGTGTATTTATGTATGCTATGGATATTACATTTAATATAAAGAGTGTGCGACGTCTGTTTATGTTTATGTTATACTAATAAGCCTGCTCCAACCAAATGCTTCAAAAGCTAGTAGATGTAGTTTCAGTTGTTGCCAACAGATGGCAGTGTCAGCCCGCTCAAAGCAAATGCTTCCAAAGCTAGTAGATGTAGTTTCATTTTTTGCCAACAGATGGCAGTGTTTCAGAGTAACATGGACACTAGAGGTATATACAGATGATAGGAAATATATATATATATTTTTGCTCAACATTTTTTATTTTAATTTATATACCAAATGTGAGTGACGCCGGAATTTATAGCAGATATTTGCACTTATATCACAGAGTGTTAACCAATGCCTGGAGATGGAGGATGAAGGATGATGAGGCTGGAGATGGAGAGACACAGGATGATGAGGCTGGAGAGACATGGGATAAAGGCTAAAGAGTCAAGGGGATTAGGAGTCAATCACAAACAGGCCTGTACTCATAAGGGAGGGATGAGGGGCCACAAAAACTTGAGTACAACGAGCCCCAAGATTTCTATTGCCGGCCATGCACATGAGAGGTGAAGTACAAATCTGCTTTTAAAAACACTTAAACATAGGGGCCACCTACTGTAGTGTGAAATTACTCGCTCATTTGGCATTTCTACAAAATAAAACTCTCACTCATTGGTAGGGCCATCTTAACATTAGTAAGGGCCCCTGGGCAAACTAATTCACTGGACCCCTTTAATTAGTTTTCACAGGAGCCCTCAGTCACCTCCCCCAACTCTCTCCTCTGGCTCCATGCAGCAGCGGCAGACAGTCAGCTTCCAATCATCATCGCTGAGTATAGAGGCAGGGCCGTAACTAGGGGGGGGCTGGGGGGTCACGCGCACCGGGCGCTGGAGGTGAGGGGCGCTGTGAGGTCCGGGGACACTGTAGCGCAGGGACCGGCAACTGGCGGACCGCGGTCCATCTCCGGACCGCAGAAGCCAGAGCTCCGGACCTCACAGTATTTGTGTAAATATGCCAGGGGAAGTGAGACATGACGTCTCCTTCCCCTGACGAGCGAGCGTCCTATCGCGGCGCCTCACGGGGGCGGGGGCTGACGACGCGGCCAGCGTGATCATGTGGAGACGCCGCGCGCGCCAAGCCCGTCCGCCCTCCCTCCCGCCCGCCCGCCGAGTGAAGGAGCTTCCCGGCCACCCTCCTGCCCGCCGAGTGAAGGAGCTGCCCGCCCTCCCACCCGCTAAGTGAAGGAGTTGCCCGCCCTCCCACCCGCTAAGTGAAGGAGCTGCCTGCCCTCCCACCCGCTAAGTGAAGGAGCTGCCTGACGCCGCACCCCACACCTGAGCAGGGGCTGTCGAGCAAGGGCTGTCCCTGGAGAGAGTCCAGACTCCGGAAAGGGGTGCAGGCAGAGGAGCCGGGAGGCACTTTTAAGTGCCTCTGCGGGTTGCGGCCTGCCCGTCCCCTAAGTACAGTATGCAGAGTTGGCATTTTTAAAAAGGTGAGCAGAATGTGTCTTCATTGTCCCTGTATTGCCAGCATTGTCCCTGTATTCAATACAGGGACAATGCTGCCAATACAGGGACAATGTTGGCAATACAGTGTATTGCCAGCATTGTCCCTGTATTGCCAGCATTGTGCCTGTATTGGCAGCATTGTCCCCGTATTGGCAGCATTGTGCCCGTATTGGCAGCATTGTCCTTGTATTGGCAGCATTGTCCCTGTATTGGCAGCATTGTGCCCGTATTGCCAGCATTGTGCCCGTATTGCCAGCATTGTCCCCGTATTGCCAGCATTGTCATTGTATTGCCAGCATTGTCCCCATATTGCCAGCATTGTGCCCGTATTGCCAGCATTGTGCCCGTATTGCCAGCATTGTGCCCGTATTGGCAGCATTGTCCCCGTATTGGCAGCATTGTCCCCGTATTGGCAGCATTGTCCTTGTATTGGCAGCATTGTCCTTGTATTGGCAGCATTGTCCCTGTATTGGCAGCATTGTCCCTGTATTGCCAGCATTGTCCCTGTATTGCCAGCATTGTGCCCGTATTGCCAGCATTGTCATTGCATTGCCAGCATTGTGCCCGTATTGACAGCATTGTGCCCGTAGTGCCAGCATTGTCATTGTATTGCCAGCATTGTGCCAGTATTGTCATTGTATTGCCAGCATTGTGCCCGTATTGCCAGCATTATCATTGTATTGCCAGCATTGTGCCAGTATTGTCATTGTATTGCCAGCATTTTGCCCGTATTGCCAGCATTGTGCATCTGATTGTGTGATTTTTTGGACCTCGACCAAAATCATTTCAAACTTCCGGACTCCATCAAAAATTACTTGCCTACCCCTGCTGTAGCGGCATGTTACTTTGACTCCGTCCATCTCCTACTAGCGCGGCTGCAGGAAGCGCTGATGACTTCGAAAAGACTTGCCGGACGCTGATTGGCTAAATTCAGCCAATCAGCGTCCGGCAAGTCTTTTTGAAGTCATCAGCGCTTCCCGCCGCAGCGCTAGTAGGAGACGGACGAAGTCAAAGTAAGATGCGGCTGCGGCTTCAAAGGTGAGAGGACTGTGCGGGGAGGGGGGGGTCTCCGGCGCCAGGGACAAGGCGTCATTTGGTCGGTCCCCCCTGTCAGCTGCTAACTAAGCAGCGGGGAATAAACGCTGTGCGCATGCGCACAGCGTCTATTCCCGCAGCCAGGGGGCTGGGGGCATGGCTAGAGGCTCACAGAGCCTCTGGGTCATGCCCCCATAGCGGCAAAATGGGGGCGTGGCCTCGCGGGAGAGCAGCGATTATAGGCCACGCCCCCAAATTAGGCCACGCCCCCCGAAAATTTCGCGCGCAGCAGCATCACTAGGGGGGGGGGGGGGGGGGGCACCAAAAGACTGCCTTGCCCCGGGCGCCGGAAACCCTAGTTTCGGCCCTGATAGAGGCACTGATGGAGGAACACACTGATGGGGAGAGAAAGGCACACACTGATGGGGAGAGATGGAGGCACCCACTGATGGGGAGAGATGGAGGCACCCACTGATGGGGAGAGATGGAGGCACACATTGATAGAGAGAGGGAGGCACTAATGGAGACACACTGATAGAGAGGTGGACACTGATAAAGAGGGAGGCACTGATAGAGACACACTGATAGACAGGCACACTGATAGAGAGGGAGGCACTGACGGAGAGGAAGGCACCGAGAGGCAGTGACTACCATCGGCCTCTTCCACACCACCCCCTGGACTTTGGATGAGTTCTTTCCCAGTTTGTTGAACCCCAGGAAGGAGTGTATGGCCGGGAATAAGATGTCCTTGTACAGGGTCCCGAATTGGAGGCACTCCACCTTCAGTGCCTCACAGTCCTGGTTGAGGTACTTCAGAGCCATCTCATTGGTGCCATAGTCGGAGGGCAGCGCCCGGTCATGCCGCAGCCGGGGGTGAAGCACCAGCTGCTGGATCCGCAGTGACAGATCAGGCAGCGGCTGACTTTGTGCGATCTGCGCTGGTCACAGTGATAGCACAGCGCTATTTGCTGGCAGGGCGGGAAGCACTGCTGCATTTGAAAAGACTGGCCAGATGCTGATTGGCTGAATTCAGCCAATCAGCGCCCAGCCAGTCTTTTCAAATTCAACAGCGCTTCCCATCCCCGCCGGCAAATAGTGCTTTGCCACTTCAGGCTCCTAGCCACCACCCTGATCCCCTGCCCGGATCCCCAGCGAGTGGCATAGCAATAGAGGGCAATGTGTGGATCTGCCCAGCAAGGGCCCTAACAGTGACACTGTACATTATTTCTACCCTCCCTGGCAATCGCTGCCTCACATGAGCAGAACAGACCCAGCTCCCGAAGAAGGAATGGAATGATTGCTAATTATTAGGTCTAACTCAAAATAAATAGTAAATATGCCCCTATCTGCCCTAACACTCCTTTAAAATTAATTTAATATGCAATTATAAAAGCCCATTATGTTCTTTGTTAGTTCAAATATCAATAGTTACAAACAATAAATGTACTCTACAGTGGCACTAGTGGGTGCTACAGCAAATCCGTAGAACTGCCTATTCCATCAGCTCCACAGGAATATTAAAAGTATAACATGGTATAAACAAAGAGACATTTATTTATAGTACCGTTGATTAATCTATAGAAGCTGAGGAGCCTATATGATAATAAATGATAATAAAATAAATGTTTTATGTTTTATCTGATAAAAAATATTGATTAAGAATATGAAATTACAGAAAGTTAAGCATCTTCTAATCAGTTATGACAATTGGCATTTCTCATAAGCAATGTCAGCAGTCTTTGGTCACTTATGTCATAATTTGATTTTTTGGGAAAAATGTTGGATTTTTTTTTCAGTATTGCATAACACGATAGAAGATGTAACTTGTGCCAAATTATCAAGCACTGACCTCCTCAAAGGGTCTTAGGGAGACTGTCCAGTATGCTGAAGATACTGGGATGTAGTCAGTCTATAGCTGTGTACACACACTTCGATTTTTCCCTGTTTTCGATTCCATTTTGCTTATAGAAGAAAAATCGAATCCACATTGAATGGTTTTTAGGATACTTTCGATCTGCATTCGATTCGATGCGCGCTCCCGTTTCTCTAAAAATCGAAAAGAAAAATCTACTGTGCAGCCAAGGAAATCTCAAATTCGATCCAGTAAATCGAATGAGTATATTGTACCTACACTGTGAAATCGAAATCGAAGGCAAAAGTACAGATCTAATGCCAAATTGTATGGGAGGATCTAATGCCATATCTAATAGAAAATCGAATCTAACATCGAATCTAAAGCAAATCGAAGCGTGTGTACCCAGCTTATTTCTGGTGCTGTGATCAGGGCCTGTTTAACCAATAGGGTGATTAGTCTGCAGTTTGGAGTGCTGGGTCCTGGGGGGCAGGGGAGGGGGAGCACCAGCACAATCGATTATGTTTGGATGGGAGTGCTTCCTAGTGCGAGTTTGGGGTTTAGCTAGGTCTTGTGAGATCTCTCCCGTGAACTGTGGGAGCAGTGGTGCCTGCTGGGACTGCCAGTGTCACCAAGGCAGGGACACGGGGAAGAGGAGATCCTGTGAGAGCTGCGGATGGCTCTACCACCTAGGCTGTAATGATACGGCAGTCCAAGACTATGGGAGGCTTGCCCACCCTTCCGGGGGGCTGGGAGGAGGACCTGATGTTCGGAAACCTGGCAATTCTGGGGGGTATGTGAGTATGCGGCAGGATATCTCAGGTTTAAAGCATCAGCAGCAGGACTGATTAGATCCAGTCCAGGTTTTTCCTAAGATCTGATGTGAATCTAAGTTGGGATAATCAACTACACCTGTAGTTTGCTGTTAAATATCTGTTTAGGGCAGAGGGTCAATGTTAAAAACACCAGTTAGTAACTGAGCTAGGTTTGGGGGTGTGAGGTATATGCTAGGGACAGAGCCAGATTAAAGTTTAAATGGGCCTGGAGCTGAAAATTATCAAGGGCCTATTATGCGCAATGATAGGGGTTGTGGCCAGCACCTAATAATTTAGGGGGCGTGACCAGTGTTCTGTTTGGGTGGTCTGCTCATGGTTGTATCTCTATTTGTGTAAATACTTTTAACTAATTATATATGCCTGGAAAAGGCAGGGGGCTGGCATAGGAAAAATGCAGGGAGATATATTGCAGGGTGCCCTCCAAAGGTGCACCCGCAGGATGCCGATGTCCTAAGATACTTACAGGGTGAGGCGGCACTCCAGTCATAAAAAAAATACTGAAAGCCGAAACTTGGTATACAAAATTTCAGTACCTTTTATGTGGTCACCTAAGTTTACCACACCATATACCCCTTATACAAATTATGCAATTAAGTAACCCCCTTATACTGTACTTGCCTCTTACACAATATGACACATGGAATGAGCCAAAATTCACACGGACTGAGCCAAAATTCACACTATGGCACATGGATTGAGTCAAAATTCACGTTATGTCACACAGATTAAGGCAAAATTCACATTTTGCCACATGGATTGACCCAAAATAAACACTATACCAAACAGATTGAGCAATAATGCACAATATGCTCCACAAAAAGGGGAATTGTGCGCCGAAGGCGTGCATTAAAAATTTACACCATAATGCCCATTACATGTTAAAGCCACACACCATAATGTCCATTACGTATTATGCCAAACACCATAATGCCTATTAAAAATTATGCTACATAAGTGCTGCTCATTGCCAGGGGTTCCATTCTCATTGCCAGGGGTTCCATGCTCATTGCCATGTGGGATTACATGCTCATTACCAAAGGGGAATACATGCTCGCAGTAACTGGGGGACAGGCGCCGCCGGGCAGAAAGGACAGCTGGGCAGAGAACAGGGGGCTGCCTGGCTGTATTCAGAGCAGTGCAGGTCCCGGCTATTTGAAATAATACCCCTTTCACACCATAAAATGCAGGGATTTACCCAGTAAAATGGTCCCACGATCATGCAGGGACATTCCCGGGCTAGCCCCTTTTATACCAGCCTAGTCCCTGCATTTTCTGGTGTGAGGGGGAGATAACCCCCCTTTAAACAACCAGCTATATCTTCGGAATCAACTGACCCATTTTCATGTGGGCTTCAAATGATTTTGGTCCTGTAAATCTGGGCCATTTGGTTCCAGAGAAATCTGCCCTCAAACAACATGAACAGCCATGAAATTACATTTCAGAAATGAAAAAAAATCGGTTTATCTGCAATATCACTAGAACCAATGAACCCATATGGACCAGCCTGGTATCAGATTGAAGGCCCAGCGATTTGAGATCAACCTCAAGCTTCTGTGATGCCGGAGGGGGAAACTGGCAGCCGTTGGAACCGGGTGGGGTCGGAATTAGCGGGTCCCATGTTATCCTATGGGGGAAACGTTCCAGATTTGCCTGGCGGTATCTCCGGTTCCCGGGAGGCTAGCAATGCAGGGCCAGGCTTGTTGGAAAGCCCTGGCCCTCAGCTACAAAATGGGCCTATTTGGAGAGTGGGCCTGGAGCTGTAGCTCCATCAGGCCCATTGTTAATCCGGCCCTGGCTAGGGACCTCTATTCCAGGAACAAATGACAAGAATATGAAGAAGTATGACCAACAACAAACTGTTTACTCTGGAAAAAGGGGGTTTAGGACAACACCAAACAATGTTTTATAAAAATAGTTCTTGAATATAAGTAGGTTTAAAGTTGATTACTCAGTAGCTGAGAGACTAAACATGTCTACATTCAAAAATGTAAGTTTGCTATATGTATCTATGTGTTTTCATGGTATAAATATACAAGGAAAGAGGACCTTCGAAACACTTGCACCTCTATAACATCCATACTTCACCTAATCTGAGCGCACCATTGGATTGATTTATTTATTTTTGAGTGCATTACATATCATATACCATTTTATAGTGAAAAATAGCTTTATTAGGTTTAACTGCAAAAAAACAAACAAAAAAATACTGTAGCTCAAGGCATAATAATACACAGTGTAATCAAGCAATAAATGTCATAAGCAATGGGTAATACAAAGACCTTATAGAAAAATACAAAAGTCATGTTGCCAGATAAAGTTTAGTGAACTTGAAAAGAAATAGGAAAAAGAGAAGGGGGGGGGGGGGGACGACGACGACACAGACAAGCAATGTTTCATCTGATGAGTATATGCAGTATGACAACGTACAGTTCAAAAAATGTGGGATACTGTACAGTATTTGTTCTAATATAATATACAGCATGCTACCGCAGGACAAATGTACAAACACATCTGTATCTCCACTTAGCCCTATAATCCACATCACCAAGCAATACTCTTTCCATAACCTTGGTCATGGCAATAGTTAAGGCCATAACCAGAGTCAGAGCTAGGGTGCCAAAACTCTATTGAGCAAAGGTCAGTGTAGAGGGCCCCATACACTAAGCGATTTGGGCACCAGTTCACCCGATTCCAGTGGATCAGGCCCAAAGAATGAGGTGAAATCAGCTCAAATCGCATGTGTTTGACATTTCATCCGATCCATGGCCCTCTGTGCAATGGACTGGATTCGGAGGTCGGACATGCTGCACAACCGGCCTCGCTGCACGTCTGACCTCCGATTTGGTCCACTTCCTGGTGGCGGGGAAAGGGATTGCAAGCAATACATCACATTTACAGGGACCACATGTGATATATATATATATATCGCATGCGATCCTGCCATTCGGTCCCAGGTGGCACAAGGGGAATTGGATGAGACTTTTTCCCCTTGGAGAAGTCACATAGTTTATGGGGGTGTTAAGGAAGGTCTAAGATGAGTTTGAGGTTAGAGTATCCCTGAAGGGCGCAGAGTCATTAAAGTCCAACCAGTGAAAACAAGCATCTGTATAAACCTCATTTATACCACCTACAGATGTTTAAATATCATCCACATCCATGAAAAGTCCATTTTAGAAAAACATTCACAGATTGTTGGGGTAGAGGATCATCGCCTATGAACTGCCTTAGCTGAAGTTACAATAGGGATTTCATATAATTTTTAAAAGGGCAGTGCTGGCAAATGAAACTGCCAAAACACAAGATCAGAAGGGACCAGCGCTCCAAGAATTTCAGCTGAGAAAATGCTCCAGAAGGGACTAAATGCTTGTACCAAAAGTATTGGAGCAGAGACTGTAAACGTAAAACATACCAAACTTCATCTTACAGAGAGTATCTAGTCATCCAATTATAGAAGACTTTAACTAGCATCAGCTGACAAGAAATTATATAGCAGGGCAATAGTATATTTCAGGGCTGGCACAGATATGTCCAAAAGGTGTGAGAGTCCCCAGAGGCTATGAGAGATTGTAAGGAATGGTGGCCCTGCAAATATTGCCACTTTGCACTCTGTACAACATTATTTTGCCACACATCACCAGCTTTCCATCTCACTAAATGTCAATGTCAAGCCAGAAACGGAATGCTCTAATACAGTAGTTCACAAACTTTATTGAATTTAGACCCACTAGCACAGCTGCAAATCCACACAGAGGACAATTATACTATGGGCTATTAGCATGCTCAGTCTTTTGACAATCGTACACATGCACGAGACAATACTGCAATGAAATCCTGCTACTTTTTTAATCACTGGCCATTTTCAAGGTGATTAAAAATAACAGGCGTCCCATTTCACGGGAGTGGCAAGAAAAAATGCAAGCGTGACAAAAAAAATACGCTGAGAGTGACTGGGAAAATGCCGGCCTGCACAAGCATTTTAGGGTAGGTTGTGGGTCATCAGCAACAGGCCTGATGTGACTGTTTTCATCACGCCGACAAGTTAGTCTCTAGCTACTTTGAGTCAGCGTTGACTTGTGCCCTGTGAAAAACTCATTAGATGATGAGTGGCTTACGAATGGTTTTGAAGATATTTGCATGGCTGCGAATATATTTGCAGCTGTACACAACCATTCGCACAGCGATCACATTAATCCATAAGGCGAGATTTCACTCTAGGGTGGCGGTATCTACTTGAACGCTGGCCAGTGCAAATCCACGGCTGTATGATTAGGTCTGAGATACACCCATGGTGAACTAAAGTATCAGATTTTATTTTCACAGAACTTATAGGCTAAAAGTTTCTAATTACGAATTAAGAAAAACATATACATTTAAGTGAACTGTGTTTAGATGTCACCCTTAGGTTCAGTTATATAGTATTGTGAGGGACAGGATTTGCTTCTGTTTGTCCCCATATTTTATGATTGTGGGTTGGTGTAAACTTTCCTGTTTAAGGGCGAGATGTATGTTGTCTACTCAACCACCTTTCTTTTATATCACCTCTTCCCTTCTTGGTGTACTTTTGTGTACTTGCTTTACTACGTTGTTATTTTTACTCCAAATAATCACAAAATTTATTACACCAATTTTTTTGTCAAATCATATTTATCACTT
This sequence comes from Crinia signifera, assembly GCF_055691185.1. NCBI lineage: Eukaryota > Metazoa > Chordata > Amphibia > Anura > Myobatrachidae > Crinia > Crinia signifera. The sequence continues at coordinate 165,640,817 of NC_139221.1, forward strand.
ATTATACTGTGTATGCAATTTTATGTAAGTGTAAATTGTTTTTCATTACTGTATATTTCTTGGTATACAGTATATATCTTAATAAATAAAAAGCTAAAAAATAGTGGGCCCTGGTGGCCCATAACTGCATATGTATGTTCTGCCTTCACATCTACATAAATTAAGCCTGTCAGGCAACAGAGGGGTTAACTTTCTATGTGCTTGCAGGTCCTGGGTTTCAGGGAAGGAAGTATCACACTGCCAGCACATCTCTTTGCAACACACAGACCAACCACAGGCTGCAAACAGGAATGCCATCACATCCCAGGATAGTCAAAACAGATACAACCAGGGGCAGCCGCTACCACCTCCCCCCCCTGTCTTTCAGGGCCTGGTACCGCAGTCCCAGTAGTCTCACTGAAGACGGCGCTGACTTCTCTCAGTCCACTATTTTGTCACACCTGCTCTAGACCATTCCAGAATTCTATTTAGGAAAGTAGCTTTGTAATTCTCTAGAATGTGTAAACTCCAGCAATGTTTTTGTCTGAGGAAGCGATAGTGAAACGATCGTAGGCAGTTAGAGAGGGTGTTAAATGTGTGTGTGTTTCGTCAGCTTAGTTCAACCACATAGGGATTATATTACCAAACAACGCCACAGTAATTGTATATGTTGTGTACGTTATATAGATGCCTACAAGTGACAATCTGTGATGTGTATCTAGGAGAAGCACGACGGAGCAGCAAGAGCCGGGGACACGCACATCGTGTGACCAGGGACTTACAAACACGCCGACAGCGGTGCATGACAGAGCATCACCTCACAGACTAGCGAACCCCGCAGCCCCGCAGTGAAAGTGGGCACAGTGTATAGTAATACACGGACTCCTAGATATCTGCAGGTGGTCTGAGGGATATCGCTGTGCGCTACTCATGTTACTGTTGCTAAGTGCAAAGCAGCCCCACCAGCCGGCTTAGCACCGTGGTGGATGAAATCCCACCTTATACTAAATTTGGTATTACACCTATATAAAAAACAAGTATAAAGGCAACTGTGTGTGCTAACAGAACCTGAAGTAGCATTATCAATTACTGCGCTACCCGGCGGTGAACCGCTTATTAACGGGTATAATAATAGGGTGATTGGCATAAGAGTGGTATCATAACACTATTTCCAGACCCTAATTAATTGGCCCTGTGGAGTTTAAAACTGTTATAAAGCTGAATAATAATAAAAGCAGCAGTCATGATCCCAGCGACAATATCGCTTATTGTGGGGTAATAAATCCTGTTTGAACAGGTATAGGCTGCATTACACAAGTAGCTTTATAAAGGGGAGAGGTCCAAGAAATAATCACTTTTAGTTCTGACTGCACTCCATCCGGCGGATAAACCACTCAATCTCGGATATGAGATATATGCAGGACATGGAATCTATGTAAAAAAGACTCACCCTCTGAATAACAGGACACACATAAGGGTTTCACCTAATATTATATAGCACAGACAAACGCTAATCTTCATTTAGTACCCATAGATAGGTAATGAAGAAATAGCACCCATTGCCTAAATACTGTAGGTGGGACTATGTGCACACTGGAATACCTTTGAACCTGTCCAATAAAAACAACACAAAAGCACATTGTATGATCATAATATTTAGTAACATGTCACTGGGCATCTGAACGTTGTTTGCAGAGGGATGTATTAACACTGCAATGGATTGTAAGGCATTCATGTAGCACGAATAATTCTGTCTACAAAACAATTGCAACAGTGTAAACCCTAAAATAATAATAACCTAAGAATCCCTGTGGTTACTTAACTGCCAGTAAATCGAAACATTTAAGCAGCAGCAAGTATCAACTTATAATAAAGGCAAACTGAAGCCGAAGACTGTGAAATAAGCTGACGCACACACATTCATCCTTCTCTTTCTATTTTAAGTTTATCACATGTTTTCATTCTTTATTTCACTTATCTATCTTTTAATATTTCACTTAAAGACAAGGTTTTGTGGTGTACTCTTGATAAGAGACTTTTTTATACTTAATATAATAAAAGTTACATTTTATGACAATATAAAAATCGATTCTCAGTGCACCCTGAAAGATACTGCTTTTTCTTTGTGGGTGTTTATATTTTTGTCTGTACATTAGTTCCTACTTCCATCTTGCTCCCCAAACAAACTTTCTAATTAGGGTTTGAACATTCAGAAAGCAATAAGTAGGAATCTGGATGAGTAAGTAGTGTAGGTGATAGAGATTGAAAACCCCAAGTCCTGGCACAAAACCAACTTGATCGATGTGAATAAGAGAAGGCAATAATATTTTTGATCAGTTCACCAATAATTTTGCAAATATTTTGACATGGACATTAAGAAAGTAGATTGGTTGGTAGATGGGAAAAAGTGAGGTGCCTTCATCTTTTTGGAAATACATCAATGTGGGGTTCTATGGATTATAGAGAAAAAGGGGTTTAATCTGAAATGGTTTCATTATGCTTCAAGCCTTCAAGCAGCAGAGGAATAAGTATGCATTTGCAAGCCTTATAGTAGTTGATGGTAAAACAAATCAGGGCCAGGACTTTAATCAGAAGGGGTCGATTTACTGGCAACCTCCAATTCATATCAAGTAAATAGCTCCTCTAAATTATAATTTTCCAGGTGCTAAGCCATGGATACCAGATTCTAGAAACATATGCAGTAATGGCCTGAGTACTAGGATGACTTGAATGACCAGGTAGATTATAAACTGGTGTCATGGTGAACCAAACCCTTTTCATCCTAAATAGAGGGGATAAAGGAAACATTCTCTATGCCCAGAGAACTCTAGCCAACATCTTCCCTGGCTCATTGCCCCATCAAAAATATCAACTATGACACTCCTTGAATGAAAGTTTGATTTTATTCAGATGTTTATTTAAAGCAAAATGTGCCACTCCTAGTTCTACATATATAGTGGAGAAGAGGGAGGCTTTATTTACATTAATCTGACCCACATGCTGTTTCAGGTGATAGGAACCTAGTTGAACAGACTGAAAACTGCAGAGATGGGAGTCAACTCACAAGAAAAAAAGGGGGAGGGGAGCACTTGGTAAGGTGTGGGGTCCTGAGAACACAGTCACGGTTGAAAGCCACTGCTGGAGAATGTTCTAAACCTGAATCATGAGTCTGTTTCTACATGAGGCTTCTTCTACACTTCCAATTACAAAGTCTAGAAAAGCTGCAATAACCTGGGGTGTAAAAAGAGACTAAATCTATTCTACAAAGGACAAGAAGAGAGGAGGAAGAAAGAAAATCTAACAAGGAGGACTTTGGGCCTAATTTTGGTTCATTCTTTCTGACAAAATCCTTCTTAGATGGACAAAACCATGTGCACTGCAGGGGGGGCAGATGTAACATGTGCAGAGAGAATTAGATTTGGGTTAGTAATTTTGTTTCTGTGCAGGGAAAATACTGACTGCTTTATTTTTACACTGCAATATAGATCTCACTTTGAAGTAAAACCCCACCCAAATCTAATTCTCTCTGCACATGTTACATCTGCCCCACCTGCAGTGCACATGGTTTTGCCCATCTAAGAAGGATTTTGTCAGAAAGAATGAACCAAAATAAGGCCCCTTATTCTTTATGTCAATAACATCAGGTGATAAGAGCACCATTAGGAACCCATTACATCCCTGCCTGCAACTGTACTATATAACACCTTCCAGTTGGACTTAATACATAGAGTTAAAGGCGCACACCATTGCCGAGTTCAGGGGCAAAGTCGGACATTCTAACTTCTGACTTTGTGCAACTTTTTCCTGGCCGCTAAAATCATCTCTCATTACATCCCAGATCCCACCCATAGTTTTCATGGACAGAATTAGCTGAGCACGAACCCCCTACATACATGGTCCCTTTTACCAGACCTGATGCAATAATAAAAAGGGAATAGGGCTTGTAGCTTAGTTCTGTTCAAATTAGTGACATTCCATGAAGCTGTTGCATCATTTACAAATAAGAAACAAAGCCCTTCCAGAATTGTGCTTAACATGATCATTTCATTTCAAAATAGGCAATTATATCATACCAAATACAAGGCCATTTTTTTTTTTTAGGTTTTATTTTGTAACTGATCCAACAATTTAATGGAATTAGCCAATAAGAAGCCCAGCACTAAGTATAGACTGAAGGCAGGCATAAGAGCAGTTACAGAACACAGAATCTAAAATCTGCTCAAATCCTTTCTTTCCAAATCACTCAGAAGGTTGTACAAAGACACTTTACAGCAGCTGTGCTAGTCAAATGTTGGCCGGCTCCCTGCCTACAAGTACTGTATAATAGAGAACAAAAGACCAAGGCGCTACAGGCAAAATGGGCAATGACATGCAAAGTGTCTTATTTTTAAAAGTGTAATATGTATTAAAATTTTTATTGTACTGGAGTAAGATCACCGTATGTGTAACTAGCTGTATTTAATCATAGGGTAGCCACATACAAATACGGAATAAGTAAAACCTTGTTTAAACCCCCAGATTGATTTCCATAAAATAACTGGTACTTGTTTCCTAGAACGGAGCCCATCGCGGGCATCGCATGCCATTATAATGGCATGCGATGCGACCGATGCCCGTGATTTTACATAGAAATGCATTGCAAAATGTAAATCGCGTCGGTCGCACCGCATGCGGCCAAAAAATCGTATGCGATGCGACCGACACGATTACCGAGTTTACATAGGGAACAATGTTAAATGGCCCAATTAACCCAATTTCACATAGGGAACAATGTTAAATGGCCCACAGACCCCAAATAGCCACCCTGAAGTGTGAAATGGCCCCCCCAATTGTTAACGCCACCCTACGATCAACGTCAACCCGAAGCGTGGCGAGCGCAGCGAGCCCGCGAGGGGCGGCGGTACGCATCCTCCGACCTTTTCATACCCCCACTATCCACGTCGGCATGGAGTTGAGAATAGAAAGTGTGGTGAGCGCAGCGAGCCACCGAGCCCGAAGCGTGGCGAGCGCAGCGAGCCCTGCGAGGGGACGCGGATACCTGTGAAGCCTGCGAGGGGACACGTATAGCTGTGAAGGTATCCGCGTCCCCTCGCCACGCTACGGGCTTTGGTGGCTCACTGCGCTCCACACACTTTCTATTCTCAACTCCACGCCGAAGTGGATAGTGGGGGTATGAAAAGGTCGGAGGACGCATACCGCTGCGCTCGCCACGCTTCGGGTTGACGTTGATCGTGGGGTGGCGTTAACAATTGGGGGGGCCATTTCACACTTCAGGGTGGCTATTTGGGGTCTGTGGGCCATTTAACATTGTTCCCTATATGAAATCGGGTCAATTGGGCCATTTAACATTGTTCCCTATGTAAACTCGCGGTAATCGCGTCGGTCGCATCGCATGCGATTTTTTTGCCTGACGCAATTTTTTTCCTTGCGATGTCTAAGATCAATATTGTGGGCGCCGTTCTAGGAAACAAGTACCAAATAACTTTATAGGGAGGAATTTAACATATTAATTGAACTGTGCAAACTATTGAAAGCTTGTTAAGGATTGTTCTGAGATTTTTTTAAACTCTAGCGTCCACCCCAGTGGTGGGCCACAGATGGTCCTAGGACCTAATGTGTTCCCAGCTATTTCCTGTTATGAACATAACTCCATAATCTTCTCTGCTTTCTGCCCTTTCAGTCCTTTCACATGCCAATGTTGCTCTACTGAATTTAGGGCCTCATTCAGACCTGATCGCTGCTTAACAAATTTGCAATGCAGCCTATATGCATGCTACTTTTTCCCTTTGGTAACCATTTGCAAGATGATTCACAGGAAGCAGGCGTCTGGGGGTGGCAACCGGCTGTTTAGTGGGAGTGCTAAGAGAATGCTAGTGACGTCAGCTCCAGGTGTGTGATGTCAGCTTCAGATGGGACAGTCCTGTATTCACCGAAGCCACTGAGTAAATCCCTGGATACTCCTAGCTTGCGATGACTGGGGCCCAGTGGAAAAATCTTTAGGTGGTGATCAGCTTGCAATGGGATTGGGTCATTTTCGCTCGGCTGTAAATTCTTTGCTAGCTGTACCCATCCATTCACAAAGGGGGTTTTCACTAAAGCTACCTGATTGCTCGCAACTGCTAATCGCTCAGCAGTGATCAGGTCTGAATCGGAGCCGTAATCCACTGATCCAGCTCTTACGCAGTAAGTGGGTTCAAAAACAGAGAATCAGAATAAACTTGATCTTATACTTTCTGTGGAGAAACAATATCTACATGTCCATAAAGACTGGTGGGAAGTGTGGACAGCAGTGGAGGAAATAATGGGGGATGGGAATACTTACATCTTCCCCATCATACTGTAGTTCCAACAAATATTGAGGCAACCTTGTTTAAAACTCACAACTGTTTTTAGTTCACATTCAAGTAAAATCAAAATAATTATTTAGATTTTGGATCTTTTTTTGTTATTTCAGAAGGAACAAAAAGACTAATGATATTGTCTTATAATGCAATGTCTTCTGAAAAACAATAGATTTCATTTCTGTGGGAACCATAAAAAATAAAGCTACCGCAATGTTATGTGATGAGCACAAATGTAGAAAACATAGCATCAGATGCTGGAGGCAGCACGGAAGGCTGCTCCCTGCAAATAAATACATACTTGCCTACTTTTGAAAACTAGTTTCAGGGAGATTATAGTTGGCAGTAGAATTTTGCACAGCGCCCCATTGAGGGGGCGTGTCATGCTCCTCCCAAAGGGCATGTCTAGTGCCATATATGCAGAGACCTAGAAGCATGGGTGTGTACTGCTACATCTGAGAGGAATCTTTTAAATTGACGTAACGTATTTTTCGGACCATAAGACGCACATTTTTCTCCCCAAAAATGTGAGGGAAAAAGTATGTGCATCTTATGCAGCGAATAAGACGTGCAGCATAAAGAAGGAGCGAAAAACAGTGTGGAGCAACAGTGGGAGAGCCAGCAGTTATAAAGCAGTGTGCGGGTTGCGCCAGCGGGTAGCGGCAGGTCCTGGATGCGCCGTCATCTCATAGCTCGGCAGCAGAGCGCAGCAGCAGAGTGCCCGCATCTCAGATGCCAGCAGCACAGCCAGCATCATGTGACTCCCCCTGCTCCCCCCCCCCCATCAGGACTCAGAGCGCACCAGGAAGAGTTATGTGAGAGCCTGGACGTCGGAAACAATCTGTGTCGACTACAGTATATGTGTGCGTATGTGTCTATATGTATGCTGACTCTCAGCGGCGTAACTATAGCACCGCAGCCCCCGCCACCGCGGGGGGGGGGGGGGGCGCTGTGCATGTGGGGGAGCCGGGGGCTGCGGTGCTATAGTTAAACCCCCCCCCCCCCAATCCCCCGCAGACTTACCTATCTCGCTGATCCCGGTGGCTCCGTTCTTCTTCTGAGGACCACCACAAAATGGCCGCCCCCATATAGCACACAGTTCTCTGAAACTGTCTGCCGGGACCAGCGCGATAGGTAAGGCTGTGGGGGATTGGGGGGGTTTGCATGGGGGGCGGCGGGCGGGGGGGTAGGGGTGCTTGGCGCACCAAAACATTGCTACGACACTGCTGACTCTATTGTGTGTGTGTGTATGCTGACTCTGATGTGTGTGTGTGTCTGTGTATGCTGACTCTGATGTGTGTGTCTGTGTATGCTGACTCTGATGTGTGTGTGTATGCTGGCTCTGATGTGTGTGTGTGTGCATGTACCACGTTGCCAGGTATTTCTGTCTTGCTGCCAGTTCAGAAAATGGCGATGAAGGTATCTGCTGTTAAATATTTAATAAGGTATACTAGCATACAGTATATTAATGGTAGTGAGTTAAGAGCCATGATGAGCAATATTTCTGCTGCTTCAATTTATAATGAATGTTTTTTTTAAAGTTCCTTATACTGTATGTTGTGATAATTAAATATATATAATTTGTCCTGTTAGGTAAAAATACGGTATATCCAAATGTAGATGAGCCCCAGAGCAGTTAGTAAGATCTACTATACTTGCTAATGTGCTGGGAAATGGCGCTGATGTATCTATCTCTCATTCAATTTTTCCCCAAAAATGTAACTACATAATTTGGGATAGGTGAAATGAGGGAGATTGCTAGACTAATAATGGAAAGTGGGAGATTGCTGCTATTTCAGGGAGTCTCCTGCAGAATGCAGGAGGGTAGGCACCTATGTGTATAGCGCTGTGCTAGTCTGTATGTGCAAGTTGGTAGGTGTCCGGCAATGGAGTTAATCAGTGTGGCATATTTTGGTTGGTTAAATTTATTGGATTTATAGCATAGTACAGCGACATCTGGTGGACAGAAATTTGCATTACACTCTCAGTACTTTACGTTGCAACTTACTTGCAACTCTTAGAATGTCCTGCAGCGATACAGCATGACACAAATAGCAGGGTACGCTTCATGGCATAGAGAGCAAAGATGTAAGAGGACACATCTGTACAGGGCAGTGTTGGCTTTCCTGCTGCTTAGCTCTTCTGTAACTTTCCTAAGCTCTACATTTTGCTGCTGGCATCCCCACAAAAACCTAAAAGCGTGAATACTGTATAGTATATAGAGGGAGGGTGGTGTTGCTAGACAAAGTTAATGTAATTTGTTCAGACATCTCTTTTTCACTCTGGCAAGCACCTTATAATTCTGTAAGATTAAGTATTATAATTTATTATTATTATTATTTCTACTAATATTAGTCTTTTTATTTATTCTTTTTTTTTTATTCTTCTTACTCAATTCAGACACGAATCCTGTGACTGACTTTAAAGTATTCTTGCCCAAAACAAAGTGGACAAGTAATATCAGTACGTAAAGACAATTATTAAACTTCCAGATACAAAATTAAGCATATATGCATTACAGGGGCAAAAACCACCATCTTAACTAAGACACATATAGGAGGAGATTTACTAAAATGGGAGTTCTATTTCAGGTAGGATGTTGCTATGGACAACCAATCAGATACTATATATTATCTTGTAGAAGGTGCTAAATAAATGTAGTCGATTCTGATTGGTTGCCAATAGCAACATCCCATGTGAAATAGAATTCCCATCTTAGACATATTTACAAGTCTTATATTAAATGCATTGCTATAAAGATTCATACAGCTTAATGAGACAGTCTTGGTTCCTGTCCAGTTTCTTTTCAGGCTAACCTTGACAAACCCAATATAACCCTTCTCTAATGACCACGGAAATATCACACACTATATAGTTAACCAGCATGCTCATTACAGGGAAGCCCCACAGGTAAATGTTAAATACATAAGTGTATCCTGGGATTATGAAACATTGTGTGAATTTTATTGTGAATTCTATCAATTTATGTTTTAGTTCTTATGAAATGTAAAATTGAGATAAGCACAGACCAATATAAACACTATCAGCCCTACAATCATATATGGACACAGCATGTTCTGGGGATTTGGTGTTTAGTGTATATTGTCAATGCATGGTATACATTAATGGGGGATATATCTCTCATCATCATGCACGCTGCCCTTTGGTTGTTCCTATTTTTCCACCAAGGTATCCATTGCACCTAGTGGCCTTACACAGCAGGGGGTACCTAATAGGCAGGCAAAATGTTCTACAACTGTCTTTATGAATTAGCCAATCACAGGATATATGTTAATTTCATATTAGGAACCCCCAAAAAAATTAAATTAGTAAAGTAACTTGCTGCCAGAAACAGTCACACAAAGGGGTTTATTCTGTTTCACTCCCAAAGGCAAATTCCTTCTTGAATGGATAAAACCATGTGCACTGCAGGGGGGGGGGGGGGGGGGGGGGGGGGGTAGGCTAATTAACTCCCGACAAATTAACCCAAGAATGTCTGTGAATGATTGTAAGCTCCACTGGGGCAGGGACTGGTGTAAATGTTCAAATATCCTCTGTAAAGCACTGCGGAATATCTGTGCGCTATATAAGAAACTGTTAATAAATAAATAATAACATGTGCAGAGAGAATTAAATTTGGGTGGGGATTTACTTTAAAGTGATATCTATATTGCAGTGTAAAAATTAAGTGTAATACCCTGGTACTGCAAGAGTTAATACCACTTAGTTTTATCATGCATAGCTAGGTCTATTTCCTGTGCACTGATTGGGAGAAGTTTGGGGATCAGGCAATGATCACATGCAAGCCTCCTGCAGAGGGGGAAGACAGGAAGTGTATGTAGTTAGAAAGTAGCAGATTCAGCACAAGTTTGGAGTGAACAGTGAAGGTGCATGGATGGTTGCTGGGGCCATGGAATGGCTAACTGTCATTTCCATGGCTCCCAGCTTTGGAAACAGCAGTCATGAGTTGCACCCCTTCTATGGAGAGAGCAGCAGCACCTGTGGGTTTTCTGCAGAGCAACATGAGGAGAATGCAGACCCTCACAGCACATGTGGGGAGTGCTGCCAGTCCCAGCAAGGCACCAGAGAGAGAGAGAGAGATTGCAGTGTGAGAGCAGCAGTACACAGAGTCCAGTGAGAGGGTGATGCCCACCTGTAGAGGTGCCCTAGAAGAGTGCCAGGTGTGAGTCTCAGGAGAGGACGTATCTGGGTGAGTGGTCGAAGCCACGCGGCATGCTGAGTAGCCCCCCATTGACAAGAGTCCTTGTTATGTATGAGAGACAGTAACCTGTGATGTGTAGCACTACTGGTCCCAGGATGCCCTGGTATGAACTGCTGTTCGCCATATTTATGCCGCGGCAATTAAGTGATGTGCTGGAGGAGGTGCCTTGATGGAACTGATGTAACCGATATGATTAATGTGCTGGAGGAGATGGAATGATAAGTGACCCGATGTAACCATTATGCTGTGTGCTGGAGGAGAGTGTTCAGAAGTTTTCCCTGCTTCATCCCTGCTATATGTTAAATAAACTGTTTATGCTGATTTATGAGATGGCCTGGCGCCCAATTCTTTCTGCGCTGCACTGACACCTGTAGTCCACTCCCACAATGCAACTGTAATTAAACTCCTGATTATTCAGGGGACCTGTGCCTTACCCATGACCAGCCGGAGGAAAGTAAGTGTGATGAACCATAGCCAGTGACTGCAGGTATGCCATACCTAGTGCCAGTGGGGTTTTACATAAGCAGTCAGTATTTTACCTGCACAGAAACAAAATAACTCACCCAAATCTTACTCTCTCTGCACCTGCTACATCTGCTCCACCTGCGGTGCACATGGTTTTGTCCATTTGAGAAGGAATTTGCCTTTGCGAGTGAACCAGAATAAGGGCCAAATTCACAGCCACATAAATAGTATATTTAGTTATTGAATAAATTATTGGTCAAACCTGTCACAAGTTCTCGGATTTCCAGATCAGTGGCCTTTCGGAGCAGTCGTACTAATGCGGGAATACCACCACAGTTTTTCAGTGCAATTTTATTATCATCATTTGCTTTGCCATAAACTAAGTTCCTCAGTGCTCCACATGCACTTCGATGGACATCTGTCAACCGATGATCTAGGAGATCTACTAATAATTGAATTCCTCCTTGTCTTCTTATCTGAAATTTAGAAAATAGCAGCTATGTTATTAGCAGAATGTATAAAGATGAGCAACTGAAAATAATTTCTCAAACATTTACAATAATGAGAAAATGTAAAAATATAAGTTCATTTCATTTTCGAACCATGTTTATATTTTGCATAAAACTAAGCATTAATACCAGATAGGCTTAGCCAAATTCTACCGCAAAGAAAGTCCTATAATCAATTCTAATTACAGTTTCTTAATTCTCCTTACTTCTATACTATGTTTAAACATTGTAACATACTTTAACAGTAAAAATGATGTTTTAATTACAAGGAGACAATCGTGCCCAGCGTGTATGCTGACCAATGATGGGAAAAACACTGTTCTGAAAAACGCTTAGTGCATTCACACTGAGCATTTTTCGCCCGTTTTAGCAATTTTCCTGGGGGTGGATGACTTTCCATATCAAGATGCTATGGAAAACCGTCCATACTGTTGCTCATCTGCTGCTAATACCAGCAGATGAGCAGCCGGGCCAGCGATGATGTAGGAGCGCACATTAGTTTTGACCGTTCATTGCTGCCCTGGGTGGCTTTCCAGCTGAAAGCAGCTCAAACAAGTAAACTGAGTGGCTTTCCATCTATTTGGGTATCTTGAAAATCTAAGATTATTGTCTGCTCAAAAACAAAATAATATATTCACTTGATTTAAAAGACTGCAAGAACCACTTGCAAAATGGATATCTGCAAATTAAAATTCTCCTTTTTCAGGAACTACCACAAACAGTCTACTGACCGAAGTATTTTACGGTAATATTGATGAGTTAATGCAGTATATGCAGGGGCAGATTGGCCCTAGTGGGAAACTGGGTCACTTTCCGGTGGGCCGGCCCATATCACATCAGAACTGGCTGCTCTCCTCCTGGCTGGCTTTGGACCGCATGACTGCGGTCTCAGCCGCACACAGCTCCTCCCGCGATGCTTTGCTGTGTGAGTGGCTGCCCATTGTTCTGCTGTAGACAGAAAAGTTTACTTCCTGCTACAGCAGTGTGACAGTGATCACCCAAGGCTCCATCCCCTATTCACAGGCGCCACCTCCTTCTCCCTGGGCCAGTACAATGCAGATGTTTGGGGCTGCAGCCACAGTGCACATGTGCATAAACTACGGCCAGGAGACCTGCACAGCATACACCCAGCAGCGGCCACACCGCTAGGAGAAACAGCACAACAGTGTGGTCGCAGGAGGTGGAAGCTTGGGGGTGTAGCCATACGGATCCCAGCAGTCCTCTACAAACTGCTGTCCTCCAGGATTATTAAGGACAGTCTTTTAAGCCAATCACATACAATGGCTGGCCCTTCCAATGAGCTGTTCTCCTTTTCCAGCTGGTCCCTCCTCCTGTTTCACATGTTCAATCTTATCTATCCCTCCCTCCTAGTATACATAAAGTTTCTGCCTCCAGAGTACATTTCTCTGCTACACTATGCTTATAGCTGTCTCGATTAGCTACAGAAACCAAGGTATGGGTCTTGTGGGAGGAAATAACTGTATGTAAAAAAAAAAAAAATCTGCACATGAATACTAATAGCTTATACTGTATTTCAATAACCTCCCACCTCCCTGTTCCAACCTCCAGTCTCTATGGCTTTGAAACTCCCCACTCCCCTCGCTCCCACGCCCTCTGCCCCCTATACACACACACTCCCCGCTCTCAGACTTTGCCCATTCAGGTGGCAGGGTTCAGTGCAGTGGCGTAGCTTTGTTTTGGGCGCCCCCCCGCCGTTAATGGGGGGGGGCGCCCCCCTCTTCCCCCCCCCCAGCTGCCCGTGCCCCCCGTACCCCCTCCCCCCATCGGCGCATGCTTACCTGTCCACACGTCCCGGCTCCCCTCCTGGCTTCAATTAATTCTATGCAGACGGACCACGATAAAATGGCCGCCCCATACCGCAGACAGTTTCAGAGAACAGTCTGCTTTATGGGGCGGCCATTTTATCGTGGTCCGTCTCCATAGCATTGATTGAAGCCAGGAGGGGAGCCGGGACGCGCGGACAGGTAAGCCTGCGGGGGGATGGGGGGCGGGGGGATTACTATAGCACCGTAGCCCCCCCGGCGCCCCCATATGCACAGCGCCCCCCCGTGACCGCGGGGGCTGCGGTGCTATAGCTACGCCACTGGTTCAGTGGTGGAAGCCAATGGGGCATGTGACCAGGTTTCGGCTGCGCATGCATTGATGATATAGGACAGACCTTCTGAACCTATAGATATATATATAAAAAGCACTTACCCCCCTTGGTTGTAGAAGGATAGGAACCGGCACACGGGTGGATGGTGAAGAAAAGTTGATTTATTGTACAAACATGATTGCACACAACGACAGCTGTACACCTGACAGCTGTTTCAACCTAAATAAACGGTTTTCATCAGAGGTGATGATGAACCTCTGATGAAAACCGTTTATTTCGGTTGAAACAGCTGTCGTTGTGTGCAATCATGTTTGTACAATAAATCAATTTTTATTCACCATCCACCCGTGTGCCGGTTCCTATCCTTCTACAACCAAGGGGGGGGTAAGTGCTTTTCATGTTCTAAAACTTTATGTTCCTGGCACCGGGATTTTTTTCTATTTAGAGTGCCATCCGAGGGTGAGACGGAGGGTTATGGGAGTGCAGCTACATCCTCTGTGGATGTGCTGCAGCTTGCGGGGGGCCAGGCTAAGGTGAGTAGGCAGTGGCAAGGTGGAGCAGGGAGAGCTGAATGCCGCTGATCTTTGGTGCAGTCAGGACTGGGTTCAGGGGGAGCTGCAGGCCCTAGAAACAGCTCAAGCCCCATAGCAGCTGCACCCTCTGTATTTACACCACTGCCTGGTACTGTCCAGTCCAAGAAACATAAGGTCATGAAGCAATAATCCTGAGAATGTAACCTATCAATTTACTAGGACAAGTGAAAGTGATGTTCTTTCATAGGATGAGAAATGTTTGCACACACAAAATAGATTCATCCACTGTAGATGGGCAATCAGTTTACATTATAGGTGACACAGGTTTTTAGTCTACTTTCAAAAGACATAGAACCTAATTTCTATTTCTAGACTATGCTAATGTGTTTTAGTAACTGACTGATTTATTGGTAGACTGCACTAGTCTCACACCAAGGTAATCTTGCAAAAATCACAATCAAAAGCAAAAATACAGTGTTATGATTGTTGGAGGTTGGTATACTGGTATTATCCTGGGTGCCCCATGAGATCTAAGCTCTGGAGTCGCCGCTGTTGCTGGGGATAAGGCTAGGATCGGTACTTGTTTAGTTTCACGGCGGCACTTCCCAGCAGATCGTATGCAAATCATATGCAAATCACATCTTGCATACACTTTGCATACAATTTGCATACGATTCGTTCTGCGATGTGATTTAGCACACCCCCACTATCCATGTCAGCCCAAAGCGTGGCAAGCGCAGCGAGCCCCGCTAGGGGATGCAGTACGCTTCCCCCCGACCTGTTCATATACCCCAATATCCACATCGGTGCGGAGTTGACTTTATAAAGTGTGGCGAGTGCAGCGAGCCACCGAGGCCGAAGCGTGGCGAGCGCACTGAGCCCCGCAAGGGGCTGTGAAAAATGAGCCAGAAGCGTGGCGAGGTGACACGGAATAAACATCAAATAATCCGTGTTTCCTCGCGGGGTCCGCTCGCCATGCTTCGGGCTCGGTAGCTCGCTACGCTCGCCACACTTTATAAAATCAACTCCACACCGATGTGGATAGTGGGGTATGAACAGGTCGTGAGGACGCGTCAGGCTGATTTGGATAGTGTGGATGTGCTAAATCGCATTGCGGATTGAATCATATGCAAATCGTATTCAAATCGCATCCAATATTTGCATACAATTTGATCTGCTGGGAAGTGCCGCCAAAAAACTAAACAAGTACCCTAGGATCTAATTCCAAAGGCCTCTTTGTTCTTGCACATGGTAACATGAATTTGCAAATAATACCTTTAGAGAATGAGAATAAACAAAATAGTAAAAAAAAAAGATAAAAATCTGAGAAGACAACACTGAAAAGCACCAACAAAATAGGATAATGAATGCTGAACATTTTGATTACCCTGCAGAGGCTTGTCATATCCATCATGAAGAAAAGGAGAGAATATGACACAAGTGTCAAATTTGGGTAGAATTCCTATCAATTGCATATACATTTGAGGTTTCAGCAGGTAATGCTCACTTGTAGCAAGTAGCAGGTTTTTCTACCAGGCACTATCCATTATCTACCCCAGGCAGCATTTTACCACTTCACTAGGGTCTTATAATAAGTAAGTCACAAACCTGGGGCAAATATATTTACTCTCGCTATTCATGTCATATAGCAAAATAGTATAAAATAGTATTCAAGTGTAGTAGTAACAATTGACAAACACTCTGAGTCGACATAAATAAATAAAGATGAAAACATAATACTGTATGTAAGGGGGTTTGCGTAACGGCACTATGTAAAAACCGGACCGGACTAAACTCCGGACCACCGGACAGGACATCAAAATCTGCAGTCCGGAGCTTGTAGGGTCCGGTCCGGGGGGTGTCCTGTCCGGGGGCTGTCTTGTCCGGGAGGGGGGGGGGGGGTCCCTGTTATAGCTATCACCAGGGACATGGTGGAGGAGAGATTACAGCCTCCCCGTGTGGTCCGGACCGTCCGGTTTTTGCTACTTGCCCGGACCATAGAGGGCGGCTTTATTCTACCCCTCCTCATCTACCTGGTAACAGGTGTCACAGGCAGAACCCCCAGACAGGACACCTCCGAACAGGACACCCCCCGGACCGGAGGCTACAAGCTTCAAAATGCAGAGTTTGCTGTCTGGTCCGGCGGTCCGGGTGTTTTGTCCTGGTCCGGTTTTCCCCCATACCCTTGCGTAACTCAGATATTTTTGGTAGTTATCTGAAGCCAACTTTTCAGTTGCAACCAATCAGAAACAGTTATCCAAAATATTTCTGCAGTCATTACTAACAATTTTTACACTTAAGGTACACTAGAAGACACCTTCAAGAGGCTGCGTTTGCGACTATTCTTTTTCCATATTTGTCTTAATTTGAGAATATTCTCCTTTTAGTGTTCTACCTACACTTTATTTTTTGTGCTTGCTACTTTGACGCAGCAAAAAAATAAATAGGCTGCTGGTAACTTTAAGAGCCAGGCTGCAGGTAGCAGAGACAGTTTACATTTAGTGCCGTTCATGCGCACAGCATAACATGAGAAGCCGACTTCAATTCGGCAGCAGCGGTGATCGGGAAGGATGTCTCCTGAAGAGCTGAGGGTATCACTGAAGAAGTGAGAACGCATCACCACTGGACAGGACGAACCACCAGCAGAAGAAAGATAAAGACTGGAGAGTACTGCAGTACTTCAGCTGGTAAGAAGCAAAAAGCTGACCAAAGCTCCTCACTAACGTAGGCAGCCTTGACCACCAGTAACATACTCGGGTCATTAGACCACCAGGTTTTCGGGCATTAGGCTGATGGTTGCAATCAGGCCTCAGGCCTTTTGAGGCATGTTAGGTGGGCAGACGGACAATGCTACACATAATTAACTGTGGCCATTAGGCCCAGGCCACTTTACAGTATGTACTCTAGGGCAGGTAATAGTCTGGAATCCTGTATAGTGACTGTGAATTTGGTCTAGTGCACACATTAGTATCCGATATCTAGGGGGATCCTTCTGTATGGCATAATGGATATAAGGGACACTACGGTGTGGTTTTGTATAAGGGGCACTACTATTTGGGTATAATGTGTAATAAGGGGATCTACTGTGTGTGCATAGTGTGCAATAAGGAGCCATACCATGTGAGCATAATGTGTATCAGTACTATTGTATATGTTATTGTTATTGTATATGCTGCTTGCACTGACCTATATTGTGTAATCATGGGGGAAATTTACCAAAATGGATTCATAAAAAATAGGTGTATTTGTAGGCAGAAATACACCTATTTTTTACACAATTGTATTTTCGGGATTTACAATCCCGAAAATACAACAATTCGTATTCCTAATGATGGGACATTTGTATTTGTATTTACAAATACGGATGTCTACACCATCGATAGAATACGACAGAAATCACCATTCAAAAGAATGGTGGTTCCTGATTTACTAAGCAGCCGTATTGATAATACGGCTGATACTTGGTGTAAAACAGGCACCAAAATACGACAGGAAAATACACCCTGATGTTCCTGTCGTATTTGGCTTTAGCATGCACGGATCAGTCAGATCCATGCAGGCTTTAGTGTAAAAAAAACAGAAAAAAAAAAAAAAACAGCGTTGGGTCCCCCCCACAGCTGTAACCAGCACCAGGCTGAAGGTGCCGGGGCCGGTAATTAAAAATCAGGGAACCCGACAAATAGGGGTTCCCCGATTTTTAACAACCAGCCCCAGGCTCCAGGTCCGGGGCTGGTTCCCAAAATACGGGGGACAAAATGACTAGGGGTCCCCCGTATTTTAAGAACCAGCACCAGGCCAAACCAGCCAGCAGGGTAATGTCACAGCCAGGGGACACTTATGATATAAGGTCCCGCGGCCAAAACATTAACCCCCTGACCGGTCAGCCTGGCCAGGGGCCCTGGGGGAGTGGGGACCCCCCCAATGAAGGGGTCCCCCCCCCCTCCAGGACTTACCTGACCAGGCTGAAGCCTGGTGCTGTCCCCGGTGACCCTGGGCTGTGGTCACCGGGCTGATCTTGGTGTAAAAAAAATTATTAAATATTGTCTAATACTGGGGAACTATGAGTCCCAGCAAGCCTCCCCCGCAAGCTGGGACTTGGAGAACCACAAGTCCCAGCCTGCGGGGCATTAAAGGGCCCGCTGGGTCTTGTAGTTCCACAGTATTAAAAATAGTAAAATAAAACACACTGACACACACTTAAAATAAAACTTTAATACATCCAAAGCCCTTACATACTGATACTTACCTATCTTCATCCCGTAGGTAGCCCTGGTCCTGATGTCCTGGTCTTCTGGTCCTGTGTCGTCTTCTGGCTCCATGTCGACCGTCGCTGTCGCCGTTGCTGTCCGGGTTCGACGAAATCCATGGAGGAAGCTGTGGAAGGAAACCATACTCACCTGTCCTAGGGCGACGTAGTCCAGGGGGTCTTTGCAAAAAGACAAACCAAGAAGCCGAACCAGACGAACAGCTGAGCCACACGGTACTCTGTGTACATCATGCGGCTCCGCCTCCCGCATGCCGCTTTTGGCCGCCTTGCGGCCTAGTGGCCAATCAGGAGCCTTAACTCACCTTTGCCATGGGAACACAGGGACCAGACCCACCACCCCTACGGCTGAGAACACCAGAACTGCCCCCTGGCCTACCCCTCATGGTGACCATGGAGCTTTGGGGGGAAAGCACCAGGGCCCCCATACTTGAATGTGCTCCCCACTTTCTCATAACCACCTGTACTGTTCTCATGAGACCAGGACATTTAGGACTATGAATATTAATAATAATAATAAGAAGAAGAAGAAATATTCCCCTTGCGTCAGTCCCCTGCAAAGTTGTTTTCATATCTTCTCTCCCCTGTGCAGCGGACGTTTACCCCACCATGTGCTATTCCTGTAATCTGTTCCTCTGCAGATTGCACACCCTGCCAACACTGACCTATGCAGTGCACCCAGATGGTTGCCTCAGATGGTTTCTCTGCAGGCAGGATGTGGGTCACATGAATGTTTCTGTGCAGGGTGTATCATACTACCAGGGCTTAAAGTGGTCATGCAGAGGTGGGAGAACTCTTTTCTCAATGCCACCTAATTGCACCCCCTCCCCTCCCCCCATTAGGCAGAGACAGTGGTAGGGTTTCTGGCATCCCCTGCAAACTAGAATGCTTATATGTGAGAATTACTGTGCAGGGCTAAAGTGGAGGTTAAAATGTTCAACCTTACCATTAGAGGTGGTGGAACTCAGTTCCACCCTGTTCCCCCTCACTTTAACCCCTGCATACTACTACATTCAGTTACATCTGCCCCCCTGCAGTGCACATGGTTTTGTCATCTAAGAAGGATTTTGTCAGAAAGAGTGAACTGTAGGTAGTACAGTAACAGACAAGTCACAGACAAAATAAAACCTTGAGCACACAGTAAGCCTAATGCAGAATTGGTGCAGGCATTTTGGATAATAACTTACAAGAGTTGTGGTTTTGTCCATCTAAGAAGTATTTTGTCAGAAAGAGTGAACTAGAATAAGGCCCCATGTGCATTGTTTTAATGTCTGTAAAGCGCCTTCAGTCCTGTTGGAGAAAATGCGCTATATAAATAAAACGTACTTACTTCTTATTGTGTACTTTCCCAGTGAGACCATGGCGCTTTTTTGCACGAAAGTGCTCACCCAGCTATATCTTTTTTTTTTTGTACATTTTATTGGATTTTCCCTATAATTATACATGCAGAACAAATAAGATCATAGTACAGACCAGAAGATAGGTTTGCTCCTTATGTCATGAGCTGAGTACAAAAAAAAAAGAGATAAAATAACATATGGTCAAAAGTGTGGAGGAGTTTTCCGAGAGTCACTCTCCTCTATTGGAAAGTAGGAGGGTGAAAAAAAAACAAAGTTTTTTAGGGTTATGGTCTGGTTAGAGTATAATAGAAAGGAGGTGGGGGGGGGGGGGGGTAGGCAGAGAGTCGGAGATAAAGGATTGGAATAGGGATGGATAGGTTTAGACGGGGGGGTTGTATGAAAGGAGGTCATGAAGAATTTTGAAATAATTTGACAATTATTGAGAGTTGTTGAGGGTTTTTGAGATTGCCGGTTAGCCTTGATATGTAAGAGAAGGGCAGGGGAGTTAAATGTAGGTCAAGGGGGCCTCAACCTGAAAGTAGGATGTCCAGGGCGACCAAGTTTTGATAAAGTTAGGTGAAGAATCATTTAAGAAGGAGGTGATTTTTTTTATTCTGTATGTGGCCCAGATAGCGTTAATGAGAGCAGTTTTAGCTGGAGGTGACTGGTTCTTCCATCCTTTGGCGATCATGCATTTAGCTGTATTGAGAATGTGATTCATTTTTGAGAAGCAGGTGAAATGTGGGGAATTGGTCTCATTAAAAGGGAGTAGGATGGGGAAGGGGCTATTTGTATATTCAAGATCGATTTGATTAGACCCCAGTCCAGAAGAGCTGAATAACTGGGCAGCTCCACCATATATGCAAGCAAGTACCTTTTTGGCTACAGAGTCTCCAGCACTTATCAGGGGTAGATGGGTAAATGGTGTGAAGTCTAGCAGGGACCATGTACCATCGATAATAGATTTTGAATGCATTTTCTTTGATTCGCGTGGATATAGAGCTTTTCGCAATAGCGTCTAATTTTGGACCACGTACCAGGGCTGAGCTCCTCCTCTAACTCGGCTTCCCGTAGTTGCAGATATTGGTAGAAGATGGCGTTTGGGAATGAGAATTTGGTTTGAAGAGTTGCGAAATCGGGAAATAGTGACGTAGGTGCAATATCCGCAGGGAACAGTATATTATGTTTAGTCCACCCACCCAGCTACATCTTAATGTCACTTGGGTTGCAAAATATTCTGGACAGAACACTGCTTTGTTGCATCTGCATGCCTATTGTCACTGCATATTCCATGTGTCCACATTTTGTGAGTATATGCTCAATTCATCCCTAGTGTAAACACTCTAGTTGCAGCAAGTCTCAAGTCAGACTTGAGACCAGAAATATGTTGATTACAGGGACAATGTGGATATACAATACCTATAATTTTGCAGTTTATATATTACAAGTAGCATGTATTGCTTCATGAGATTTGGCAATATTCCTTTTTTTTTTTACAGTGAAGGTGTGGTTGTTGTGAGCTAGTGTATTGTTTTCTGCCAAGTATTAGTTAATCGTCAGATGTTAACATCGATTGTGTACACATAAAAGAGCCAACAATTTGAAAAATTGGAAACTGTGTTTCTGTTCCCTATGGAGTCAGTACATTTAAATCAACATTTACATTGGAGAATTGTAAGGGAAAGAAAAAAAATCGGTACTTATGTAATATCTGGGCTCCCATTTTTCTTATGAGACCGCATCCCCTCGCGGGGCTCGCTGCGCTCGCCACGCTTCGGGCACGGTGGCTCGCTGCGCTCGCCACACTATATAAAATCAACTCCATGTGTATTTGGATAGTAGGGGTATGAAAAAATGGGGTGCATTTAACATGGGAGCCCAGATAATACATAAGTACCAAAAAATCTATTTGGATACTGAAAAGAAATGAAGAAAGGACACACTAAGCACATAAACCGGCTTAGCAAAATCAAACATTTTGAATAGCATAAAATAAAAAAATTAAAAACACACAAAAACCCTGCTGTGAGGAAATCTATTGCAGCTGACAAAAGAAACATTTATCCTAGTTGTAAAAAAACAAAACTACTGTATAAAATAACACTGAAATCAACAAAGAAGCACACAGTTCATGCTGTTGGTATAGTAATCTGCCTTTCACAAAGAAATTCAACAAAATTATAAATGCTAATCTCCTATAGGCAAACTAATGCAGTAAAAAATGCATTCAAACTAATAAATTGTATTGAGACAACAAGAGAGAATGCAAAATTCATGGCTGCACTACATATATACCACTCTTACCAACTATGTACTGTGGCGCCTGGGGGGGGGGGGTCTTTTCTGCCTGCAGGGGGTTAGTGATCTCACTTGTCATGCTCACTTCTCTTCTCCTGAATCTGTGCATTAGGTTTTTATTCTTAGGTTTTAAAAGGGGACGTGGCCAACCTTCAGGGTTTACTGGGGCCTGTCCAGGCTGTCTACAGCCCTGACTATGTGCTGCCCCTTCAAGAGAGGACAGCCAAGTAGGCACAGCGATGGGATTGGCAGAGACTAAGTGCCCAGTCTTGGAGATGTGGCACCGCATTTACGTTATTGTGGCCCTGTCTCCTGCTGTATGAGTTTAATGGATTGTAAAGTGAGACAGAGTGCTATGGTTCACAGACAATGTCTAGACAGAAGACCATGCCAATAGATCAAAATGCACTAGATTGACTTTTCCAAAAGATCGACACAAGCAAAAGGTCAACTTGGCGATGGGCCAAAAGAGAATTGCTGGTATAAATAATGCTGTGTACACACGGTACAATCCAGCATGAGATTTTGACTATATAGTCAAAATCGCATGCAGATCGCAAGCAGATCGTATGCAGATCGCACAGGTTTTTTTACCTTGCGATCCTGATGGGCGCTCCCGGGATAGCACAAATGGAAACCCAGATAGACAGGGTAGCAATGACTATATAGTGCAAATTGAATGTAGTTAGCATGAGTTGTATGTAAATAGTACAGTGATAGCAAAGATTGCATAGCACTCAAATCTTAAGTCGAATAGCAAGGGAATCTCACCGTGTGTACACAATTAGAATAACAGGAGGTAAGCAGCCCATACACGCTGCGATGCGGGCTGTCCCGATGTGTGCTTTGAGGTGCGCGCTCCCGCGGCACCTCATCGCACAGTACAAAAAGTATGTGCTTGCACATACTTTTTTGTACTTAGTTTTCATCACATTGCATCGCATTAGTTTTCATCGCATTGCATGCACAACGTGTGCACAGGCAATGCAATGCGATGTTATCCGTGCTAATTAAGCACGAAAAGCACGCCCGTATCGGGGTGTGTATGGGCAGCTGTAGAGTTTTATTTTGTTTAATCTTTTCTCTGTTTTGAATTCTGTATATAATGTTTGCTAAATTTTCATATAAATAAACTCAATTTAAAAAATAAATACAAGAGGTATTGGGGGAAATTTACTAAGAATTCTGCTCATGTTGCTATGGGCAACCAATCAAATACCAGTATCTTCTAGAAGTTGCTTAATAAATAAGTAGATTCTGATCCCATGTGAAATATAACTCCTATCTTAGTAAATTTTCCCCATTAAATCAATTGGTATAAAAATGAAAAGTACCAGCATACTACTGATATGTTATTGTGCTTGAAAATGAAATAAGGTGCAACTAATGGAGCAGCAAAGGGCAGGGCCGGATTAAGGTCTGTGGGGGCCCTGGACAACAATATGACCCCCCCCCCCATTCAGGTGGTACCTGGGCAGCGGGGATGCAGGAGGCGGGGATCCGTGCAGCGGGGATGCGGGCAGCGCGGTCCCTGCGGTGGATGGGAAGTCAGCAGCGTGGTCCCTGCGGCGGATGGGCAGTCAGTGGTGGGGTCCCTGCGGCATATGGGAACTAGTAGCTCTATTTCCCATCCACCGCAGGGACCCTGCCGCTGACTGCAGTGCCCTGCTGCCTCAGGGACCCCCTGCCACCCCGCACTGCCCGACCCTGCTGCCTGCCACCCACCCGCCACAGCGGTGCCAATGTGGGGGCCCCGGGGAGACCGCCCCTTTTGCCCCGTGCTTAATCCAGCCCTGGCAAAGGGGCACAATGGTTAGCTTTCATGCCTATTAATACTTGGATCATTTGTTCAATACCTATCAGTGCCATGTAGGTGTGGGGTGTCTATGTTCTCTCCATGTTAGCGTGAGTAGTCATCCGATTCCTCCCAAAGTCCATAAACATACTGATAAGTTAATTGGCTTCTAAAAAAAATTAGTGCTAGTGTATAAGTGCACACGAGGGGTAATTCAGTAAGGATCGCTAAAGCAAAATCTATCTCTAGTGGGCCAAACAATGCTGCACTGCAGGTGGCACAAATGTAACATGCAGAGCAATTTGAGTGAGGTGTATTCAAACTGAAATCTAAATTTTAGTCAAATATAAAAAAAATAAAAAGAAACAATATAACTCACCCAAATCTAAGTCTCTGCACGTTACGCTTGCCCCACCTGCAGTGCAGCTCAGTTTTGTCCATTAGAAAAAGATTTTGCATAGTAAAAGATGAAGTGTGTTACTTACCTCTGCTTTGATTTTATTGTCTCCGAAACATAGATGCTGCAGGTAGGCAGCTGCATTGGACTGTACTGAAGGAAATTGATGTTGTAGCATTTGTATTACCTCCGGAAGTTCTGGATCTCTCCAGCCAAACTCCCTGCAAATATATAAACCATTTATGTAGTTACAATATCAATTTACATAAAAGATTTCCATCAACCTCCTACTCTCTTTGGCTGATAAATTCTTAATGATCAATAAATCACATACTCTGCTGTATGCCAGCCCTATCTCTAACCTTCCGCTTTATATCCAGGGGCACTTCTATAACCCTTGCGGGGTGTGCAGTATATATACGATTCAATGGGGGTTTACAATTTATCGCTGACCCTTCATCCATAACTATACTTACCTTTCGCAGCTGCATGTAACAGTAAAGAAGTGACAGAGGAAGTGCCAGTGTGAGGAGGTGTGTGAGTAGTGTGGATGGGGCTGGGGTTGAAGACTTCCCTCAACTGAAATTAACTAACTTCAGGAATCTAACTTGGGGAATCTTGGGTGAAAATCTATAAAGTTCTTTGCTGCTATGTCAGATATCAGGTCTGGATTGAAATTAATACCGTCAACAGTGAATAGGTTGACACCAAAAGGTTGTCATGCAGTAGGTCGACATGGACAAAATATCGATGCAAACTCAATGTCGACATGGGAAATGTTGACACATTAAAAAATGTTATCGACATGGGCCCGCCAATTAGTGTAGCATGTACCATTGCTGCATTTGCCACATTTTGTCATTCCCATTTGGAGTCCACGTGGATGTTAATGTTTCTAAAAGCTCAATACATTGAAACAAAAAAAAAGCCTTGTGAAAAACTTTTGTTAACTTTTTGCTTGTGTCAACCTTTTGTCCACACAGACCTAGTGCATGTCAACCTTTTGTTAACATTGACCTATTGACTGTCAACCTAGACGCTGAGGGGGAAATTTTCTAATATGGGAGTTATACTTTACATGGAATGTTCCTACGGCAAAACCAATCAGATACTATCTATTATCTTTTAGAAGGTGCTAAATAAATAATAAGTAGATTCTGATTGGTTGCCCATAACAACATCCCATGTAAAATAGAACTCCCATCTTAGTAAATTTCCCCATGTGGAGCTATCACTAGGGTCCCAAAATACCCTATTATTATAAAATAAATATAAAATGATTGCACCTAGCAGAAAATAGATGTGTAGATTTTCAACATAATTTTTATCAAAATAAAATATGTTTGTTTTTTTAATATTTGCATTATTCATATGACAGTCTCAGGATTGTTTTTTCTCTGTTATAATGCTCTTCATTACCCCAAGCAACTAACTTTGCATCATATGGCCATTTTCTGCAGAATTACCGTCCATATATATCATACAGCCTGATAGTAAATTTGGATTACCATTCAAGTGAATGGTAAAATCTATTTGGATTCTTTCAATGGTGTATTCATTCATAAAATGAAATAGGAATGGATATACAATACAGGTTGTAAAAGTATACGTTGAACACCTTAGTAAATTCATAAAATACAAATTTACGGCCATATATCACCTCGAATGGCTACGAATATGGGCATTCAAATCCATTTGAACTTCGCAAATTTACCCCAACATGTACTATGATGACATACTGTATGTAAAATTCTATGCAAAGGTTCTTAAGGCCCATACACTCTGGGCGATTTTAGCTGAAAGCCACTCAAAACACCAAGTTTGAGCGGCTTTCAGCTCAAAGCTGCCCAGTGTGTTCAGCCCGGCGGTGAGCGGTGATGCGCCCCCACATCATCGCCAGGAAAGAATTTTGCCTGCTTGTATTACCAGCAGATGAGCAGCTTTGTGGACAGCTATGCAAAGCTGTCTGCCCCCCCCAGTCAGCAGCAGCAGCAACAACACACACCTACAGCCTGTGCTGCGCTGACAGCAGGCTCAGCATGAACTCTCAACAGTGCAGTGACACACTCATGTGTTGGGCGACATCTTACCCAACAGACCTAAAATAATACACAAAAAGGCAGCAGACTCGAGACAGCAGTTGACACATAACCACATTAAAGAGACTAGACACAACATCCCGACAAAGTTGTTTTCTACTTCGGGGCATGCATCTTCTGCAGAACACACCATCGGACTACTAGGAAGATAGAGACTTTCGAGTCCAACATTACTGAACAGGAAATTAAGATCACAGACATGATCACATGTAACAACACAGGGGTCGTATACCTGCCTAACTGTCCCTGCGGGCTATACTGAAGGGGCCATTCTCACTGTGACCACCAGCAGGATTCTGGAGGACGGCAATCCGGTGGAAGGGGATAGAATAGAACATAGACACGCAAGCGTCTGACGCATTTGCGTGTCCATTGCCAAGAATGGGGTGTGCAAGTGTCTCAATGTGCACGCGCCCCATTCTGGCAGACAGTGCATCTGATGGGAACTGCTCTGATGAGACCAGCCCCATATGTAGTATGTAGGGAGGACAATTAGAAAACTATGAGTAAGGATGACAGGCACACAACTTGTCCAAACACTTCAAGGATCACAATGATATGAATCCTACATGGTTGATAATAATAAGGTTCTGCACGGATAATAACAACTGGAGGGGACTACATTAAACACATTAATACAGAACAGCTCAAATGGATGTTCATTCTTAAAACCTTGACAGCCAGAGGCCTTAAAACTGATAAGAAATAAAATCCATCATAACAGGTAGAAGCAACAGATGTTACATATAATTATAGCCCTATACCTACCTACATACTTAACTTAATGCTTACATCAGGTTGAAATGAATCAACATTAGTTATGAATGAATAGAGGTGACACTTATTCCCAATAAATAAATAAATCTAAATCTAAATATATATAGATATTCAGCAATAAAACATAGACTTTGTTCGTGAATGTAGTCCTTTATTTAAAAGACCAACGCATTTCATCAACACAACTTCATCAGGGGCGTGGTAGCACAAAGCATTATATCAAGGTTATAACAATGGAAGGTGTTCCTCATACTGTAAAATTTATGAAAATCAATATCAATAATTGTGGTGAATCAAATTCACATAGGTCATGAGGTAAATAGGCATTTCCTTTAGTGTAAAAAAGAATAGGGCCGTATCAACATAGATTATACGCCAACATGATGAAACCACACTAGTGGAAAATAGCCTCCTAATGTCAGAAATTCAACCAGAAGAAAAAAAATCCCACAACAGAACTTTAGAATACTTTCAGCCTGCAGTGGAGTGAACAAATCATAGTTCTATTGTGGGATTTTTTCTTCTGCTTGAATTTCTAACATTAAGGAGGTTATTTTCCACTAGTGCACTCCGAACAACCCCCTTCCATATCGTTTGCTTTGTGTCTCTCACTAACAGGAGAGACGTATCGGAGGAGCAGATAGTCATTAGGTTTTATTAGCGCAATACCTGGACCATACCTTGTGTTAAATATATATATATATATATATATATATATATATATATATATATATATATATATATATATATATATATATAGGTTATACTTTATATAGATCCTAGGACATGCACACTCAATTACGGATTCCAAAACTCCGCCTTTATTAGAGTTAACACCAATATAGAGAATATAGAGACTATAGAGCACTAATATTGATCCAATCAGAGGGTAATATCACATCAGCCATTTCAACAACCACCTCATAACAAAAAGGGTAGATATACACTATAGCCCGAAAACAAAATGGCCATTGGAAACTATTAATCCAATTACATCTTTATAAGGGTTTACATAGCTAGCCCTTAAGCAAGATGGCCTCAGGACTGCGAACTGAGGCCTACAAATACCCGACCATAGGAAGAACCATTACAAACACTCTGAAGAAGACTCAAAGGGGTCAATATGTGTTGGAGCACTGAAATATACCCACTTATTGGCCTATAATGTATACAAAGTACAGGCTGTTCCAGGCTCATCTGCTTGCAGCACACAGGACAAATGTGTGCCTATGCCATTTGTTTTCATTGTGTAGCACCCCAGGGAGTAGCTTTGAAAATGTCCTCACGTGTCACCATATGAGTCACTGCCCAGCTGCCATTATGTTCTCCTTGTGGGGACAATATAAGAGCAGAACACATGAGCAGCTCCTCACCTAGCTCCCTGTGACTTATCTCCTCTAAATATGATTCATGTCCTATGCAGCTTCTCAAGCAACAAGCCCTTTAACCTATGAGCCTGGGAATTACACTGACACCATCATTGTGAGAGTGGGAGCAACAACAGCTGTATCCAACCAGGATAAGAAGAGAAGGAGAGTCCAGCAGCCAGATCTGCACCCACTGACATTGGAGTGGGTGGTCTCATATGCTCAGGCCACAGAGACAGGACTGGAGCAGAAAGAGACCAGTGAATAACAGTTGAACTGGTGGTGGTGGCTGTAACTGGTGTGGACATCTCTAGCTTTGTCGGCACATTGGATAAAAGCTCAAGGCACACTAGTGTGCCATGACACAGTGGTTGAAAAACGGTGATGTCATCATCATTCAGCAACTCTTCCCTAGCTCCCCAACATCAAGGAATACTCATTGTACAATCAATCAGGAGTGCTACATTTCCAAGCCTGCCAAAGTAAGCAACCTGTTTTCCTGGACCAGCTTTGACCCAATGTATGTAAAAGGTATTACTAAAATTACCCAAAGTTGGTGTACATACCTCAACCAAGCTTTTCAAAGTCTGTCTGAAATAATTGGCCATGCATTTGCAAAAATAGTTCAATGCTCCTTGCAATCAGGCATTTTTCCTGAACCGCTAAAATAAGCAATTGTTAGACCTCTTCTTAAAAAACTAATATAGATCCCAACAGCATGACCAACTACAGAACAGTATCAAATCTTCTTTTTTTATGAAAGGTTATTTAGAAAGTGGCCGCAACTAGAAACCTCACTGTTAACCCATGATATTTTAATATATTTTTATATTTATGATGCATTCCATTCAGGAAACAGGAAAAGACATTTGAATGAAAGCCCTGATCTGTGTGCTGCCTGGGTACTGCACAGCTCAGTAATGATATGTTCCCCATGTCCGTGGCCTTCATTAGAGTACATCTAGTATATTTATATCAGTACTGTTACTGGCTAGCTGGCTGTACAATCACCATGTGGCGCTGCTGAATGGCTGCCTGGGTGCTGCACAGCTCAGTAATATGTTTCCCATGTTTGTGGCCTTCATTAGAGTACATCTAGTATATATATATATACATATATATATATATATATATATATATCTCAGTACTGTTACTGGCTACCTAGCCCGCCTGCAATCACCATGTGGTGCCGTTGAATGGCTGCCTGGGTACTGCACAGCTCAGTAATGATATGTTCCCCATGTCAGTGGCCTTCATTAGAGTACATCTAGTATATATATATTAGTACTGTTACTGGCTACCTAACTGGCTGTGCAATCACCATGTGGTGCCGCTGAATGGCTGCCTGGGTAAATATGGTAAATATGTTCCCCATGTCTGTGTCCCTTATTAGAATGCGTCTAGTACATATCAGTACGTGTGATGTATATCTGTACTGCCATTGTTGCTTGTTCCTTGTTCTGATAACCCTTTGTATTACATTATGTGCATTATTTATTTTTTATTATTATTTTTAATGTCTGTAAAGCGCCTTGAGTCCTGTTGGAGAAAGCGCACTATATAAATAAAACTTACTTACTTAGTGATCTGATTGCAAGAGACAGAGGTACTGTAACTGGTACCTATCACTAATATTTAATAACACTATAGTATTTTCACTGGTGTGCTGCTCTGAGTTTTCTAGCTTATGCTGGTTTGGGGTGCTGCACCCTGCACCTAGATATAGTGCCAGGGACCCCCAATATACAGAGAAGCCTTGACGACAGCTTGGGGACTTACACCATAAATGTGCACAAATATATGTAGCCAATATCTCTGAATTCTATTATCATGTAGTGTTCTAGACTGGTTACTGATACCATTCAGTGAGCTGGGCGAAACCATGGATTTTTACTTACTCGGTAATACCTGTCCTTTCCATGCACCTGAATGGTATTACTAAACTAATTGAGCACCTGTCACTATCTATGTATCAACTGAGTCTTCCACCACAACCTCTGGCAAAGTATTCCATATCCTAACTGCCCTAACTGTATAGAAACCCTTCCTCTGCTGGGTGCGAAACTTCTTTTCCTCTAACCTTAGGGGTTGACCGCGTGTCCTGTGTACAGACCTTTTGTTAAACAGTTGATAGTTCTCTGTATTGACCCTTAATATATTTGTATAAATTAATCTTTCACCTCTTAGATGCCTTTTTTCTTACATAAATATATCTAACCTGGATAGACTTTCCTTATAATCTAATGACTCCATACCTGTAATCAGTTTTGTGTCCCTTCTCTGAACCTTTTCAAGTTCCAATATATATTTTTTATGGTGTGGTACCCATAACTGTACACTGTATTCTATATGAGGCCTACCTTACTCATTGCGGTAAGGCTATTAAATGCTGTCCTATGCAGCAAAGCTACTGTATAAAAGGACACATCGGTAATGGTTTACTCAAGCATTTCAGCAAGTCCAATGCTTAGTTCTCTTTTCTGTTGAGCTTATTTTCTATTTTGGGCTGTAAAAGCAAATGTCAAGTTGTGAAATGTAGAAATCTATTGGAAGTAAAGCCCTATATAATAACATCATCATTATTATTATTATTATTTATTTATTTTTATGGCAATCATTGAACAGAGGGTATATTTTGACAGCCTTTAACCCCATGACTGTAAAAGACCTGTGGTATTCAGCATAAGAACTTTTAGAGTTAAATGAAAAAAGATTCC
The DNA here is from genome assembly GCF_055691185.1 of Crinia signifera. Classification (NCBI taxonomy): domain Eukaryota; kingdom Metazoa; phylum Chordata; class Amphibia; order Anura; family Myobatrachidae; genus Crinia; species Crinia signifera. Next base: position 165,672,036 of record NC_139221.1, read on the forward strand.
CAATCATCCTTACCATAGAGCTTTCAAAATACTGTTCTTGGGACAAGTGCTCTGTGGGCTCAGTCTGCTGAAAATAGAGAAATTAAATATGTATTTAAGACAATTATGTCCATGATATCTCCAACCACAGGTTTTTACAATCTTCATGGGTGCTCAAAAAAGGAATAATAATAATAATAATAATACTGTTTGATGCAAAAATGCTAATTAGATGACTTTTGTGGATCAGTCACCACCATAATAACTTGGGATGGTCATTACGTCAGCACAAGAAAGGTCGACACTCCTTAGATCGACACCAGAAGGCAATAGGGACCTAAGGTCAACAGGGTCCTTAGGTCGACCAGGTGAAGGTCGGCACGACCGGCGGAAGGTCGACAACGCAGAAGGTCAAACTTTTTTTATTTTCCCACTGTGGTTCAAGAACAGGCGGTAGTTCATGCCCTACCATCCACTAGTGCATGGAGGAAGAATAGAATAGTGTGCTGAGTATAGCGTGCCTGAAGCATTGCGAGTGTAGTGAGCGATGTAAGGGGCTGCCGTACACTTGGACAGTGGCTAGAACTAGACGTCTAGATCTAGACACCTAAAAAAATTTAAATAAATGTGTCGACCTTCTGCATTGTTGACCTTCCGCCGTCCGACCTAAGGACCCTGTCGACCTTCAGTCCCCGTCAACCTTCTGCCTGTCGACTTTCCAGTGTTGACCTTTCGTGGGTTGACCGAATGATCTATAACCAATAACTTTTACTAACTTGATAAAATACAAGAATCAAAACCATTTGTTCTGTGACCTCATCTATGCCACAGTTAGATTAAATGATGTACCACCATAGGGAAGAAAATATAGCAAATGATAACATGGAACACAGAATATCCTGATGTTACAACAGAAGTGTCCACAAACAGCTATCCTCCACTATAATTTGCATCCATGTGATTATGTAAGGCCGAGCATCTTCGCGTGCAAACTTTTTCTCCTTACAAATCATCTTATTAGAAAATATAAAGAACAAGCAGCTTCTGCTAATTAAAATGATATGCTGCATGCCTATATTTTGTGAAGGGCTGCAGGGGTATCTGCATCTGAAATGCTATGTTATAGTGTTTTCCTGGAAAACACTATAACATAGCATTTCAGATGCAGATACAGCCGTGGCCACACACAGAATATAGGCAAGACACATATAAGTAGCTGTTTATGCATCCTATCAGCTAATGCATCCTATGCACCATTTTGTGAAATAATAAAAAAGTGAAGGATGGTGCGGATTGGACGGAAATAATAAAAAAATCTGCATGCAAACACATTCAGCGGTATCAAATCAAGCTATGGGATGGTGTGACTAGTAGGACTGTTTAACATGCAGGGAGGCTAAATGTTAGTGGACACATCTGTATCACAGTCCTCATACAGTATATAATAACTGTATTTTCATATGCATTTGGTGATTCGTATTACTAAAAACCATTCTTATATATTCACTTAGATAAAATATAAAAAAAAAACACACCATGTAAATGACTGTCACTTTAAAAAAAGCACAAGTTCGGCCAGGGACCCGCACCTCAGGCCAAATTGGGCATCATTAGATCTGGCGCCACAATTCAAATTTTACACAAATGAATGTTTATGGTGAAATCTTTTCGTTATTCAAAATTGATCTCTCTTATGTATTCTGTATGGTCCTTTGTAAGAAGAAATTCTAATGTGTTTGTAATGACCTCAATTACAATTATAAATATCAATGAGGTCATGTCTATTGCACATTTTTCAATAGTAAGCAAACCTGGTTATTTGAACATCTATTTATAATTTTAAACTTTTTTTTACCATTTAGTTATGAAGCTCAAGCATGTGAACTCTCCTCAGTTCTACAATGTCCTGCTTAAAACTTACTGCCCAAAATCCAATATTCACGATGTGGTCTAACACTACTATGTAACTATTGTAGTTGCAGGAGGTGCCATTGCCCCAGGACCAGCTTCCCCCCTTGCACCAATAACACTGCCAAATGAAAACACTGCTACCTGCCCTGCTGGAAAGGACCAATGTCTACCTCCTCCCAGAGACTTTGAGGAGGAAAAGTGTCATGAGGTTTCAGAGGGCGCAATTTTGGATGAGTCAAATTAGAAAAGGAAGCTGTCTGGGAGCTTGAGTGGACTCTCTCTCTGAAGTGAAGCTAATGATTGGTGAAACAGACCACAGCATGAGCTGCTGTAGATGTAAGCCATATAACACTAAGTGGAAGCCTGCAGCAGAGCATAACTGAGCCAGAGATCATTGTTTAAGGCTACCCTGTCCTGGAGATTGCAAAGAAACACAAGGCACTGAGGCAATGTGCATCACCCTGGGACTAGGGCAGGGAGCATGGCTCTTTTCTTATTAGCACACTTGAATGATAACTGATCAAAGATCAGGGATAAATCTGCATGCATATGCTTATAATATTGCTTACATTGACAGCATTGGAAACGTATTTGATTCAATATATTTAAGAAAAATCAGATAGATTGAAATAAGCACAACTCCTGGGCAACACTAGGTAAAGGCACACCCAGCAATGAGTTGAGGCAGTCATGGCACGTATCTCAGGTGATAGAAAGGAGGTGCCACCAACAGAGAAGCTGGAGCAAGATAGGATAGGCAGTGTTGAACTGTCTGGTCAGCGATCCAGAGAGATGTATTTCACACATGACATCAAATCAGAATTTATCTCACTGACACAAATCCACGCCATCAGACTGGAGTGCACATCCATAGAGGCAAATTGGGACATGAGCAGCCCTGCAACTATGTAGAGCAGGCCTAGCCCACTGTTGTTGCGAAGTGACACATCCCAGTATGCCCTGCTCCAGTTTTAGCATTCCCTAACAGCAAAACTGTGACAGGACATACTGGGAGTCATAGTTTCACAACAGCTAGAGAGCAACATGTTAGCCAAGCTTGATGTCGATTGGGGTTCATAAATGTGGCTGCCACTGTCCAATAATTGCTGACAATTTATTTTCCCGCTTTAGTCATCCCTCATGTTGACTTCACTCTCTCACAACTTGTGAGAGTGTGAAGTCAACTGAAGTCAAATCTGAATGACAGATATCAGCTTATTGGCTCTGGTGGGCGATCATGAGTGCTAATGCCTGCCTTGTTGCAATGATATTCTGTGTTCTATTATCATGACCTTGGCTTGTCTGATTACATAACTCTTAACTGTCCCAATTTTCGCAGGACTGTCACATATTTTTGTGACTGTGTTGCATGTCACCCGCGGCCAGCACTGTCCCTTGGTGGGGGGGGCAGTTGGGGAATTTGTGAATAGACACTGTGCGCATGTGCACAGTGACTATTTGCCAGTCAAGAGTGGAAGGGGACATAACCAGCAGCTCATAGAGTGCTAGCTATGCCACCACTGTCGTAAAAATGTGGTGTGACCTCATGAAAGTGGTACCACACAATAGAGCTTCTTATACACATTACATCAAGTAGAGAACCTCATATACAATTAATCCATGTAGAGCCTCTTATTTACATTACACCAGGTAGAGCCCCTTATATATATTATGCCAGGTAGAGCCCCTTATACACAATACACCAGGTATATTACACATTATGCCAGGCAGAGCCCCCATTACTCATTACACCAGATAGACACCTCATTACACCTTATCCAGGGTAGAACACCTGTTACAGATTATGCCAGGTAGAGGCCCCTAAAAAACAGGTAGAGCTCCTGTTACACAGTATGCCAAGTAGAAACCTTTTTACACATTATACCAGAAAGAGCCACTTTTACACATTACACCAGGTAGGTCTATAATTACACATAATGCCAGGTAGATCTCCTGTTACACAATATGCCAGGTACCGTCCCTTTTACATACTATGCCAGGTAGAGCCCCCATTTACACACTATGCCTGGTAGAGCCCCTGTTACACATTATGCCAGGTAGAGACCCCTTATACACATTATGCCAGGCAGAGCACCTTTTACAAATTAAGCAAAGCATGTTACACCTTATACATGTTACACCAGGAAGAGCCTACTTATACATGTTATGTCAGATACAGCCCCCATTACACATTATGCCTGGTAGAGCACCAATTACGCAAGCTAGAAACCTATTATCATGTATTTATTATCTTTTATTTATATGGTGGCACAAGGGATCCGCAGGGTATATAAACATAGCTGCATCAGCAGACAACACTGACATAAGTATCAGCGACCGTAAGTATGGTACAGAGAGTTACAGTAAGGTGAGATTTGTCTGGGTTTAGGAAAAAAGTGGGTCTTGAGAACCCGTTTAAAGTTTTGTCTAGAGGTGGACAGGGGTAGAAAGGGAGAGAGGTAGAAAATTCCAGAGAAAGGGAGAGGCACATAAAAGTCTTGGAGGTAGGAGTGGGAAGAAGTAATCAGAACGCAGGAGAGGCAGCATGCATCAGTGAAGTGAAGAGGACGGACTGGAGTGTTAAGGGAGGTTAGATCAGGGATGTTAATGGGAGAGGAATGGGTGAGAGCTTGGCAAGTAAAGCTCCCCATACACTAGCGAGATTTGGTCCAATTTGACCCAATTCTGACAGATCGGGCTGATAAATCAGACCAAGTCTCATGTATTTGACATCTCCTCTGACCCGATGTGTGGACGAATGTGCAATGGATCAAGTTGTTCTGCACATAAGATTTGATAAAGCTGGGGGGACATAGAGAGGTGGTGGACTGGGGACAAACAGAAGTGGTAACCAGGGGACACACAGAGGTGGCTGCTGGGGGATGCTGCGAGCCAGCGAGGGGACCAGAGAAGCAGGTAGAGGAAGCAGGGCGGAGGGCGAACTTTAAAAAAAACCATACAAATGAATGGTCAGCCAGTGACTGCTGATAGAGCTCTCAATCAATCACTGGATTCCTATTCATTTGTATGGGGTTTGTTTTATGCAGCTTGGCTGGCTCCCGGCTCCTGGATCCCCCTACCCGACACTCCACGAACCCCGACAATTTATCACATGCAGAACTTGGCACATCAAGTGCCAAATCTTGTGTGAGCCCTCCCAGGGAGCTGCCGGGACAATCAGGTCAAGTAGGCCTATTGTATGGGAGCCTCAAGTGTGATTAGCTTAAATTGGATTCTGAAAGGCAATGGCAGTCAATGAAGGGCTAGCAGGAGAGGGGAAGTCAATGTGGTGTGTTCGGTGAGGAAGATGAGCCAGGCTGCTGAATTTAGAATAGATTGGAGTGGAGAGAGGCATTTTTCAGGATTGCCACATAGAAGAAGATATCAGTAGTCCAGTCTAGGGATGACCAGAAAGTGGAGAAGTGTTTTGGTAAAATCCTGGGTGAGAAAGGGTCTGATTCTGGAATATTTTTTAGAAGAAAACTGCAGGTTTGTGAGAGGTGCTGACTGTGTGGTTTGAAGGAGAGGGAAGATTTAAGGATTACTCCAAGACAGTGCACTATAGAGATAGAGAATATAGTGGTCCCATTAATAGACAATAATACTGTGGGAAGTGTGATTGTGCAGGATGGTGGAAAGATTACCAGTCAGTCTCAGATATGTTAAATTTAAGAAAGCACTGGGACATTCTAGAAGAGATAGCAGAGAAGGAGAGAGGTCAAGGGAGGAAAGGTAGATTTGAGTATCATCAGTATAGAGGTGATTTGAAGCCAGAAGAGCTAATTAGTTCATATAAAGAGGGAAAAGGAAAGGTCCAAGAACAGAAACTTGAGGGAGACCTATAGTTAGTGTAAGTGAAGAGGAGGTGGAGTCATGAGGGGAGACAGAAAAGGAACAGTCAGAGAGGTAGAAGGACAGCCAGGAGGGGTGGCCCACAGTGTCAAAAGCAGCAGAGAGTTTGCGACAAATAAACAAAGAGTAGTGGCCATGTAGTAGTTGCATTGTTGCAGACTTTTGTGAGGGCTCCTTTAGTGGAGCGAAGAGAACGGAAGCCAGACTGGAAGGCATGTTATGCCAGGTAGAGCCCAATAATACACGTTAAGCCAGGCAAAGCCCCCTCATACATGTTTTACCAGGCAAATCCCCTTATACATTTTACACCAGGTAGGGCATCCTTACATACATGTTACGCCAGAGTCCCATTATACATGTTACACCAGACAGAACCCCCTTATAAACAATACGGCAGGTAGAGCCTCTGTTACAAGTCACACCAGGATAATTAGGAGAGCCCCCCCCCTTCCTACAGTATACCCTCCATGCAGCCTCAGAGGAAAGTGGGAGGGAGGGGGAGAGGGTTTATGTTATCAGGGGTGGTGGCAGTATTCTTGATGACGCAGAGCTGAGGTTGGGTACAGGGAGAATTGTGGGCCCTGGAACCAGACAAGGACCCATACTAGCTGCACCCCCTGCACCCTCAGTAGTTATGCCACTGTCTGTATGCCTAAAAAAAGGACTGAGTGTTGTTTGATACACCACTAGTGTGTGTATTCACTTACTCTGCGGGCCATAGTCTAGTTACTTGGAAAAGTGCCTTTGTCACCATGCCTCATTGCAATTCAAATTAAATTGCCAACCCTTAACCCTGGAGAGCATTATTGGTTAAATTTAGCTGCAGTCAGTTCTAACCCCAGAGCATATATATATTTATACTGCCTCTATCCAGAACTTATATTGGAGTGTACATATTACTGATAAAGTGTGTTTGCAGCCAGAGCTCATATACAGGAGGAGTTCACTGGTTTAGCTGCTAGTACCCAGAAAATGTTCTTGCATAAAATTACTAGTATAGTCTACCTGCAGCTAGTCCTAATTAAAGTAATCTATTATGCCTCCTTTGTGAACATAGATGAACACACTGTAGTAATAATAAAAATAAATAAACAAATAACCAGATTACTATTTATGATCTACAGACATCTGTCGAGTTTATCACATTAGTGGCAAAATATTTTAGGGTTTATTTTTCTTGTTATTTTTGTTCAGCTCTATGAACCCTATTTGCTTTTTACATATTTTGCTACTTTCCTAATATTTCTAAAATTAATTTTCACTTGCTTCTAGTCTTCCAGGTAAGTTAATACTAAAAATAATGTTTAAAAAGCTGTATCATTTATAAGCTTTATGAATAATAAAGGGGGTTACAATAATACATTAAAATAAATGCGTGGACATTCGATTAGCATCACAATCTCAGTTGAAAACAAGCATAAAAATGCATATTACCACACGGACATCATATGATGTAGTCCCATAGTAGCAGATAACCAGGTGGCCAATTGCGGTCCCAGGGCAGAGTCCAGTTGGTGAATTAGGTTTCTCTGGTGGGAAGGATGGTAAAACCTGGAGGATTAATTGGTATTCCAATGGCTGCCTCGGATATTAGGTCCGGATGGGGTGGTGCAATTGCACTAGGTGATGTCCTTAGTGTGCGGATAGGCTTGAATTGTGGTGATGCGTTAAAAAGAATTGTCCACTGGTGTAGGAAAGCTCAATGCGTTTCTCTGGGACAAAACACCCAGCTTCTTCAGGAGCAGAATATAAATGAGTCACTGCACTGGGCTGTATAAATACCCCAGTGGTCGGTGACGTGCGGTGAGGTCATTGCCTGGGGAGGCACTGACCTCACCACCACCCACCCCCCCCCCCACCCCCCCCGGACATGGCGGTGCTACATATACAGTAACTCCAGGCACAGCCTCTATTAAGTGCCATATACCAGCACACAAGAAACACCATAGATCCCACACATACTGTGCATAAATGTGATTAAATGGTTCCAATTACTCAATAATGCAACCCAACAACAAATGAGGCAGCTCTGCAAACAGAAGGAATTACATACAGTAGCATTGTGACACCTAGTGATAATACTGTATATAATAATATCATTATTACCCACCAATCATTAATATTGCAGATAGTCTGGAATCTGTGACTGGACACCTGTTGGTCAGTCTGTGCCAGCAGAGAATGAGGCAGCCATTGGAATACCAATTAATCCTCCAGGTTTTACCATCCTTCCCACCAGAGAAACCTAATTCACCAACTGGACTCTGCCCTGGGACCGCAATTGGCCACCTGGTTATCTGCTACTATGGGACTACATCATACGATGTCCGTGTGGTAATATGCATTTTTATGCTTGTTTTCAACTGAGATTGTGATGCTAATCGAATGTCCACACATTTATTTTAATGTATTATTGTAACCCCCTTTATTATTCATAAAGCTTATAAATGATACAGCTTTTTAAACATTATTTTTAGTAATAAATACATTGTAAAGGATACCGTTCTGCATATTTTTATTCATACTTTGACACCTCAGCCAGCGCTGGTACACCCCCCCTCTTTTTTATCCCATTCAATTTTAGGACCTGACAAGTCCTAGTACCAGCTGCAGATAGTAGCGCACTGATCACCCTCCGCTGTTTTTTTCAGGTAAGTTAAAAAATAGTGGGCACATCATTATTATTAAAAAGATAAGAAACAATCTTAGTCAAACAGTTTACCCTTATAAAAATAAAATTTCATGCAAAAGTATTCATTGGTGATACACTGTGCAATGGATGTACTAAAGCAATCTGGCGTAACTCTCTGAGGCAATGGAGTAATCTGCCAAGGGGCTCCTGCTCCCAAAGACGCACCTCTCTTCTTCTATGAATCAGTTAATTGCAAGCTGCTGATATTTCATCTGTGGATGACTCCCCCTCCTAGCAGGACAATAGACACTCTTTATTTTCATTTTTGCAAGAGTCACACCCTGTTTAAGAAACCCATGATCTGTTCCACTAGAAGCAGATAACTTAGGCCCTTATTCTGGTTGGTGCGGTAATATCCGCGTGCGTTCGTGCCGCCGATGTTTTGTGTCTGCGCATGTGCAGAGGCGTCTCTGCGCATGTGCGAGCGGGGCTTACGGCCAAATCCCGCATGAAATGTGAACACTCCGAACAGGGGGTGGAGAGGGGCGTGAAGGGCTATTTGGGCTCATTACCATATGCATACGCCCCGCGTTTCATGGGCGTTCCCATGCAAACGCTGGGCGTACGTATGGTAATGTGGCCGTGACGCACGTGTAGGGGGCGGACATATGACATCGCCGGATGTCAGCTGCCCGCCCAGATCCCTGCTTTTGCACGGAAAAATGTCCGTGTGGTCTGAGGTTGCGGGAGCTGGTGGACCACTCGGTCCTGCATTCGATGGTCTGCGACCATCGAATGATGGGGGAGGTTCCCTGAGATGGAGGAGGCGTATTCCATGAAAAATACACGTGCGGTCCGTTCGGACAGCTTCTTACCGCGTACGGACTGAGTTGGCGATCCGTATGGAAGGCGGGGTTTCGCACGCACTGTCCTGGCCGCATATTCGGATCCGGCCGCACCGATCAGAATAATGGCCATAATGATTGAGCAATTAGCTCCTGCATAGGAAGTCTGCATACTACTCTGCCTAATAGCAAAGGTTTTGATCTAACAATTATACATACAAATGTGTCCACATACATCTTGGTTTTGTTGTGCCATGTATTGCACAATTTGGCACACCTTGGACTCTGCAAAAGTCACGCTTTGTGATTTTTCTAAAAATTAGCTTCCCTAATCTATTACTTTATACAAATTCTACTGCTGCAAAAAGAAATGTGGGGTGAGATTCTATGGTTTGCGCTAAATGCGCATGTTTTATTCGCGCACCACATCGCCGCAAATCGCACTTTTAAAAATCGCACTTTTCAGTAAAAATGCGCATATTTAATGTGATGCGCATTGGAGGCTGAAAAGTGCGAAGAGGGGCGATTTGCGGCGAAGTGGTGCGCTCTATTTAGTCCTGAAAATGTGCGATTTTCATGTCTGAAAATCGCACATTTGCAGGACAGCGCAAAGTGTAAAAAAAAAAACGAGCGCGGGGTCCCTAGCCCGAGTATAACCAGCCCCGGACTCACTGAGCCGGTGCTGGTGACATGAAATCAGGGTCCCCGACAAATAGGGGTCCCCTTGATTTCATGAAACCAGCACCAGGCTCAAGGTCCGGCGCTGGTTCCCAAAATATGGGGGACAAAGTGACTAGGGGTCCCCCGTATTTTAAGAACCAGCACCGGACACAACCAGCCAGCAGGGTAATGCCACAGCCGGGGGAAACTTATTATATAAGCTCCCGCGGCCAAAGCATTAACCCCCTGGCTGGTAAGCATGGGCAGGGGTCCTGGGGAAGTGGGGACCCCCCAATGAAGGGGTCCCTCCCCTCCAGGACTTACCAGCCCATGCTGATAGTCCGGGGCTGTCCCCGATGCCCCTGGGCGGTGGGCATCGGGCTGATGGCTTGTGTAAAAAAAGAAGTAAAACTATTGTTTTATACTGGCGAACTATGAGTCCCAGTAAGCCTACCCCGCATGCTGGGACTTGGAGAACCACAAGTCCCAGCATGCGGGGCATTAAAGGGCCCGCTGGCACTTGTAGTTCAGCAGTACAAAAAATAGTTAACAAAATCACACTGACACACTGTAAAATAAAAGTTTAATACATACAAAACACACACACAGTGATACTTACCTACCTTGAGCCCGTAGGTCGGTCCCTGGATCCTGGGTCCGTCCTTCGGGGCTCCAGGGCAGAAAAGTCCGGTTCCGGGGGCCTTGGTCCTGGTTCCGGGGCTGGTCCTGGGGTTCCGGGGCTCCTGGGCTGCAGAATCCGGGGTCCGGGATCCGAGGTAGTCCCCAGGGGTACCTAAGGAAGCAAATCCAACTCACCTGGTCCCCGGCGACGACCTCGGAATCCTCTCCGGTGACAGCGCTGGTCCCATCTGCTACCCGGCTCGCAGGACTTTGACAGGCGCTGAGATGTTTCCTCCTCGGCGTCTCTGCACAGAATGATTTCTTGGCCAATCAGGAGCTGAGAAACTCGGCTCCTGATTGGCCAGAAATCATTCTAACTAGAGACGCCGAGGAGGAAACATCTCTGCTCTAGATGCGCTGAGATGTTTCCTCCTCGGCGTCTCTAGTTAGAATGATTTCTGGCCAATCAGGAGCCGAGTTTCTCGGCTCCTGATTGGCCAGGAAATCATTCTGTGCAGAGACGCCGAGGAGGAAACATCTCAGCGCCTGTCAAAGTCCTGCGAGCCGGGTAGCAGATGGGACCAGCGCTGTCACCGGAGAGGATTCCGAGGTCGTCGCCAGGGACCAGGTGAGTTGGATTTGCTTCCTTAGGTACCCCTGGGGACTACCTCGGATCCCGGACCCCGGATTCTGCAGCCCAGGAGCCCCGGAACCCCAGGACCAGCCCCGGAACCAGGACCAAGGCCCCGGAACCGGACTTTTCTGCCCTGGAGCCCCGGAGGACGGACCCAGGATCCAGGGACCGACCTACGGGCTCAAGGTAGGTAAGTATCACTGTGTGTGTGTTTTGTATGTATTAAACTTTTATTTTACAGTGTGTCAGTGTGATTTTGTTAACTATTTTTTGTACTGCTGAACTACAAGTGCCAGCGGGCCCTTTAATGCCCCGCATGCTGGGACTTGTGGTTCTCCAAGTCCCAGCATGCGGGGTAGGCTTGCTGGGACTCATAGTTCGACAGTATAAAACAATAGTTTTACTTCTTTTTTTACACAAGCCATCAGCCCGATGCCCACCGCCCAGGGGCATCGGGGACAGCCCCGGACTATCAGCATGGGGTGGTAAGTCCTGGAGGGGGGGGACCCCTTCATTGGGGGGTCCCCACTTCCCCAGGACCCCTGCCCATGCTGACCAGCCAGGGGGTTAATGCTTTGGCCGCGGGAGCTTATATAATAAGTTTCCCCCGGCTGTGGCATTACCCTGCTGGCTGGTTGTGTCCGGTGCTGGTTCTTAAAATACGGGGGACCCCTAGTCACTTTGTCCCCCGTATTTTGGGAACCAGCGCCGGACCTTGAGCCTGGTGCTGGTTTCATGAAATCAAGGGGACCCCTATTTGTCGGGGACCCTTATTTCATGTCACCAGCACCGGCTCAGTGAGCCCGGGGCTGGTTATACTCTGGCGGGGGACCCCGCGCTCGTTTTTTATTTTTATTTTAACCCTTTATTTTATTTTTTACAGCAGAACCCTGCACAGAACATTGCGATCTGTGCAGGGTTCTGGCTAATTCGCCAAACAGACCCTGGTCTGAAATAAGTGCGAAAATTAGGCACCTAATTAATGCGATGTGCAAATGCGCATTGCATTAAATAAGCGACTTGTATACTTTTCTATACGAAAACATCTGGATGCGATAAAAATGCGAATTAATCTCGCAATTTTTATCTGCATACCTTAACGCACATAATATGCGATTTCAGTCCCTTAGCGCATCACATTAAATTTGCGATTTCTATGAAAAATGCGATATCGCCATTTTGTGGTCTAATTACCGCAAAATAAGCAAAATCGCATCCCATAGAATGTCACCCGTAGAATCCATCTACCAGCTAAAATTTGAAAAACAGCTAAGCCGTGTTTTACATGTGATAAATTGAGAAAAAAAAAGCAAAGATGTATGTGGACACATCTGTAGTCTGAATCTGCATACCTACAGAACAGGAGCAAACAGCTTAGTAAGGTGTCTGCCTCCTATGAGACAGGTCACAGCTTCTAATCCTAAGGATGACTGTTAAGCAATTATTTGTTTAAAAAAATAAGGTCATGTAAATAAATGTGGTTCAATGAAACTACATATACATCTATATATGGAAATAGAAATAATAGAGTGCGCTAAACCAATACCACCACCTTTCAAAATAACACCTCGTGTAAGTAGAGTGGAAGAAAGGCTTCAATAGTAGAAATTCAGCATATTTATTGCATAAGGTAACACATTTTATAAACACAATGTTTATAAAAACAATATAAAATAATCAGTTATTTTCAATGATGAACTTCATGCTTGAAAGCCTACGCGTTTCGTCTTGGCGACTTCATCAGGGGTACATTCAAAGCAATAACTTATTGAAATTAATGATTCTGTACTTGTTTCCTAGCACGGTGCCCAAGATTTTCTTCTTATGGCATCTTATGCGATTGCATCGCATTGCATGCCATATAGCCACATACGATGCATGCGATGCGATGGTATACGATTTTCTATTGTACAACCACCCTGATGGGTCCTTACAATGTTAAATGCCCCCCCATCGTCAACTCCACCCCCAGGATCAACGCCAACCAAAAGCGTGGCGAGCGCAGGTACGTGTCCTCCGACCTTTTCATACCCCCACTATCCACGTCGGCGTGGAGTTGATTTTAGATAGTGTGGTGAGCGCAGCGAGCCACTGAGCCCGAAGCGTGGCGAGCATGTATTGCGCATCCGCTCGCCACGCTTTGGGCTCGGTGGCTTGCTGGGCCACGCTTTGGGCTACATGTATTGCGCATCCGCTCGCCATGCTTTGGGCTTGGTGGTTCGCTGTGCTCGCCACACTATCTAATATCAACTCCACACCTACGTGGATAGTGGGGGTATGAAAAGGTCAGAGGATGCGTACCGCCGCCCCTCGCGGGCTCGCTGCGCTCGCCACGCTTCAGGTTGGCGTTGATCCTGGGGGTGGCGTTGACAATGGGGGGGCATTTAACATTGTAAGGACCCATCAGGGTGGTTGTACAATAAAAAATCGTATACCATCGCATAGTATGCCATTGTATGGCATACAATGCGATACGATATTTTATTGTACAATATCAGATCGCATCCCATTGTATACCATATTTAGTCTTATGGTATACGATGCGATGGGCGCCGTGCCAAGTACCAATGATTCCCTTCTAACGTGTTCCTCATTAAGGTAAAAATCAGGACAAATCCCATAAATTGGTGAAAAAAACTTTTCTGCAGTAAGGGGATAACAACCTTAAACAAGGTGATACCAGAATTGTGATCCCAACTGTGTGTCTCCTCCAAAGCAAATGTATTCTGCTTTGGAGGAGACACACAGTTGAAAACACAGCTATTTCTATTTCCACATCTATTTATTATCCTCCACTAACCGGATGAAGTGCATTTAAGGGTCACCCCTTTTTACACTGTCTCTCTCTCTCAGCTCCCTGAATATAACATACTGTATAATGAGATGAATATGACAAGTTATAAGGATATAATGAATGACGAGCTGGATATAATGAATGATGAGCTGGATATGATGTATGAGGAGCTGGATATGACTTATGATGAGCTGGATATAATAAAGTATTGACATATGTACAGTATGTGACTGCTTAGTTAATTGGGGATTTCAGTGTGAGCAGTGTTGTATGTGATATCGATAATTAGAGAATCTTTGAAGTTGCAATTTTTCTCTTTAATGGAAAGGATTAAATACCTGAGAACTGAGCATTACCAAACATCACTACCAACATTATTTCAGACAACCTATCCTCAAATACTAGTTAAAACCCAATTGATATATCTTCCTGTTAATCCAAATATGCCCTTAAACAGTGTTTCTCAAGTCCTGGAACATAACCTCGGCATGCCGTCCTTGTCAGCTCAGCAGTGCAACTTTCTTGCTCAGATTGTGCATCTTGGGCCTGATTCAGACCTGCTTGCTAAGCTGCATATGTTTGCAACCTAGAGAACAAGTAATCTATGCCTGCCACCTGGCCGAACGCCCGTCCTCCAGCCCCACCACGCGAATCCCCTGTCTCACATAAAAGGGGATGTGTTCGTTAACATGCACAAACCCTCGACTTAGGGTATGGGAAAGAATTCGGACCCTAATGAACGGGTCTGAATCAGCCCCTTTATTTGCATAAATAAAACTGGAAGCTGCATAACTGATTGCTTTGATCAAATTTACATGCAACATCTTTACAACATTGTGCGGCTGAGACTTAGGGCCGATTCTGGTTTACTCGCAAAAGCAAATTCACTTTCTAATGGACAAAACCATGTGCACTGCAGGAGGGGCAGATATAATATGTGCAGAGAGTTAGATTTGGGTGGGGTTTTATTTCAAAGTGAGATCTATATTGCAGTGTAACAATAATGCAGCCAGTATTTACTCTGCACAGAAACAAAATAACTCACCCAAATCTAACTCTCTCTGCACATGTTACATCTGCCCCACCTGCAGTGCGCACGGTTTTGCTTATTAAAGAATGAGTTTGCATTTGAGAGTGAACCAGAATCAGGCCCTTAATGTCTATATGAAGTGCTACTGCACAATGCAGCAGCTGCATACTTTTCTCACATCAAGTTATGCTTCATGTGAGAATTAGGACATGTTTAAAACTAGTTCCTGCGTGGTGAAAGTCATAGCCCAGTATGTCTAGTTGATGAACAAATGTAGTATGATAACCATATGGTGTATGACATGATGTGATGTGAGATGTAATAGGGTGGGATTTTTTTGACAGCTAAAAATTACAAAAAAAGGCACCATATCGCACATGTTACTTTTGCGATGTTCACCCAAAACCTGTAATAGGGTGCAATTTTAAGACAAAGTCAGAATTTGTTTGCCATTTTTTAGTAACAGAAATGTGCAATTTTTTAGACGTGCATATTTTGGGTACTTATATGTTAGTTGGGCGCCCACTATAGTAAGTACGTTCATACCCCCACTATCCTTGTTGGCATGGAGTTCATGGGGTCCTTTGTCCGAGCATAACCAGCTAGGGCTCATTGAGCCGGTCCTGGTTTACCAAATAAGCAAGGTTCCCCAGCTAAAACATGACAACCATGGCTGGAGGAGTGCCCCCCCCCCCAGGCTTCACTGGTCAGGGGCTGTAGCCTGGGGCTGTCCCCGGCATCCATGGAGGTGGACGTTTTGCTGATTTTTTGGGTATGGGCGATTAGGTCTACAACAAGTTGGTCGACATGCAGAAAGGTCGACATGGGTCTAGGTCAACAGGGTCATTAGGTTGACACAAGCATTAGGTCGACATGGGCAAGATCAAGTCAAAAGGTCAACATGGGGTTTTTCACTGCTTTTTTAACTGAATGTCGGCGCAGTCGACATGGACACAGGTTAAAGTGCACCGTGGCCCCTCCCATAAAAAACAAGTAGATTCTACTCAGTTATAAATTTTAGACTAACTCTTAATAAAGTATGGAGGAAATATCATCAACAGTAATTCAGCCTTCCCTCACTCTAGTAGCAGTAGGGAAGAATAAACAACCACAGTCCTGGGTGCTCCTTATAAGAAATTGCAGATGGAGCAGGACGGTTACCCCAATAAACAGTCGAGGAATGAATGTCTATAAACCGAATGTGAAGCATTCACTATATCTCAATTGACACCTCATTTGACAGAGCCGTTCCCTGTGTGATTAGGAACACAGCTGCATATAGTCTGTCTCAGGAGACCACATATGTGAGTAGTGCTCTTGCCAAGCTGACTGGCTGTGTATGTGTGGCTTGCCAAAATAGCAACAATTTAGGACTTGTCAAAATACCTGTGTAAATTCAGTCGGTGCAACACATTGGGGAGTGAGAAGCACAGTACCCTTAACATGTTGCTCTCTATGAAACAGTTTCAGTTTTCTTCTCTTAAAACTACTGGTGCTTCATAAATACGGAAAGGCAGGCGAGTGCTAAAGGGGCTATGTCTTGTTGATAATTGTTCCTCTGTATGTATTTCATTTCAAATATATTTGTAAGTAAATATGTAAAAAAGCATGTTACATTAATTAATATAGAGAATAAGGACAAAAGTTCAATTTTCAAAATAGAGATTGTTTGGCTAGATGCATACAATAAAGTTTCGCCTCAATAACGAGGCAAAGCAGGAAGGGAAGGGACCCAAGCGATAGCCCCTTGAGGAGACAGTGCATCAGCTCATGCTCTTTTCTCTGGGTGGCTGTACTAGGCATGCATGTGATCTTGCTACTCCCGCGAGATCTCCAGCGTAGCCCGGAGCCGGCAGCAGGGACAGCGATGTCATGTGCTGCTGACCGCACAGCGACGTCTTCTTACATTGGAGAGTGGCAGCACTCATCCCCCCTTATCCCCATAATGCAGCTTAATACATCTGCCCCTTTGTTAGAAAATAATTGAAAAATATTATCAGATGAAGGAAACTGCAAAAATAGTGATATATTTCTATGTATATTTTTCTAATGTTATTTCTCAAATAGAAGGAATATGATGAATAAGATGGTGTCAATAATTAACATCTTAGGAAGCAAGTTAGTTTAAAGTTGTATAGGTATCTGCATACTGTGACAATAGGAGTATATTTTTGGAACAAATAAGACTACTCTAAATACAATAGCCAAGCAAGGAATTAATTATAAGCAACTAACGATTTATGCCTGAAAAAAACATTATTAATAATAACAACAACAAAAATACTTTGTGTATTTATTGCACATAAAATATATTCATCTAATATATTAAGAATAATTTGATAGTCTCCAAGGAGCATTACAAAATGCAATCACTTTGAAATAAAATATAGTAATCAGCACACACATTATTATGTAGTGGGATAAACCCCTACAAAATGTAATGAAAATCCTTTGTTACTACAGTAAATTAGTTTATCTTTCCTTAGTGCAGTTGTCATTGTTAATTACTCTTTCCTTAAATGATGACAGAACATCACTGCTAGAAAAATGGGAAAAATTATTCCTACATCAAATCGCTAAATGCACAATTAGGGGGAAATGAAAGTTGCAGGAAGACTCATTGCTAAATTTGTTAATTGTTTTTAGACATTTAAAGGAAAAATAGAGTGTAGATACTAAAATTAACCCTGTTATTTTTTAAAGCTAATTTTTTTAATTTTAGAGTCAGAAAGTCTAGAAGGGGGTGTACAATTAACTTGACTATATATTTGTTAATTGAGGCTTTCCATAAAACAATTTGAACTTGATATGTAATGTACATGAAAATTTATTAAGGGGGATATTCAATCACCGGCGAGCATCTCCCGCCGGGCCCTATTCAATTCTGTCTTACCCGACAGCATTGAGCAGGGTATCTCGGCAGAACAAGCCCGACATCGCAAGCTGAGTATTACATGTTATTATGGTGAATAAAAATGTTTGCTTGACAGTTTTTCACACCTATTTTGACAAATTCAATTGGCATTCAAAGGGTTAAAGTAATCTCAAATTTTATGATTACTTCAGTATTCATTCTATAATCAATGACTGAATATAAAGTTATATCTGAAGAATTCATATTAAATTGTCATGTGTATGGCCAATATAATAGCAGTGGTCATTCAATAAGTTGTCCCATGGGGTATCATATTAGCTCCGATACCGATGTCCGTTATGCTAATACCTGCTGTTATCAGAGCAGGGGTGTTTCAATAGAGGAGAATGCCTGTGTGCAGCCTCCTCCAGTAAGGCAAACTCCTCTTTGCTGGGAGTAGCACGGTCTGCGCACTAGAGCACTCAGACCCTACTATGCATGCACATATCTTTGAAAAATGGCAGCCTTATCCCCTATCTAATGTGTTTTCACCCGAACAGGGGTCCATTTTTGCCTGACAAAAATGGGCACTAATTCAATAATGATAACCGGCTATTTTTGGTTAAAGCATCTTCAGGGATAATAAGATACCCCCTTTAATGTGTGTGTGTGTGTAAGTATTAGACTTACACAAAAGAAGATACACCTGGGCGGTACACATGTCAGACTGTCCTGAGGCGGTTGTCCTGAAACCTCCCTTGGCGCAGAAGTGGTTTATTTAACAACTTGCAGTGAGAAAGAAAGGTTTAAGCAATAAAGTTCTAGGAATGTCTCTTGATACTACTTCCCTTTACTATAGTGTTATGAGACTCAGTACATTCTTTTGTTCTTTTGCGGTGACATAGTTTGGTTTAACATATGTAAATTAAAGTGGAGATCAGAAAGATTTATTTTTCTGATTTCAGTGAAGTAATGGAAAAATATAGTTGAGTTAATTATGCAATTATGACTACAAAAGGTGTATCAATTAAAAAAAGATTATTCAACTTTGTGAAAACAGTTTCAAATAAAGCTGAATATTTTACCTGTTTAAAAAGTAAATATTTCCAACAGCATTTAAAAATCTCCTTCGCAATGGCGTAACCATAGAGCAGTGGTTCCCAAACCTGGTCCTCAAGTAACCCACATTTTCCAGGTCTCCATACAGAATCACAAGTTAAATGAATAGCTCCACCTGTGGGACTTTTAACATTTGTCTGAATAATGAGTACACTGTGCACCTGCTGGGTGACCTGGAAAACGTTAACTGTTGGGGGATACTTGAGGACCTCTGCTATAGAGGATGCAGGTGATGCAGTTGCTTTGGGGCCTGTCAGCATGGGGTGCCCTAAGGCCCAGCAGTCATTTCCCTGCACCCTCTTGAGGTTTTTTTTTAAAGTGTCCCCCCCAAGGCTGTGGTCTCCTGCCCTTTCCTACTGCTGGTGTATGTGAGCGGAAGACACCCCCCATGCCATCATCAGCGCACTGGCTCCAGCGGGGCTAATCATGAGACCCAGCAGGAGGAACTGGCTCCTCCTTCCCCGGGCACTGATCATGAAACCCCCCACAGGGCTTGATGCCCCCCAGTGATGGCCTCAACACTGAACATAAGACCCAGGGGGTGGAATGACTTAGCGGCTACCCCCAATAATGAATGTAAGACCGCATGTGGAGCTTGGCGGCTACCCTCCCCTGGAGCTGTCTCCAGCCTGGTAGGCCCCACTGTAGACACAGCAGGGAGAATTACTTGGTGGCTACCCTCCCTGTGCCAGCACGGATCATGGAGGAGCTTCAAGCAGCAGCTGCAGCTGGAGCAGTCAGTTGTCAGTTGCCTTCTACTCTGTCATGCCCCATCCCATCTACTATTCTGAACCACCCCACCCCCTCTCCTCCCATACTGGTGGAGACTTACGGGGCTCTTTAAAAGTATTGCTATGGGGCCCAGTCAGGTCTAGTTTCGCCCCTGGTCCTTAGTATTCACTGTATTGTTAATGGTTGTAATAAACAAAACTGGTACATTTCAGACGTGGAACAAATAAAAGTAGAGTGCTTGGGGCTTATTTTGGTTATTATGAATTAAGAGGTGCTCCTTGAAGAATTCCCTTTTTATTCCTATATGTGCTCTCCTACATGAGCAGGCTGTAAGAGATTTGCTAGATGCAATCCAGCAATCCTTGCAAGTAATAGCTGGGAAATGACAAACACGCTTGATAGAATATGATGCGATTACCAGAGGAAATCTATGATAAAGATAAAAATAGAAAATCAAGCCCAGCCTGTTACACATGTTGTGATTACCTGATAAAAAATATTTAAAATTCAGAAACTTTGTGATTCAAAGGAAAAGCCCAGGTGGGAGATTCCTGTGTATTGGATGGAAGGAAAGTACTACAGTAATAAAGGTGTTGCACCTGTATTCGCATGACTCCTGTTAAACACAGAGCTGCTGATGCGCTTTGGGGCACCACCATTTAACATTTGTATCACTCTGTTTCTTTATTTATGCAACACCTTCACACATCTATTTTTCACAGTTTGAGCACTGAGCAGCTACAGTGCTTTTGCGTACCTAACCCCCACTTCACTAACACAGATGATTCACTGCTATTCTTCAATTACAGTATATCACTGCTGGTCCATGCTGCAGCTGCCACTGCATTATACCATTAATGATATCTTGTTGTTATATACAATTTGTTATTTTTACTATAACATCAGATCCCAAGAACTGTCATATTTAGGTTTCAATATAAAACTACATTCTTTCCCAGACAGCAGAAGAAACGTCATTGTTATTTGCAAATTCTTTTTTATGCAGACCCATGTCTAGTGCCAGCTGAGACACCGTCAGTAGCTTTCTTCTACTCTAAGTGCCTGATTTGGAGTGGCCAAACCTTAATGTTGAGTACACATTGGGCAATATATCATGAGCGATATGGATCATATCTATATCGTTAACAATATATAGTGTAAATCTTCCAGTGTATATTAACAATGTGTGCTCCGGTGCATCACTAATGAGCCCCTGTCATCTGTACATGCAGTTCAATCTTGACTATCTAGCCAACGACTGCATGTGTGGAGCAAGGGGTGGGTCACATCACTGACAGATATTGGTCAGTGCGTATGCACTATTTGTGAATACTAGTTAGCAATATTGGCGGTGCCGGGAATCAACCAGTGTGTAGCCAGCATAAAGTCTGTATCCCAATTGTTAGGCCAAGAGTTGCAGACCAGAATCCACAGTCTGTGGAATTTATTGGGCCTTACTTGGAGGTAACATGATGCAGACCGGGAGGTAACTCCCAGAGGCAATGGAGACTCCTGCCTCCGAGCTCCAAGCACTAAAGGAGCTCCACAGTGAGATCCAAGTGTTACCACTGCTCTTTCAATGTAGCTTTTATGGTGCACCATCTGCTTCTGCCCAGTTAATTAACTGTGTCCCAGCAGCCCTGATAACTTCTGCACTAGGGGACAGAATGGCTTCTGCCTGGTACTGCTCAGCCTGCACTGCAGCAAGAAACAGTGCAACCACTGCTGCTGCTGGACTGTGAGATGAGACTCTCCAATGACTCATGCTGCAGATGGTTGAATCATGTGAGTCTGACCCTGACCCACCAGCCATTGTCACACCATATTTTAAGGGGAGGGGGGCACAAAGTTCAAGTTTCCTCCGGGGGACTGGGATGAACTTATGCCTCTGGAAGCAGGTATGTTGTGGACATGTCACAGCATCCAGAGATGCATTACTGATCACAGAGGAGGCCATACTCGGACAGAGAAAAGCAATCTGCATAGGGCTGGTGCTAGTGTTTGATACATCCATACAAAACTACAAGTGGGCATCTCGGTAGTAATACAGCTGCAGCATTAGCATAGATGCAGATAAAGCTGCAGTTAAAGGCATAGTTACACCTGGGTAGGACTCAGAAGCAACCTCTAGGTGTTTAAAAATGTTCAAAATGTTTTGTACCCATTCATGGCTCAGATAATAAACAATTGCACTGAGTGACCTCCATACAGGCTCTGATCAAAGATATTTATAGTATCATGTATCATACCAGTCACTTAACATACAGTCAATATTTGAGCAAAATACACAACCAGCACCTGCAAAACCTTGTTTTGTTTTTTATGTGAACACAATACAACACATTAATTTGACTAGCCTACATTAATCACAGAACAAACTGAACCAACTTGTACCCTAAATCATCTTCACTTGTGTGAAACATGGTTTATCAAAAATGAACTTTTCAAAATGATTGGAGACATTCCTCCATTTAACTGGAAAATTAACATGCATAGACAGAAATAGCATCAGTACAAATATTGGGGTTGTTAAGCACCCACGGAACTGGCTCTTATTACATAGTGTAGTGGAGTCCATCTAATGATTTATCCAGTGTGTGCAGTCTGGGCGCAGCCCAAGAGCTACTCGGCAGCTGCAATAGAAGCAGTCAGATCGGGGCTAGAGCAGACGTCACGCACCTACCCCTCAAATGCCTGGGCAGTCCTGCATTTTCCCTTACACTCCCAGTCTAACAGCCAGTTACTACCCCCACAAGGCTTCCTGTCAATCAACTTGCATACGGCCAGTGATCAAAAAAGTAGCAGGATTTTATTGCAGGATGGCCTAATGTACTGCGAGCCATACATATGTGCAGTCTATCGATTATCGCCCGGGCCTGCAAATTCGCAGTCATTGCAATCAGGTCTGAATAACCCCTTGAGTTAAAGTTACATTTTGTTAACATATCATCTAAAAACGACTCAAAAAACGAAACTATTATATCAATAACCTGCTAAACCTTAGCTCATAAATAAAGTTATCAGGTCTTTGAGTCATAGTAAGAATATATGCTATATTTGTCTGTAATAATACATATAAATATCACAAATTGATATGTAATTTATCACCAATAATTTCTTTGGAAAACAGTTAGTGGAAACAATCACGCCAAAATGTATCTTACTAATTAAAATTATACGTTTTTTAATCTACAAATCTTCACTTAATAACTATAAATATAAGAAAAATGAATGAAATATAAATAAGAAATGTAAAATTTGCCTTAAAGCATGAGGCTGATAATTATTGTTATATTACGTATGCACATTAGCCTTTGTTTCCTGCTAGCAATCAACTATACAAAGAGTTTATCCTTATTTTCTAAGCTCTTCTGAAAGCTGACATGAAAGTGATTTGTTAAAGAGCTGTAATATTATAGGATAACGTATTCTCCAAAATAAAATAACCCAGATAAAAAGTACATTGTACAAAGTACTTATCTACTATGGAAACCATAAACACAAATAAGATATGTCAAAAGTGAAGTCCTGCTTACCTTGGATCTTTCTGAATGCTATCAATAGATGGAGACCTGGCTAATGTTCCTTCTGGTGGTATAGCTGGACCCGATTTACTGTAGGGTGAGTCAACAGATGGACAATACTGCAGCTGTCGGTATGGATCTGCGTAATTGGAGCCAGAGCCTGGAGCATAGCTGGCCCTTTGGAAGGTCCCTGTTGTGTTCGGAGCGCCATGTTGGCTGCCTGTACGCTGTAAAGGTACGGAGTCGACACCAGGGGAAGATGGGGCTACGACAGGAAAGTAGGGACAAAGTAAAAAACTGAGGATCTGTTCACAAAAATGGTTAACCAGGTCTAGGCAGGAAAAATACAAGTACAGGGGACATAAAAAAAAGAAGAAGCATTCTGTTATCTATAAATACAGTAACAAAGAGAAATATTAAATTGTGAAAAGCAGAAATGTATGAGATATTTCTTTAATAGTGTACACTGACTTTATTTTTTTCATATATTTATTTCATTTATTACAACTGAAGAATAAATAATAGTAATGCAAAAATATATATGGGCAGTAACAAAACAAGTAGGTTACCTATTACTGCAATATATAATGACCTGAAATATAACAATGGACAATTTATCTTTTTACGTACCTAAAATAAATGAGAAACGAATGGGGAAGTGTATTAGTGCAGAAATTGCCCATAGCAACCAATCAGCATCTACCTATCATTTTATATATTGTACTTGATAAATGCTTCCTACAAGCCGATTGGGTTCTATGGGCAACTTCTCCATGCTTGATCCGTCAACTCATAATCCCCTAGGCCTGGTCCCTTACCGGAATTGTGAGAATATGGGACCCTTCCCCTGCTGAGTAGTGATCTTTGGCCTTCACAATATGTTGTGGTTACAGTAGTTCAAAATGTGGGAAGGTTGATACAGCATTCAACCGTGGCCCTTAATATAGAGCCTTGCTATGTGCAGTTCACCACAGAAGCAGCACACAGAAATAGCAGACAGGTTAAAACACCGCATTGATCAGATTTCTTGAATTACTGAACTAGCTACAGCATATATATATATATATATATATATATATATATATATATATATATATATATATATATATATATATATACACACACAAAATGATTAGGAAATAATTGAAGGGTATTTTTTCCTGAGTCCCAACATGCCAAAATCTCTACTAATTACCTTTGTTTGATATCATACAGAAAGTGGTCATCAGGAAAATATAAAAAGAAAAATACTAATGTACTGTACCTCATTTTATGCCTTTAGACACAAAAATACAAAAACATCTTCAATTGAATATTTAAACCTTCATAATTTGACATGTTAACAATTACAAATTTAAGACAAAAATTTTAATCTGTATTTAATTATTTTATATTGTTTTATTTAATCATTGCAGAATTTTTCTGCCATGACAGATGGTTATACAGGTTGAGTATCCCTTATCCAAAATGCTTGGGAATTTTGGATAACTGATTATTCCGTATTTCGGAATATTTTAATATTTCAATGATGTATCTTGAGGTATCTTGCATTTATGTTGTACATATACATCAAACACATGAAATAAACACAAATATATTTTATTTGTGCATAAAACAAGGTTTCAAAACATGAAACAAAGTTTGTGTACAATCTCAGGCACTGAATTTAAATGTCAAGCAATCATTGTCTTGCACATATATAGTGCCAGTTACATATCATTACCTCAGTAGTGCTGTTACAGATGTCCCCAGTAAGTTTTTAGCAAAAAAAAATTTTTTGGTTCACTTTCCGGAATGTATGGTTTTCGGAATAATTCGGATAACGGATATTCGGATACGGGATACTCAACCTGTAATGGAACCTTAAGCTACAAGACATGAATTTAATGAAATAATTTATTTCATTTTAATCTCACAATGCAATGACACAGTGAACACCATGTTTCTCTTCTCTTTCTGTGACTTAAGTCCCGTACACACGGGGAGATATATTGCTCAGCCATATATTGCTAGCACTATATGGCTGAGCAATATATTGCTCAGTTTTTCCTTTTCATCAGCGACCAGAGATGGTCGCTGATGAAAGGGAACCTCTGCCGGCGGTGCCACAGAGGTAATCAGCTGGTCACAGGAGCAAGAACGGGGTTGAAAACGGGAGCGCGCACTCCCATCACTGGCAATATGGTCGCCAGCGACACTATTTCCAGCCCCTATCGCACCCGTGTGTACACATCTTTCGAATATCACATTGAGATACAGTATGAATCATTGTTTGTCGAAGTTTTGCCACACCTATTATTGGCGAGTACATACATCATATTATTACATTATCACCATACAGTATGTAATATTTCTTATTTTCCTAATTTTTCCAGTACATGGTGAAAAATTAGATGTTCTTCATCTGAAGATCTAGCAATAGCAGTGTTTCCTTACAAATGAAGCAATACATTTTATTACTTAAAATTGCAAAGTTGCACAACTATAATCAATATTATTTAAAATATCTGAATGTGCAGTTCAAACATTTTTATTTCATTGTTTTTTTGGAGTCCAAATGGAGAGTGAAATAATTTTATTGTGAGTTTACATATTTAAAAAAATTAACTTGAAAATATATTTAGATTTTGTATTGCTCAATCACTACACAAGAGTCCACATTTCTACAGGTATTTAAAGGTAAGAAAACTGTGAACTAGCCTTTCTTCCTGACTGCATTTTGTTAAACACCAATAAATATATTAGTGTTATTTTTCACAGAAATTCAAAGTATCAGACCGAGCAGGATACCGTGTGGAGCAGTGGACAAAGATTGGCGGGATGGAACGCAGACCAGGGGCTGGGGCAGGGCAGAGTTTTATATATAGAAATCTGTAAAACATCCATCTTGAACATGCTCAGTAGAAGTTACTCTCAAATAACAACATCACAGACACTAGTGTAAGTCCATACATGTTAATGAAGCCATAACTTAGTAAATGTGTTTTGTGGTAACTCCTTCAAATTTGCATTCTACCTTTCATTAGCATCAATCACAGAGATAGTGCTAAAATGGAACGGTATTTCTCAAAAATGCTTTGTAAAACCTGATCCTATATACCGATCCTCTAGGAAAGCTTAGTAGAACACTCACCCAAGATTCCACTCATTTCCTAATAATTTGCCGGCAATGCATGCCCATAACAAATGTACAAAAGGAGAAAGCACTGTCACTATTAAAAACACAATCATTAATGGGGAGAGCTTTCAAACTGGACAATAGGAAAGTAGTTTATGACAACTATAAATCTGTTTATAGTTATCCTTTATCAAGTACATTATAAAAAAATGATATCTTGAAGCTGATTGGTTGATTTGGGCAACTTATCCACTAGTTGATACTGTACATCTACCCCTAAAGGAAAGCCAAAGAAAGAACTGACAACACAATGAAATCTATTTCCTATAAGTCTTTCTTTCGCAATGGCCATGAATATAAGTCAAGGCCAAATGTGACATATATTTACTACTCTGTTACTTGGTAGTTTGCTCGTGCGCCTATGGAAGAGCTGACACAAAGGAATTATCCCATTCTGAATATTCAACAATTATGCTTCTAAAAACACCGGTAGGTATCATTATGCCAGCGATATTCACATCAAGCCATTTACATGGGAACATATCTAAAATTATTTTCTTATAACCTTTTTATGACCATATACAGTATGCACAACATTGGTGTTTTTTCATCTAACGTGCCATACAGAGTCCTCCACAACATTTATTGCCCTCTCCGGAAATTGATAATTGACAAGCAGTATTTAATCAAGGACTACATTATGTTTCCTACTGAAGAACAAAACTATTTCAAATGAAACTTTTACCAACTGATGAAACAACGGTTTTACTCAAAATGTTGTCTACAAGGATGGCTTTACTCAGTAACATTTCCAAACAATATTTCTTTGTATAACAAATCATGAGATAAAACACAGAGAAATGTGTTCATGTCAATATTCCTTGCACTTGGTGGACACTTTGGTCAAAATTCATATGTGTTAGCAATGGTCGTTGTTCACGCACCAGAGCAATTATTGAAAACTGTCCATGTGCTCCAATCAAAATGCGCATGTGCAAGGGTTCGACTGCAGGCGCGCTTGCACTGAAAACCTTGTCACAAGGTGATTGACAGGTGGCTATTTGGAGATGATAAAGGGGAGTTATTGGGGAGTGGTAGGAAAGATGCAGGTGTGCCATGACCATTATCAGCGCCTGTATCATCTAATGACTGCATGATCATTCTTAAAAAATATGTGTCATTGAGTCACTACTACGTTGGGAGTCTGCGTAGACTTAGTCCAACCCTAAGCTTCAATGTTCTCTGCAATTGTGTATAATATGCAAATGTGTAGGCTTTTACAATTGAGCTTGCGATGAGTCCAGTAGTGTCTCTTTTCATTATTAGCTTTACTTGCTGACATTAGCAACTTCATAACCTACAGAATGTCAATTGCAACTGAATTTGTGTAAAACATGAATTAGGACTTTTATTCATATTCAGCAAACACTACAGATTAAGCCGCTCAAGTTCAGTCTGCCAGCTCGCCATATCGGAAAAGCTGGCAGATGGCGTATGGCGGAGACAGGGATGCGCGAACGTCTCGCATGCTCGCACATCCCATTGCCTAGAATTCCTGGCAGACCTGGCACATGGCAGTAGTCACGCCAGATCCCCGTCCAAAGAGAGCAGCTCCACCTGTACTATAATTATTTGTTCAGTAATTATCTGATTCCTCTTGTTTTTATATATATATATATATATATATATATATATATATATATATATATATATATATATACTGTATATATATATATATAAATCTATTATCCGGAAACCCCCTTTACAAATTCTGTGTTTGCCGCTAAACAAGGAGCTTAATAAATTGTATATTTAATTTAAAAAAATCAATGTAAATGTTTCAACACGCACGCATGTTCTTTGCTATCTATGGATCAAGAGTAGAAACATATATGATAATGTCTTTCCGATTCTAAACCTAAAATGTAAATAAAACAAATTTTTCAATAATAAAGACACAAACTGTATGCTATCTTAATCAGAAATTTTCTAAATAAATGTTTCAATCAATCAATAAGTATGATTAATGATCAATGTCTTTTGACCATGTAGTTACAATATGTGTCAGTGGTACACCTGATATAATTATTTGGAATAGGTATTTGAACTTGAACCAACCTGGGTCCGTCACTTTCACATTAAACCGGGTCACCCATTATGCAGAGGGCAACCTGGATTTAACCTTTCTTATAACCTGGGCTAAATTGCTGGGTTGATTGGTGAAACAGGTAAAGGTGCAAATGTGTATAGTTGTATATTAGCACAGTAATCAAATTATATTCCTTTTCTAAATATGATACTAAAATAATACAAAATAATAATAATAATAATAATGCCTTGATTGTCAGGGGAACCATGGAACATAACCTTACATCTGGTATACCAATTAATGGCATTGCTTACAAAAAATGTCCTGTTGCCTGTACAGATGAAGCCTTCTTCAGCTAGCCTTCTATGGATAGCGATGGTGAGCCATGGTGCGCCAAGGCCTATTGTTCTCAGGTGCAATACAATACATAGAACAATACATAGGGGATTACCATTGGATTAAAGTCCGAAAACTCTGGCTCACTTAATCCTATTAAACCAGCAATTTGGGTTTACTGGGGGAAGATCATGTCAAACAAATCTTATTGACTTTTTTGACTGGGTGAGTGAAGGAATAGATCAAGGTGGGGCTGTAGATGTAGCTTATCTAGAATTTAGTAAAGCTTTTGACACTGTCCCACATCGCAGACTGTTAAATAAACTTGAAAGCTTGGAATTGGATTCGAAGATGGTTGAATGGATAAGAGCGTGGTTGCAGGACAGAAAACAGAGAGTTGTAGTAAACAGAATACAGTCAAAGGAGGGAAAGGTTACAAGTGGAGTACCCCTGGGATCTGTACTTGGACCAGTGCTTTTTAATATCTTTACTGGTGATATTGCAAATGAAATTGAGGGTAAAATGTGCCTTTCTGCAGATGACACAAAGGTATGCAACAGGGTAGACACACCAGGAGGGGTAAAACAAATGATTGATAATCTAGGTAGAGGAATGGTCAAGAGAATGGCAACTACAGTTTAATGCCAAAAAATGTAAAATCAGGCACTTGGGTCTCAAAAATCCAAAGACTAAATATAGTATAAATGGCACTATAATGGAAACTACTGAGTAAGAGAGGGATCTAGGTGTCACTATTCAGGGGACTTAAAGGCAGGTAGGCAGTGTAACAAAGCAATGAAGAAGGTAAGTCAGATGCTTGGTTGCATAGGGAGAGGTATCAGCAGTAGAAAGAAAAAAGTAATAATGCCACTGTATAGGTCATTGGTGCGACCTCATCTAGAGTACTGTGTTCAGTTCTGGATGCCATATCTCCAGAAGGATATAAATAAATTAGAGTCTGTACAAAGAAGGGCAACTAAAATGGTGCATGGCCTACATCACAAAGCATACCAGGAAAGACTAAAAGATCTTAATATGTATAGATGAGAGCAGAGAAGGGAAAGGGGGGACATGATAGAAACTTTCAAATATATCAAGGGTTTTAAAATGGTACAGGTGGGAGACATTCTTCACAGGAAGAGGAGCAACAGAACACGAGGAGGTGCATTAATTACTTCACAGAAAGGGTAGTGGATAAAGTAAGTGGAATAGCCTCCCATCAGAGGTGGTAGAGTTAAATACAGTAGAGCAATTTAAACATGCTTGGGATAGGCATATTGATATCCTTACAAAAATATAAGGATCAAATATGGTTTGAGGTAACATGTTTAAAAAAGGGGAAGACTTGAAGATAAGTGGTTCTTATCTGCCATCAAATTATATGTTTCTTTGTCTCTGAAGGGCTAGATAAGGATGTCTCTATCTGTATGTAGAGCATACCTTCCAACAATCCTGTAGTGCAGTGTTTTTCAACCACTGTGCCGTGGCACACTAGTGTGCCTTGAGCGGTTCTCAAGTGTGCCCCCAGATCTAGAGATGCCAAAACCAGTTTACAGCCACCAGCAGTTCAACTGTTATTTACTGGTCTCTTCTTTTTATGTAAAGGGTCAATGTATTTTATTTTTGTTACCTGTGAGGACCAGTGTGATTGTTTTTTATATGGGAGCCAATAGGTTTTTTTTTTTCCTGTGGGGATCTCATGGTGTGCCTTGGCAATTTTTAAAATCTTATTTATTGTGCCGCAAGGTAAAAAGGTTGAAAATCACTGCTGGAGTGGGATGGGTGGGGTTGAGGGGGTGGCAGCTGGGGCAATCACACCACTGTTCTGCTATGTGATGGGCAAGCAGCAGGTACATAGTTACCATGCAGTCCCTGACATCTTCGGGGTTGCTGTACATGCCCCTAGAGCGATGAAATGTGGGATGCTACAAAGCCACACCCCATACTCACAATACCATACCTCTTCTCAGGAGCATGCGTGAAGTTTCCCACTCCACTGTCTGCCAATGTTAGTCGGTATGGTAGAATAGTTGACCAAAATGAATTGCACTCAGAATAGAGCAGTTCATGGGATGCTAGTTTAGATATGGCAAACCAGGACACCAGTTGTGAGGATAACTTTGTTACGACTGTAAGGTTTGGTAAACATGATAAAAGCAGTGACGTGCGGTGACGTCAGTCACTGGTGAGGCTCTGATTGATTTATACCAAGCATATATATATATATATATATATATATATATATATTTAATTTATATATACACATACACACACACACATATATATATATATATATATATATATGTGTGTGCTGGAAGGTCACCTTACACAGTGATGTAAGATGCACATAGATGCAGTATACATGCCGGGTGGAGGAATACTGAGGAGTCCCGTAGAAGGAGATTGAGCCGTACCTGGGCTCACAGAGGCCAGATCTCACCCTGGTGCAGCGTTCAACGGCCTCCTGCAATCACCTTTCAGGAACAGCACAGCAGCCAGTTACCGAAACAGCTGAATGCTCCCGGCAACCGCATGCTGTGCTCCCCCGACCTGCTAGCCCACTTGCCGGCCCCCGGAGTCTAAGGCTGGAAGATAAAAAGACGTACTAGCAGCCACCCCCCAGCCAGGACCAGGAGCAGGCTCCCTCTTGTCACGGCTGCCTCTCCGTGCTGGGCAGTGTATACACTCACCCTCCTCTCTGACCGGACACTGCGTCTGTTCACAGACCCCCTGCTGCAGCCACTGGTTCTCCTGCGCTGCT
Organism: Crinia signifera; assembly: GCF_055691185.1. Lineage (NCBI taxonomy): Eukaryota > Metazoa > Chordata > Amphibia > Anura > Myobatrachidae > Crinia > Crinia signifera. The sequence goes on from NC_139221.1 coordinate 165,703,527, forward strand.
CAGGGGACAGCACAGTAATGGAATACGGCTTCCCAGCGGCAGCTACGGGGACAGGACACAGGCAGGGAGCCCCGGGGGTACTTTAGGAATATACTAGTGGTGACCGGCAACATGTCAGCGGAGTGTGCGCTTTCACGTGTGCGGCTGCAGGGGCACTCTGGCACATTACCTGGCTCCGGGTGAGACATGTGGGTGGATCAGGGGGGACACAGCACAAAGAACACTACCGTCCTGGCCCCTGCTCTTTATGGAGACAAGGATGTGCTGCGCTTTGAACGAGTCCCGCTCCCGCCGCAGATGCCCACTACCGCCGGCGCTGCCCGCTACTATCGCCGCCAATACCTGCCAAACGCAGATGCCCGCTGCCAGTGCCCGACATTGCAGGTAATAGCTTCTGGGTAGGGGAGGGGGTGCGTGTCTGGTAATTAGTGTCCCCCGGCTGGTCCAGCTGCTGCTGCTGCACGCTCTGATCCCGGCAGATAGGGCTGGCTCTGAGAGCGGATACAGGCTGTCGGTGTATGACAGCCTGTATCTGCTGTCCTATCACATCTGTCTCAGTGACAGCCCTGTCACTGAGGCAGATGTGTAGGTGCCGCTACCCCATTGGTTTCTAATGGGCTTTTTGGACACTTTTTGTGCCCGTCCTTAGATCCGCCCCCCCGCTGCTGGCAATTTTAAATTGTCAATAGGAGGCACAGGTCCCGATGCCTCCCCACCACATAAATTATATATAAAAAAAATACAAATAAGATATTTATTGCACACTATATGTGTGTTAAATATCTGTATTTTTTTTAAATCATTTATGACAGGTGAGGCACTGCCTACCCTGCCTCCCCTGACTGCACGTCCCTGGATAAAAGTCTGGTCTAAATGTGAACTGCAAGAGTGCAAAAATTCATAAGAGTGTCACACAGGTATGTAAATTTTTGAGCGCAACACAGATGATGACAACTTTGCTTTCTGATGATTCAACTTATGCAAACTTTGATTTGTGCACAAAAGTTAACATACTGTTACCTACACCTATTTGTGTATATGAAACATAAATGCATTCTGTGTTTAGACTTTGGTCCCATACCTAATATATCTCATTATGGTATCTTACCAATGGTATTCAAATATTCCAAAATATTCCAAAATACAGAAAAATCCGATATCCAAAATATTTCTGGTTCAAGACTTTTGAATATGGGTGACTCACCCTGTACAGTTATATAAATGAACATGAACAGGAATTAAAGAAGGCATCAATATGAGAAACACATACGGTATTTGATTTCAGCTTAATATGACTGAACTCGAACCAATTACGACTGCATATGCCAACAAAAAACACAATTCATGGAAATACGATTCTTTTGGCATCCTAGCGATGCACAGGATTTTTGATCTCAACTGAAAATTCTTTGTAAATTTACCCCTAACCCTCTAAATATAAGTTTACTTTGTATACAATACTTATTTACAAAAATACTTTATTTAAAAAAAAACTACCTTTGGTTTGCTTAATTGCATCTACAAGTTTTCTTTCAAACCTGTAAATTACTACTAAAATTTTGGATTTGTAGATAATTATCACAGTATCTATTTACGTATTTTAAATCAGAGTACATAACTTGGTCTTGTTTCCACATTATACTCCCTTACAGTTTTACTTTAATAGCTGTAACTATCTGGGTTGTTTTCATATGTAAAATACATAGTAGTTGAGGTTAAAAAAGACATATGTCCATCAATTTCAACCTTTTTTGCAGATCTACAGTAACTAAGATGTACAGTATATACTAGCTGTGATACCCCCTATAATATAATATACTTATTGGGCTAAATACCGATTATGGGTTGTATCCCTGGATATATGTACAGTAATTACAGTAGCGCTAGAAAGTCTACTTCAAAGGAATATAATGTCATTGGTTACATATATATATTTTTCATACAATTTTCTTTCTTTTCAACATAAAAAGGGGAACATTTAAGGAGTGTAAGAAATTGGTGTGGCCTTAAGCTGTTTTGAATTTTTCAGCTTCAGGATATTCAATAAAAGCCCACCTTTTCCCCATACATTAATATTTGGGTGAAAACACACAGAATCTTAAGGCCCCCACACACTAGAACAATTTTTTGGCCGATTGTCCGATTTCCGACAGACCGTCCGATATATCGGCCGAATTTTACCGATAATCAGCAAAAATCGGCGTATTATTGCCGATTATGGATAACAATCGACCAATATATTGGACGATTGGTCGGAAATCGGCCAAAAAATCGTTCTAGTGTGTGGGGAGCCTTAAATAATGTCACTAGCCTACAATGTGTGTTTTCACTGGAAAACAGGCTGATGAAGATTTTGTTTCTGAACCTGCTGAGGTCCTGGTTAAAAAAAATCCTTGATAAGACATGCAAGTGGCCTGTCATTTACTGCTGTCTAATTAACCCCCCAGGCCTAAATGGATAGCTCAGGGGGGTTAATTAGCCCATTGTATATTACTGATGCTAATTGACTTCCAAATACTATAGTCTATGATTTCTATTTTGCTGATTTCTAATTGTTGTACATAGAGAAACAAAAAGCTGATGATTTTATTTATCAGCTGCTATCTAGTTATTTAATAAAATTTTGTTGCAGAAAAAAAATAGACCAAACATAATTATAATTACTACAGTCAGTCATTTTGCAATACAAACATATTTATTTTCTCAAATCAATAATAAAAAGGTTTTATGTTATGGTTTTCACACTTCATAATACTCTGATAAAGTTACGGATTGCAATTGAATTAATATGGAACATATGTGATTACGTCTGTCAAAATGGTAAAAATCTGAATAATGCTGGAATACACATGCCAACGGCATTGGAAACAAAGCCAAGTGAATCAACTATGCATAAGAACAAAGAAAGCGGGGTGCATAAAATGGCAGCAGGTGCTCTGGACTGATGAGTCAACATTTGAAATATTTGACTGTAAAAGAAGGCAGTTTATTCACCGGTGGAGGCCGGTAGAATAATGAGTGTCTCCAGGCAACAGTAAAGTATAGTGGTGGTTTGGGGCTGCATTTCAGCAATTGGAGTTGGGGCTTTGGTCAGGCTTAATGGTGTCCTCACAGCTGAGAAATAAAGGCAGGTACTTATCCATCATGAAATACCATAAGGGAAGTGTCTTGTTTACTTCAAATATAGGACAGGATAAATATAGGGTAGGACAATGGACCCAAACATACAGCCAATGATTGGTATTCCATGTAAAGGTGAACAAGATGTCCTGCAAGCATTGATATTGCCCCCATGGAGCCGTGATCTCGACATCATTAAATCTGGCTGGGATTACATGAAGAGACAAAAGGATTTGAGCTAGCCTACATCTACAGAAGATCTGTGGTAAGTTCTCCAAGATGTTTGGAACAACCTACCTGCTAAATTCCTTTAAAAACTGTGTACGAGTGTACACAGTTTTTAAAGGAATTTAAAAATTGTGTAAAAGTGTGCCTAACACAATTGGTGCTGTTTGAATACAAATGGAGGTCACACCAAGTATTGTTGTCACAACATTAGGCTCCACCAGCTCCAAAGGAAAAATTCTGCAATTTGAGGTTCCGTGGACAAGGCTAAATGATGTGATGCATATTATTTAGCCACACCTCCTCAGTCTGGTAATTTTCTCCTAATTCTGACCACTGGACTAGGAATGGGGAATGTCAGGAGATTCACCTTCACTTGCAGACGTGCAAATGTCTTATTTAAATATCCTGCTCTCCCTCTATCTTATATTGTGTATATCTATCTATTTACAAGGTATTGTCTTTACTGTATATGCTGTAAAAATGCATTGGTGACCGGTCTTGACATAAGAAAGGAAATGATTGAAATGATGACTATAATAATGACATGGATGATGATGATGGAATAAGATGCCTTATATCTGATTTGGATTGGTGAGTGCCCTCTATGGTCTATGTCAACTTGGTGGCTTAGTCACTATATGCATCTACCTCCAGGGGCGGATTTAGGGATGAGGGCGCCCCTAGGCACAACAATAATGTTTACTAAGTAGGACAGTTTATAGGGGCAGTATCTGCATGTCCTATCCATTTACACTCCATTTAAGATGAAATATAGTACAGTACAGTGGATATTTTGCAGTTATTGGTACATTTTGGGCTGACAGTACTATCACAGGCATCCAAGTGCCGCCCCCAAACATGTGCCGCCCCTAGTCCGGTGCCTCACGTGCCTAATGGGAAATTTGGCTCTGTCTACCTCCAATCTCTGCCTTCATAGCCCCCTCTCTCCATATCCAGCAAGTTTGAAACAGATAATTTTGCTTTTGCTTTCTGTTAAGGAGTTAAGGCTTGCCTGCCATCTAAGCCTGCATCTCAAGCATGTCATCTGAAGCATGAGTTACGATTGGAGTGAAGTTTTAAAACCATCTCATCTCCTATTTACAGGTACATGAATCCCATTTTTCAATATCTGATGCTTTTCATTTAAAGAAAGGTCTGCATTGTAAATTGTTTTTGTAAAGGTGCGTACACACGGGGGCGATTTTGTGTAATATCGTGGGAAATATGGTCGCTAAGCGACCATATTGCCCGCGATGGGAGTGTGCACCGGCGATATATCGCCGGGTGCGCGCTCCCGTTTTTACCCCTGTAGTGATCGCTGGTCGCAGGAACATGCTCCTGCGACCAGCTGATTCCCACTGCCGGGCTCCCCCGGTAGTTTCTTTTTCATCAGCGACCATCTCTGGTCGCTGATGAAAAGGAGAAACTGAGCAATATATTGCTCAGCCATATATTGCTCAGCGATATATGGCTGAGCAATATATCTCCCCCGTGTGTACGGGGCTTTACTGGGAGCCTGCAACTTCCCCCACCATTAATTAGCTTGTTGAGCAATGTGTTCAAACACCATCCACTCCCCTGCACCAGCTGATCCAAACTTTCCTTTAAAATTGGAAATATTTGGAACTGAACACTGAAAAAATTACATTCATACAAATTGTTAAATTCTGAAAGCTGTTAATTTAATAATGGAGCTTGAAGGTGAGGAATTAGTATTTCATAATATTGTGCTTTTGTTTTAAATATGTGTTGGTTTAGAGGAGAGAGGGCTATTGACTTCACAGATTGCTTGGATTTACATATTTCAGGTACATTTTTTTTCAAACACTATTTCAGGACCCAAAACACACAGCACTCTGACTCCGTTGGGACAATACTGATACTGGGTCACTGTTCCTTTCAGTTCTCCCTCATTCTGCTCTCCAACAGAGAGCTATCTGAACCCAAGAGTGGTGAGCAGAGCACTGTCTGTATATTTAATGTCTATTATGTGTATGAAGCAGCATCCCATGATAAGCCACCAAAAAAAAAACTAGGTGACAATTCTGTGCTGGCCAGAAAAGACGTCACCAGCGAGTTGTGGGCCCAGGTGCAAAAATATGCTTTGGGCCACTCAAAATGGGTACAGTGATCGCCAAAGACGGTCTGCAGTGTGTGTGTGTGAGAGAGAGTGTGTGTGTGAATGATTAGGGTTATAGGCTGCAGGGTGTGTGTGGTTAGGGTTATAGGCTGCGGAGTGTGTGTGGTTAGGGTTATAGGCTGTGGGGTGTGTGTGGTTAGGGATACAGGTTGCTGGGGGTTTGTGTATGGTTAGGGTTATAGGCTGCGGGGTGTGTGTGTATGGTTAGGGTTATAGATTGCAGGGTTTGTGTGTGTTTAGGGTTATAGACTGCGGTGTGTATGTGTGTTATTTTTGGGGTGAGGGTTTTTTTTTTTTTAGGAAATTTTTGCTGGGCTGGAGGGGGGGGGGTTGTATTTTCTGGCTCTGTGTGTGTGTGGCTAGGGTTATAGGCTGCGGTGTGTGTGTGTGGTTAGGGTTATTGCCTGCGGGGTGTTTGTCTATGTGGTTTGTGTTATAGGCTGCAGGGGTTTATAGTTAGGCTGCGGAGGGGAGTGTATGGTTAGGTTTAGGCTGTGGGAAAGGGAAGGGGGATGAGTGGGGTTAGGCTGCAGGTGAGTGGTGAATGGTTGGGCTGTGGGGGGGGGGGTGTATAGATAGGGTTGGTCTATGAAGGGATGTATAGTTAGGGTTAAGCTACTGGAGAGTGTATAATAAATGGTAGTGTGCAGGGGAGGGGGGTATATGGTTAGAGTTAGGCTGGGATGGTTAAAGTTTGAGTCACCGTTATATTTTTTATGCTTTTTTGTGCCCCCCCCCCCCCCCTGTTATACTTTTTTTGTGCACCCCCTTCAATTGTAAAATGGGTACTTGTGAGTTATCCGGGCTGCCGATTTCTAAATCGGGTCGGATCGGGCACATCGCATCGCATCGCATGCGACCATCGGATGCGATGCGATGCGATGACCCGATTTTTCCATAGGAATCAATGTTAAAATGGACTGAGTCCATTTTAACATGGAATTCAATGGGAAAAAGGGGTCCTTTTCATACCCCTACTATCCAAGTGGGCATGGAGTTGGATATAAACCTGTGGCGAGCGTAGCGAGCCACCGAGCCCGAAGCGTGGCGAGCGTAGCGAGCCCCGCGAGGGGACACAGAATACCGTCCCCTCGCGGGGCTCGCTTCGCTCGCCACGCTTCGGGCTCGGTGGCTCGCTACGCTCGCCACAGGTTTATATCCAACTCCATGCCCACTTGGATAGTAGGGGTATGAAAAGGACCCCTTTTTCCCATTGAATTCCATGTTAAAATGGACTCAGTCCATTTTAACATTGATTCCTATGGAAAAATCGGGTCATCGCATCCGATGGTCGCATGCGATGCGATGCGATGCGATATCGCATCGCATCGCATCTGATTGTATGCCTTAACTTAAGGCATACAATCAAAAAATCGGCAGCCCAGATAACTCACAAGTACCGTAAAATGTTTCTGTGCCTCCAGCCCCTCTTTTATTTTGTTATTTTATTTTAAGAAGCTTTATGTGCCCCTCCCCCCTTATAATTTGGGATGTTTCAGCTGCGGCCCCCACTCACCTCAAAGTAAATTACCTAGAGGCTGACATGGTTGCTTTCCCTGTCGCTCCTCCTTGAGTCTTCGGTGGTCAGCCTCAGAGCAGACAGGACTTCAGTTCCTGTCTGACTCCAAGAATGAGTGAGAGCAGCAACAGGCAGCCTTGCGATTGGCTGCTGCCTGCTGCTATGGTTACCGACGGAGACCAGTCCAGCAGTCATCAGACGGAATGGATGCAGAGGTGCAGGGTGCTGCTGTCATAGCCTCTGCATCCATGTGGGCCCGACATGCACCTGCCACCCGGCCGTGCAGTCCCCGACGTCCGCGGACACACGCGGCAGCGCCGCACATATAAAATGAAAGAAAGTTACTTTGTTTTGCTGGGCGGTCGGTGGCATTGGGTCCCTTTACCCCCTTGGGTAAAGGGGCCCAAGGTGGTAGTTCCGCCCCTGCTCAGTTTACTTAGAATGAGTGGCGGAACTGCCCAGCTGGGGTCAGTAAGTTTATGTTAGAAGTGCAGACCCTGGCCTGGACAATGGGTTTAGTTTAGACCTGATTGCAGGGCCGTGGATTTCTAGTGATCAGGTAGACAATGCCTGCTAGAGTGAAATCCTGCCTTGCGAATTAATGTGTTCGCTGTGTAAAAATATGTGTATGGCTGCAAACCTGTTTAAAAGCATTCATAAATTGCTCACCATCTAATGATATGTACGCTAGGCATCGCTCATTGCAGGCTCAGAGTAGCCAGAGACTTACTCGGCATCTACCATGAATACAGGCATACCTATTCTAGAAGGGTGTGTATCATGTCACCAGCATGTTGGTCGACAGTCATTAGGTCGACACTATTTGGTCGACATGCACTTAGACCGGCATGAGTCTAGGTTGACATGCAGGAATGTTGACTTGAGTCTAGGTCAACATGTGTTAGGTCAACATGGACATTAGGTCGACATGGTCATTAGGTCGACATTGGTTAGGTTGACAGCCAAAAGGTCGACATGGGGTTTTTCTCATTTTTTGTCCCAAATGTCGACACATTCGACATGGACACTGAAAAGTAGCACCGCGTCCCCTCGCCATGCTTTGGGCACGGTGCCTTGCTATGCTTGGCACACTATTTTATTCTCTCACCACACCCTAGTGCAGGCATTCCCAACCACAGTCCTCAAGGCACACCAACAGTGCAGGTTTTAGTGATATCCAGCTTCAGCACAGATGGTTTAATCAGAATCCCTCACATACTAATTAAGTCACCTGTGCTCAAGCCTGGATATCTACAAAACCTGCACTGTTGGTGTGCCTTGAGGACTGTGGTTGGGAATGCCTGCCCTAGTGGATAGTAGGGCATGAAATACCACCCGTCGGCACATGTCGGCTCAAAATTTTACAAAAAAACCCAAGTCGACCTTTTGACTGTTGACCTAACCCATGTCGACCTAATGACCCTGTCGACTCATGTCGACCTTCCTGCATGTTGACCTAGACTCATGTCGACCTAAATGCATGTCGACCTAATGACTGTTGACCAACATGCTGGTGACCAAAAGACTGTATCCCTTCTAGAACTAACATCACACACCCTCCCTTTAAACACTTGGCACGCCTGCATTTTCTTGGCACTGCCATGAAACGTCCGGTTCCCACCCGCAGATGCCTACTTCCTGTCAATCTACTTGCGTACGGCTAGCAATCCAAAAAGTAGCAAACTTTCATCACATTAGGAGTTACGCATGCGTATTATGGGCCGCTATAAAGGTGAAGGTGCACAGTCTATGGATAATTGGCCGCCATGTGAAGTCACAGCGAGGCAATTAGGTATTACCCCCAATGCGCTCAAAATGGAGATGATACTAATTTGGATTTATAATAACTAGACCCCATCATAGTGCAGAAAAGATCATTTGTAAAATAAAAATTAACTAATGAACGAAATAGCTATAAACTGTCTGCAGAAAATCTGTCGGAATAACACTGTATGGTAGCGCTTACCTGTGTTGGTGCGATATGAGCTGGTATGTGCTGGTAATAATGGATCTCCCTGGCTTTGGCTGAGGCTTCTCATTGGTGGCTTCTGATAAACTCTGTCTTCATAAATAGGTTCTATGTGATGTTCTGGTGACTGTAACGCCCTTAATTCAGAGCCTATGTGGCTGTGCTGACTGGTGTAAGATGCTCGAGATCCTGCAGGGAAAAATAAGCATAATTAAATAAATAAAGTAAAAAAAATGGATATAGCGCTTACCAAAAATATTCTCTTAATTTAAAATTACATTAATATGACAAATGATTCGTTTAATTGTTGCAAAGTTTGTGTATGTAACAAACATTATGGGCCAAATGTAATAGTGTATAGAGTTTTCCCCATTTTTTTTTAAAGCGGCAATCAATTACATGGCAAAATCAAACTGGTTTTACGGTGTAAATGATTGCTGCTTTAAAAAAATGGGAAAACTCTCCCAAAATCTCTCACTTTCTGATTCTCACAGAGAATGGCACTATATGGGAGACCCCCACACTCTTGTGTAAATTTGGCTTTATAAAAGCGAAGCACAGATAAAAAATGGGGATTTATGATCAAAGGGTCCCAAATGGTAGGTGCATATAATAAAATGGGGAATTAAAGAAATGATTAATAGATGGAATGGAAATGGACTATAAGTTTGTGGTGGGCAAGACCATATCCTGGCAAGACCACCATACATAAAGTAGCCTATTTGGCTACTTTATGTTCACAGCCTTATGTTCATGAATGCTGTGTACACACGGTGCGGTTCAGGGTCACTTTGTATTCGATTTGGACTATATAGTCCAATTTGAATACAAAGTGACCCTGAATCGAACATGTACAGACGCATATGAGGCAGATTCGATCCCCATGCACTGCCCCACGGCATCGGTATCAAAAGCAGAAATAGACTGTGCAGGCAAGTCTATTCTGCTTTGATCTGCTAGACGGAAAGGAGTGCCATGCTGCTCAACTCAGTATGGTCCCTGCCCCCCACATACACACGCACACACCTTCCTTCCCTCCCTGGCGGGTTCAGGCAGCCGCCGCATTGCAGGGTGTACAGACCTTAAAAAACATTTTTCAATTTAGTATAATCTAGATGAGTTCCCATTTTAGTGGGGCCTTTTTTTTTTCATTTTATGTGAATTAGCATGGTTATAATAATATAATATCGGCAAAAAGCATTTTATTGATAAGCAATCTATATTTATTTAAAAATGTATTGCAGCCCACTTAATCCTACTCAAATCATTGAATAACCTCCTTATATGAATTCAAGAATCAGAAAGAAATGATATAAAATTACAATATAGCATTTTTTACTTATTTATTTTTTCCAGTTTCTTGATTAAATAATGCCACAAAGAATTCATGCTGCTCTGGGAGTAAAGAAGAATCCTTAAAAAGAACTAGAAAGGTGAAGCAATAGCCATGTTTCCCAGACTGAAAACAAGTTGCAGGGGTGAAGGACACCCTTTTACAAAAATAGTATGACATTTTATAACTTCTTTAGGGTTGCGCTTTAGTATGTACTGCCAATCAGCAACCCTTAAGAGGTCATACTATTTTTGACTTACGCTTTTACTTCTAGCTTGCTACCAAAAGCAAATTTGAAACAGATCTTTTGCTTTCACTTTCTGGTCCATCGAGTGGCCTCTAGTGGTCACTGGCAGTACTTCACTGTATAAAAGGTGAGTAGTTAGCCTCATACTGTGTATATATATGTGGTTATGCCCTAGATTTGACACAGGTCTCCAGCACACGCTGTCCCTATTATTGCATATCAGTTGATACTCCACCCACACTGTAGCTTCACCCACAATGATGGCTCTAAAATCTAGGTTTTCTCACCACAAAAATTAGGCTTGAACCAGCCCTGAGCCCACCACTCTCTCTGCCCAGCTGTCACAGTTTTACATTGTATGTGGCACAGGCTGGCGGCTGTCTTACTGCAGCTGCAGTATTTCACTCCCCCTTGGCACAAGCAAGTCACTCCCCTTGTCAATGAGCGATTCACTCCCTTGGCAACAAGCATGTATTCCTCCTTGGCATTGGGCATGAAGCCCCTGGCATCGAGCATGAAGCCCTGACAATGAGCATGTAGGTATGCGGCACTTATGTGTCAAATATGTAATGAGCATTACGGGTTGTTATATAGTATGTAATGATCATCATGATGTGTGGCACAATGTGTAAATGGCATTACGGCATGTGGCTTTATGTGTAATGAGTAGTACGGAGTTTGCTAAAATGTGTAATGGGCATTACAGTGTGTGGTATAATGTATAATACCACGCCCTCTCTTTGTGATGCCATGCCGGCCTTCTTAGTAAATTTCCCCCTATGTGGATGTTTCCCATCTTGACACTGGCCCTGATTCAGAGATGGACCATTTGGCACAGCAGCACTGGGGAAAATATGGTATGCCTGCATGAGCCAGCATCTCAGATCAGAGTGCTTCATCAAAAGACAAAGAGGGGAATGCAATGCTCCGCCACTTTTCCCAATGGGGGAAACAGCGGTGGGTCCCTATTCAATGCTGTCTTTACAATTCAATGCAGCTGACTGGTCTAAATTTGAAGTTGTAATAAAAATATATATTTTGCAATATTACTGATAAGGGATTAGAACCTTTCAATACACATATACTGTTGAAATGTCTGCAAATTAATTTTCCTCTAGTGAGTTTTTACTTGCAACTTATTTTTATGTAAAGAATTAATACAGTTTTTACACTTAAAAGACAAACTTTTATATCCATTAATTTATGGTGTCATGCATATTAGGTATAAATCTGAGGCCTTACCTGCTAGACTGCCAGGTCTCTGCAATGTGGCGTTGGCATATAGTTCTTGAGAATGCTTATTGTACTGATCAGAGGAGTGAACAAGTCGTTTTGTAGGTGATAGAGTAGCATATGAACCGATAGTTGAACTCAACTGATGCAAAGGTGAAGAAGATATATTTGACTGAATGGTTGGTGGAGAGGTCACACGTACAGATGAAGGAGAAAGGCCAGCCGATGATACAACTATGTTGATAGGTGAACTGGTGCTGTAGGACTTGGCAAGGCGGCTTGGAGACTGTTTTGGTGAAGAAACCCTCTGCACGGTGCTGTAACCACTACTCTCTGAAGCAGAACCCACCCGCTGAAGCTTAGTTGGAGAACCTACTTGCTGCATTGATAAGGGAGAGCTTACTCTCTGTGCTGGCAAAGTTGAGCTTGAATAAAAAAGTGTTGAAGAATGCGGAGAATCAGGCAAATGGAAAGCACTTCCATGGCTTGGCACAAAGGACTCTCTTGAATGAGAGGCAGCATGTGATTGAGAGGATTCAGATCCAGATGAATGAGCAACTCTGCTATTTGTGCCCTGTAGTGAAGAAAAAAAAACTATTTAAAACAGTAACTTTTACTAATATGACAATTTTTCATATTTGAATAACACTACAAGAAGAAGTACTGTATGTACATTCTCATGTTTTCAGTACCATACAAACACTTAAGCCCCATACACATAAGGCGAAAATGGCCATGGCTGATATAGTAAATAATATCGTCCCCGAACATGAGTGGCTAACATTGAGTGTACACACTGAACAACATCGGTACACAATATCGTTCAGCGATGCCACAGAGACTATATATTGACCTGCATGTTCAGCAGACATCAATGGTCCTTAGCTACAGTATGCATGCTCCTGCTCATCATTAACTATTGAATGTTCACACTAAAAGATATTATAAAATATATTACTCAGAAAGCGCTTCTGAGTGACATCTTTTATTATCTTGTCTAGTGTGTACACGCAACATCGTTAACAATGCACACTCCCTTGCATTGTCAATTAAATCCTCCCTCGTACTGCATGTACAGACAAGGGAGGTCGTCGTTAGTGACGGCCATCGCTCCCAATGATGCTCCCAAGTGTATATGCACTTGCCAATGCTGGCACCCTGCCGGGGCTTTTTGCCCCGTCAATATCGGCATTGGTGGGCATCGATTAGTGTGTATAGAGCTGTAAAATAAAAAATGAGAGACTCCTTATCTGCTAAGCTCAATTTTCTGGAACTGTTTAGGTCCCTAATTGCCAGTGAATCCCACTATTATGTTCATCTCAGTCTTCAAATGTGAATGCTGCATTCCTAACAAGAGTACTGACCACTCCTTACATTAGTGTAAAACAGGCCTTAGTATGTACAGTTAAAAATTTTCTTCTTACCCAAACCTGTGCACTGGTCGACTTCCCTCCTCCCTTTTCCCTTTAACATTGACTATATTTACAGTACTAGTCTAGGGACTGTGGGTGATTCTGGTTTGATTGGACGGGGCCAAATTTGTCCCCATTCCAATGGGGGTATGTGCATGTGCATATTTGCTCATGTGCAGACCCCGGAAGCGAACGGCTCGGTGGTGGACAGAAGCCGCCACCAGGCTAAAGTCAGGGAACACCCAGCGTTTTATGGGCGGCTGATGTCACATGACATCAGTGTCTGCCCCGTTTTCGTTGAACAGCGGCGAAAATAGCAGTCTATTTTCTCTGACTTATTTCCAAAGGGGAGGAAAAACATTCAATGGAAGGTGACCACCAAATGATTTCTCTTCCCTTCGGCCACATCCAAGGGGATGTGGTCTTGGACACATCCAGTTGCATGTTACCGAGGGGATGCATTCAGCGGCGCGCGCGGGGGGGGGGGGGCACCATTTACTGGGGACATCCATAAAACGCTGGCCATTCTCCCGCGGTGTCCCCCCATCCGCCCCCTCCCCTATCCGTGCGAACAACACAGCGAGTGTGAGACTCACCGAAGGCATTCACACAGGGGGTCTGCATATGCATATGCACAAATACACGCATTTGCAGACCCCCCATCATCGGAACAGTCCCATCCGATCACCGCTAAATTACTCCCCAAATGTTATAGGGTGTGAGAATCAGAATGAGCGATTTTGGTAGAGTTTTCCCTTCTTTTTTTAAAAGCAGCAATCAATTACATGGCCAAATCAACCTGGTTTTTCAGTGTAAATGATTGCCACTTTAAAAATATAGGACAACTTCTCAAAATCTCTCACTCTGATTCTCACACCATTTGGCTCTTGATGTTTATGTTTCAAGCCACTATCCTGGACAACAACAAGATCCCACACATGTTTTACAGATGTGTATGAGATATGACCTGGTCATGTAATGTACTGCTGATTGCGTTCATATCCTATACTGTACGTATTTGCAAGGCAAGTTGTTAAACCGCTATGAACTCAGAATATAAACCTCCATATAATCTGTATTACTATTAGTAAAATGTATATACCTAAAGTAGCACCCACATAATTAAAAAGTTAGGTTAGGGCGGTATTATACAAACCACTACATTTTAGATAAAAAGAAAAAAAGATAATTATATAGCTCTAGCCATATTATTATGTGTTCTGACGCTCTATAGAGTAAGTAATCGGCACAAGGTCATTAAGCTCTGCTGACACAAACAATGGCAACAAAGCCCTAGGATGACGCTGGGGAGGTAGAGAGTTAAAGAATCATAATTAAAAGTGTACCTTGTTCCAGAATACCACAAACGACATCTCAAATAATATTCTATTGCTAACTGAGAAAAATACATTTCTGCTAAAAAACTTTGAAAAAAACATTGGGTCTGATTCTGAGGTGGGTGTAACGAAATAAAGAGCAAGGAACTTTCACTGCAGGTGGGGCAGATATAAAATGTACAGAGAGAATTAGTGTGACTGGGCGTCCAAACCCAAAAATAAACTGCTGTGTATAACTAAAGCTATCCAGTATTCATGGTCTGTTACATGCAGAAGCAGCCAGTAATCAGTTGCAGCTTAATACGCCTATCAATCAGGCCAGTGCCTAATTAACCAATAGGCTTATTAAGTTGCAACTGAGAAGGCCAGGACTGGGGGGGTGAAGGCCTCATGTATTCCATGCTTGTTAGCTATCACTTGTCCCCATGGGTAGTAAAGGGCCTGATTCAGACCTGTTCGCTCAGCTCCGTATAATCGCAGCCTAGCCAACAGATAAAAGCCACCCAGCTAAACGTCAGCCCCCTGATGCCCGAATCCCATCACTACAATACGAGGGGATGTGTACGGTAACACATCCCCTCGCATATGGCTGAAAGGAGGAGAAATCATTGGATGGTGGTCAGCCATCTAATGATTTCTTCAGCCTTCGCTCTTAAAAGTAAGTATACACTTACTGTATGTCCATACTTACTTTTCAGATTCCCGCAGATCTCCGAATTTAAGACCCTCACAGGGCGGATGCCTAGCCCAGTGTGATTGTCACAAAACTTGGTGACACTTCCACTTGGGAATTGGCTAGACCTATCACAGGGGCGCGGAGTCTAACTGTGCCGGGGGTTTTCTGCCAGTGACCCCTCCAGGTGGGATTTGGGCTTCTGCGGCTCCCAAAACGTTGGTCACGGCCCCCTGGATAGGTTTCCCTGAGTGGAAGTGCTCGGTGAATATGGACATGGTCGTCTTAGCCGGGTCAGAACCAGATGGACAGTGCAGTACAAGGGATACAGCGAAGAATGGTCAAGGTAAGCCGGGTCGGTAACAATCGGTAACTTCAGTAACGAGGGTCAGGCAAATGGAAGGTCAAGGATCAAGCCGGGTCAGTACACTATGAGTCACGAGGATGGGTACACAGGGGTTAAACGTAAGAGTAGTCAGGAATAGCACGGGTCAGTAACACTTTGATCAGAGACAGTATTAGAACGCTGTAACAGGTGAAGTGAACCTATACTCTGGCGGGGTTTACCTGTCAGGGACTTCCTTTTATCCCTGCAGGCACCCCCACCAATATCCTGCCTGTGCCTTTAATTCTACACGAACGCGGCGCGCACGCCCCTAGTGAGCGCGCGCCTGGCTACCCAGAAGGAACACGCTGCCTGTCCCTCTTGGCGCTGCAGAGAGATCTCTGCTGCCGGAGGAGACTGCGTCCAGCCAGCACCTGCCGCCCATTCCCAGGGAGCAGCCACCCGCACCAGAGGCGCCCCCGGACCCGGTAAGTGACCACTGCGGTCCGGGAGGCCGTGACATTACCCCCTCCCCTAGGGGTGGGCCACGAACACCCTATAGATGGCTTGTTGGGATGTTTCCGATGGAAGTCCCGAAGTAACTGTGGGGCATGGACTTCAGAAGCCTTAACCCAAGCACGTTCCTCTGGGCCAAAACCCTTCCAATCAATAAGGAATTGAACTACACCCCTGGACACCGTGGAATCCAGGATTTTCTTAATCTCATATTCCTCATGGCCTTCTACAGAAATGGGCAAAGGAGGTTGTCTGGTGTTGGAAAACTTGTTGATAACGAGCGGTTTAAGAAGAGAAACACGGAAAACATTGGGAATTCTCAAGGTCTTCGGAAGTTTAATTCTTACTGCCACCGGATTGACTATCTGAAGGATGCTAAAGGGACCAATGTATCTTTGAGCAAGCTTCATGGATGGTACTTTAAGACGAAGATGCTTGGTGGAAAGCCAAACTCTATCTCCGGCTTGAATTGAGGAGTACTTCTCCTTTTGAAATTGGCAAAACGCCTTTCGTGTTCCGAGGATTTTCCCAGATTCCTTTTTACTTCTACCCAAGTATCCAAGAATTTTTTGACTGAATGCTGAACTGCTGGGAGTGGGCTGACAGACTTGGAAAAGAATTCTGGAATATTAGGATGGAACCCATTTAGGATAAAAAATGGAGAATGACCCGTAGATTCGTGGAACAAATTATTATGAGCGAATTCTGCCCAGGGGAGTAGAGACGACCAATCATCTTGATTAGCTGAAACATAGACTCTGAGAGATTTCTCCAAATCTTGGGGATGATAGGCCGAGGAAAAGTGAGGCTTAATGTTGAACGCGGAACATAAAGATCGCCAAAACCTGGATGTGAACTGCACTCCTCTATCAGAGACAATACTTAGTGGAAAGCCGTGGAGTTTGAAGATCTCTCTGATGAACACCTCAGCTAGTTTGGGTGCTGATGGAAGGCCCTTTAATGGAATAAAGTGGGCCGGCTTGGAAAACAAATCCACCACAACCCAGATAGTGTTGTAGCCATGACTGGGTGGAAGCTCAGAGATGAAATCCATAGAAATGTCTTCCCAAGGGTGACCTGGAATTGGAAGAGGATTGAGCATTCCAGCTGAAGCTTGCGTGGAGGACTTGTGCTGAGCGCAGATGTTACAGGCAGCGACAAAGTTTTTTACGTCTGTCCTTATAGATGGCCACCAATAATCACGACAATTAATCTCTAAAGTCTTGTTGGTACCCGCATGACCGGAGAAAAGAGAAGAATGAAACCAATGCATGAGACTGGATCTTGACCTGAACGGCACAAACGTTTTCTGGAGGACGCAATAAAACAGGATGACTTTAAGATGGGCTTTCGCTCATTCAGCTCTTCAGATGAGGCTTAATATTCTTGTCACCGGGACAATAGGTTAGCACTAGATTAAAACGATCAAAAAATAATGACCATCTTGCTTGACGATAATTGAGACAGTTTGCAGTCTTAAGATACAACAAATTCCTATGGTCTGTGTAGACTGTCACTGGATACTTTGCCCCCTCCAGAACGTGCCGCCATTCTTGTAGAGCTAATTTGATAGCCAACAATTCCTTGTCTCCAACCGCATAGTTACGTTCTGCTGGTTGAAATTTTTTGGAAAAAAAACCGCAAGAGTACCACTTATTGGCCTCATCTCTCTGAGAGAGAACTGCCCCGACACCCACCGAGGAGGCGTCTACCTCTAGAAAGAAGGGTTTATCTGGATCAGGGCGTCTCAGGATAGGAGCGGACACAAAGAGCTGCTTGAGTAACAAGAAAGCTTGCTTGGCTTCCAAGGACCACTCTTTCGTATTCTCCCCCTTACGGGTAAGGTTGACTATTGGGGCTACCACTGAGGAATAACTCCTGATAAATTGTCGGTAGAAATTACAGAATCCCAAAAACCTCTGGATGGCTTTCAAACCCACTGGTTGGGGCCAATCAGATATTGCCGACAACTTTTGCGGATCCATGCAAAGCTCCGTACTCGTGACGATGTACCCCAGGAACGGCATCTCCGGCTGTTCAAAAGAACATTTCTCTAGCTTGCAGTACAACTGGTACCTGCGAAGGCGAGCCAGCACCTCACAAACATGACCTCGATGTGCTTGAAGACTCTCGGAAAAAATTAATATGTCATCCAGATAGACAACCATGAACCTATTTAATAGGTCTTGAAATATAGAGTTCATGAATCTTTGGAAGACCGCTGGGGCATTACTTAAACCAAATGGCATCACAAGATATTCGAAATGCCCATCTTGTGTATTAAAGGCCGTCTTCCATTCATCCCCAGACCTGATTCGGATCAAGTTAGAGGCCCCTCGGAGATCTAGTTTTGTAAAGACTCGTGCTCCCTTGATTCTGTCAAAAAGTTCAGAAATTAATGGCAGAGGAAAGCGATCCTTTATCGTGATGGCATTAAGACCCCGGTAATCGATGCAAGGCCTTAGACCACCATCTTACTTTTTGACAAAGAATAGCCCTGCACCTGCTGGCGACTTGGACTCGGTGATGAAGCCTCGTTCTAAGTTGTTCTTGATGTACTCAGACACTGCTTGAGACTCCGCAATGGACAATGGAAACACTCGACCACGAGGAGGTGACTTTCCAGGAATTAAATCAATAGCACAGTCCCACTCTCTATGGACTGGCAATTTCTCCGCCTCCTTTTTACTAAAGACGTACAAGAAGGGTAGGTAGGGTGCTGGAAGCTTGGTATCGGAATCTACCTTGGTAGAAGACAAGGAACAAGGTACACGCTCCACCTTGGAAATGCACCGACCATGACACTTATTTCCCCATGCTAGTATTTGGGGGTACTTCCAATCTAGAATGGGTGAATGCATCTGTAACCAGGGCAATCCCAGAATAACTGGACTCACAGCGGAGGAAAGCACGAAGAAGGAGATATTCTCTTGATGGAGAACCCCTACTTTCATAACTACCGGTCTGGTACTGGAATATATACTTGAAAGCGGCAGTCTGTTCCCATCCACCCCTACTATATGTAAGGGGTTGGACAAAGCTTGATATGGAATTCCCAGGCGCTTGACTGTCTGAGCTGTGATAAAATTACTATCGGCACCTGAATCCAGAAAAGCCTTGAGAGCAACGTGGGAATTATGACCTTGGAGGGTGATATCGATGGTAAAACCCGCTGCAGAGACTCGAGACGGGGTATGTGACACTGTGCCTAGGCTGACCCCCCTGTAGTCAGTTAGGCTTTGTCGTTTACCGGACGCTTGAAACAACTGGAGAAAATGTGGCCGGATTCCCCGCAGTAAAGGCACAAGCGATTCTTGAACCTCCGTTCTCTCTCAGCGAATGGAAGATGGGATTTCCCAATCTGCATGGGTTCCTCTAACTGTTGGCTGGTTGCCGCAACCGGAGCAGAAGCGGAGCTAGACTCTGGGGAAACAAATCGGGGAGCCAATTAGAAAGTAAACCTCCGGGACTGCTCCTTCTCCCTCTCTCGGTAGCGGAGGTCTATCCGAGTGCACAAGGAAATCAAATCATCCAAGGTAGCAGCAGGCTCTCGGGCCGCCAATTCATCCTTGATCCTGTCTGTCAAACCTTGTGTGAAGGTGGCTATCAAGGCTTCTTCATTCCACCCTAACTCGGAGGCTAGGGTCCGGAACTGAACCGTATACTGGCCCACCGTTTGGGTTCCTTGCTTCAGGCGCAGAATTGCTGAAGCAGAAGAAGTTACCCGGCCTGGTTCATCGAAGACCTTGCGAAACTCAGCGATGAAATCTGTGCTTCGGTTGACGATGGCGTGATTCTTCTCCCAAAGTGGGGAAGCCCAGGACAGAGCTTGACCTGTTAACAGGGAAATGATATAAGCCACTTTAGTTCTTTCCAAAGGAAAAGATGCTGCTTGAATCTCAAATTGGATCAAACATTGATTCAGAAACCCTCGACACTCCTTTGGATTACCGTCAAACTTAGCCTGGTTAGGAATTCGTAGGGAAGGTGCACCCACGACCACTGCTGGAGGCGCTGGTGCCGGCGGAGGTGGAGGTGGTGGAGACTCCACGCGCTGCATCAGGGTTTGAAGACACTGCATGATCTGTGCCTGTTCCTGCTTCTCGACTGTAGCTAGGAGATGCTCCAAGAGCTCCTTAGGAGACGGGCCACTTGCTGGGTCCATGTTCAATTGGGCCAGAGTATTCTGTCACAAAACTTGGCGACACTTCCACTTGGGAATTGGCTAGACCTATCACAGGGGCGCGGAGTCTAACTGTGCCGGGAGTTTTCTGCCAGTGACCCCTCCAGGCGGGATTTGGGCTTCTGCGGCTCCCGACACGTTGGTCGTGGCCCCCTGGATAGGTTTCCCTTCTGAGTGGAAGTGCTCGGTGAATATGGACGTGGTCGTCTTAGCCGGGTCAGAACCAGATGGACAGTGCAGTACAAGGGATACAGCGAAGAATGGTCAAGGCAAGCCGGGTCGGTAACAATTGGTAACTTCAGTATCGAGGGTCAGGCAAATGGAAGGTCAAGGATCAAGCTGGGTCAGTACACTATGAGTCACGAGGATGGGTACACAGGGGTTAAATGTAAGAGTAGTCAGGAATAGCACGGGTCAGTAACACTTTGATCAAAGACAGTATTAGAACGCTGGAGCAGGTGAAGTGAACCTATACTCTGGCGGGGTTTACCTGTCAGGGACTTCCTTTTATCCCTGCAGGCACCCCAACCAATATCCTGCCTGTGCCTTTAATTCTACACGAACGCGGCGCGCGCGCCCAGCTACCTGGAAGGAACACACTGCCTGTCCCTCTCGGCACTGCAGAGAGATCTCTGCTGCCGGAGGAGACTGCGTCCAGCCAGCACCCGCCGCTCAGACCCAGGGAGCAGCCGCCCGCACCAGAGGCGCCCCCGGACCCGGTAAGTGACCACCGTGGTCCGGGAGGCTGTGACAGTGATACTTGCAGAAGGTGTTTGCACAGAAGGGTTTGCACATGCGCATATTCAGAGACCCCCCCCCCCCCACCATAGAAAACTGGGTCAAATTTAGACCTGACCGAATGGGTCTGAATCAGCCCCAAGGTTATTAAGGTGACTGCAAGATGGGTTTTCCAATGTTAAGGTCCATACACACTGGGCGATGTTGCCCAGCATGTATGGACAGCAATGACAGCTGTCATGGCTGGGGGGGAAAACCGCTCAGTTCATACACACTGACTGGCTCTCCCCCTGCCCGGCGCTATCAGAGGGGGGCGGTAGGCTTTGCATAGCGCAACGCTATGCAAAGCCATCCACAAAGCTTCTCACCTGGTGGTACAACAAGCAGATGAATGGCTTTCCCGGCGATGATACGGGAGTGTGCATCACCACTCACCATTCATGGCTGGGCCATAAACACTAGGTGGCTTTGAGCCGAAAGCCACTCAAAACCCCAAGTTTGAACGGCTTTCAGCTCAAAAACAGTGTGTATGGGCCTTAGCTTACTGAAGGAACCATTACTTTATGTACACTGTGCTACAGCAACAGCTGGGAAGCCTAAAGTCTAATTCATACACCACAAGCATTAGATCCCACATGCCAGTTGTATAACCTACATTACATGCACATGAGCAGTATGAATGGCGCGACCCTGAACGCCCATACACAGAGGCATAACTAGAACTTTGTGGGCCCCATAGCAACATCTTGAAAGCCCCCCCCCCACTGTCACTAAAATGCTTCTTAGGTGGGCCCAATAAAGAGTAAGGGGAGTGAGAGACAAAGCAGGTGAAGAGAAAGACTGTGAAAAAGACAGAGGAATGATAGAGTGCAAGCAGGAGTGAGAGAAATTGCCAGGGAGGAAATGAGAAAGAGGGGAGAAAGATAATGAGAGTGTCAGGGAGAGAAAGGAGGGGAGATGGGGGCAACAGGGTGAGACTGTCAGAGAGGGGAAGCATGGGGAAAGAGGAGGGGAGGAGAGGGAGAGAGTAGAAATAGAGATACATGGGGCAGAGATAGATAAAGAGAGGTGAGTTGGAGGGGGACGTGAGAGAGTGCTGAGAAAAAGAGGGCAGCAGGGGGAAGAGAGAGAGGAAGGAAGGGGAGAGAAAAAGGAGAGACAGCAGGGGAGAGAGAATAAGAGACATGGGGTGAGATTTAATAGGATGAGAGATTCAGAAAGTGAGAGATTTGGTATGAAATCTCCAGGTTTTTTAAAGCGCCAATCATTTACACTGTTAAACCAGTGTGATTTTGCAGTGTAAATGATTGCCGCTTTAAAAAATACTAGAGATTTCTCATCCTATTAAATCTCACCCATAGAGTGGAGGAGAAAACACGGATGGAGAAAAATAGATTGGTGCGTGTGAGAGGTGTGGAAGTTGAGAGGGGGTGAGACCTGACAGTGAGGACTGGTATGGGACCGGATCAATGAGCCATATTTCTGTGTGAAGTTGTTCAGAGTAGTAATATAGAATGAGGTTGGAGTGGCCTAGAATGAGTGGTGAGAAGATGATGTACTGGAAGCGTGGAGAGCCTACAGGAAGCATAGTTCGTGTATAAGTGAGACAGAAGCTATGTGTGACAGTATTTAGTTCAGTATGGAGATCAGTGTCCAGGAGTACATATGATCATATCAAAGTAACTGAGATACTAATTAGGTCACATGTGCTCAAGTACAGTATGTATATCCTTACAATCTGGACTGTCATGCTGGGTACACACTGGTGGATATATCGTACATTGAATTGAATGGCCAATATATCGCTTGACCAGTGATACTTGTATATGTCTGAACAGCACCGTAAAGATATTAAGGCACCAGTGGTGTTACTTGAAAGTTGACTTGCCTGTCTTTACATGACATCAGCTCCCACCCCCTCTTCAGCAGACTGACTTTTATTTCCCAAAAGGGAGAGAAATCTTTCAATGGTCGGCCACCATCAAATGATTTCTATTCCCTTAGGCTGCTCGCGAGGGGATGTGTTTGAGTACATCCCCTTGCATGTTCCTGAGGAGATTCAGCAAAGGGGGGTGGGGGCAGACGTTCGTCCGGGTGGTGTTTCAGGAGGAGCGAACAAGATCTTGACAAAGGTCCCAGAGGAGGACCGAAACGTCGATATCTTGTACCCTCTGCCATGTTGCCTGATTACTGGTGAGTGATGTCATCTCTTAGAATATGTATTTACCATAAGGTTTGCAATACAACCTATTCCTATAGATGTCACCCCAGCAAACTAACATGTACCACATGTGAGTGCCAGCCTTATGGACTATATATATATATATATATATATATATATATATATATATATATATATATGTATATATATATATATATATATATATATATATGCACCCTGTTTTAACCCATAATGCATAGCTTATGTTAATCAGTTCCCTAGATGATTAGTGACAGGTGTGTTGGTAACTGCTCACCTATAAAAGCACAGTCTGCTGTGAGCCTTAGACCAGATAGCATGCCTGGAATCAAACATTGATGTGATAGCTATGTGTATTATAGCCATTTTGAGTGATAGTGTTAGGACCTGCAGAAAAGTGGGGTCCCGTGAAGGGGGCTGCAGGCTTAAATGCATTGATCAATTCATGAACCAAATCTCCACTATTTATTATCAGTTCATTTAGTGTGTGCAGAGCCCCTGCAGTGTCTATATGTATGTATATATATATATATATATATATATATATATATATAACGGCAGTAAGCGGCACTCAGAGACTGTAGTAAGTAGTGAAATCCAATAGGAATATTTATTCCATGTGCAGGTAACAAAACGTTTCGGAGCTCGCAGGCTCCGTCGTCAGTCTCAACTGACGACGGAGCCTGCGAGCTCCGAAACGTTTTATTACCTGCACATGGAATAAATATTCCTATTGGATTTCACTACTTACTACAGTCTCTGAGTGCTGCTTACTGCCGTTATATATCCCTGGAGGACCCTCACCCTCTTGCAAGAGGGCACCAGAGCCAGTCATCATTTGGCATTTCCCTCAGTCCTGAGTGCCGGCCTCCTTGTTCTGTATATATATATATATATTTTTTTTTTCACGGTGCCGAAAATCCACAAGAGCCTAGAGAGACCACCCGGGCGCCCCATCATTAGTGCGCGTGGCTACATCTTCGAACCAGTCTCCCGTCTACTTGATAGCATAGTACAACCCCTCATTCTGAAACAACCTAATTACATCAAGGATACCACCACGTTCCTGAATGTACTGGCTAACTTCCACACTGTTCCAGAAGAAACTCTGCTGGTGACAATGGATGTCACCAGCCTATATACCTGCATCCCCCAGGAAGAGGGGCTGGATACGATGATGGACTTTCTGTTGAACAACAAAATGGAGAGTCTGGACCTGACCTTGTTCATGGACCTTATGCGCCTTACCCTAACCAAGAACTATTTCCTGTTCAACGGCAAGTTCTACAGACAGTGCTCCGGCTGCGCGATGGGGAGCTGTGTCTCCCCATCGTTCGCTAACATATATATGTTCGAGGCCGAGAGGAGACTCTTCCACGATAATGTACATGCTGCAGGACACATAATGTTACTAACCAGGTACATAGACGACCTGTTTATGTTGTGGAAGGGGAGCGAAGAAGAGCTAGCATCTCTTGTGAAAGAAATAAATGAGAAGCCCTCTCCGATCAAGTTGACGGTCCAGAGTTCCAGAACCTCCATCAATTATCTTGACGTGTTGGTTAGGCTACAAGGGGGAGTGATTGACACCACACTCTATGTGAAGCCAACAGATAAAAACACCATATTGAGAGCGAATAGCTTCCATCCAATCGCTCTGAAGAAAGCTATGCCCAAAACTCAGATGATCCGAGCGGCTAGAATCGTCAGCCAACCGATGGAGCTACCAGGCATATTGGAGAACTTTGTGACCAAATTTGAACGAAGGGGCTACGATAGGAGCACTATGGAGACCCAAAAACACCAGGTGCTAGAGATGAGTATGGAATCCCTGCTACACCCACAGTCAACCAGGAAGAAGCAAGCAGAAGATACGATGCCCATGGTAACCAGATTGAACACCAGCAGTTCGGTCTTGTCCATGGCTAACAGGGCCCTGTGGCCGATTGTGAAGACCGACAAGGGTCTGCCCAGTCTCAATAACAAAAGGCTGATGCTATGCTTCCAAAGAGGGCGCAGCATTAAGGACACAATAGTCCACAGTGACATCACTGGATTCTCTACCAGTACAGCTCCTAAGAACTTTCTAACCAAAGTCCCAGGATGCTACAAATGTCCCAAGTGCATCACATGCCAGCACATGATCGTAGGTCGTGAATATGTGCATCCAATAGACAAGAGGAGTTTCCCCTTAAAACATGTACTGGACTGCAGGTCGACCCACATTGTGTATGTAATTCAGTGCCCCTGCGCCAAAATCTACGTGGGCAAAACGATAAGGACTATGAGGGAGAGGATGGCTCTTCATAGATCCTCTATCAAGGCCGCACTTGAGGGCAAAACTCACGAACAACCAGTTGCCCAACATTTTGCCGAAGCAAAGCACAAGATGGGTGACTTGAAGCACATGGCCATAGACCATGTGCCGGTGTCCATACGCAGAGGAGACAGGAACAAGAAGTTATTGGATATAGAGACAAGGTGGATACATAAGTTAAGATCCATGAAACCCTGGGGGTTAAATTAACGCCTCCAATTAGGAACATGATCCAGGATGCGGAAGTAACCAGCCATCAGGAACTTAGGTCTGAGAGGGCCGGGGACAGTTATCCCTGTGATGTCCAACAAAAGGACTCTAAGACTGACGCATGTCAGCAGCCCCCACCGTACATGTCCCCACAGTTCCCGCGGAAGAGGGAAGTCAGGAGGGAGCAGCCAGGTCCCAACAATTGGACAACACATATGTCTTCCCCTACCCCAGTAGAGAATCAACTGAAATATGCCAACCTCCGTTCTTCCCCATCTTTTTCTTCCCCACCTTTTTCATTTTTTCTTTTTTCTTTTTCTTTTTCTTGTTCTTCCCTTCTTTTGGGGTTCTTTCCTTTTTTCTAATTTTTTTTTTCTCTTATCTCTTTCTGACTGTCTTTTCCATCACATTTATCAACACGATTTCGTTACAGACTGGATTATATACAATGCACGATACACATAGTGTAACTAACGAGGGCAGCTGTATTAATAGAACTGCAGCTCATTGCACGATATAACACATGTTGTTTATTTGTATTCCACAGTGACTCTACCCCGTCACGGACCCTGTAACCCCGGAGCCTGACAGACGCAGCACAGGAAGGGAGCGAGTCTCCCCGGTACTATGGCAACCCTGGGCTTGCGTTTCACAGCAAACCAGGAAGCGGACCTGATCACTTCCGGCCGCACAACTTCCGGCCAGATGGTCCCAGCGTCGGCGCAGACCGGGAGCAGGTGAAGTGATGGCGGGAGGGACACCCTATAAAGGTAAGCACTACACATATACACTTTGTCTCACCTACACCTTGAAAATGGGGACTTGATCCTCGAAACGTCGGATCTTTCTGCATTTATGGAATAAATGCCTTTTTGACTTTTTACAAGACCCTGGAGTGCCGCAGTTTGTCTTCATTTGATTACTCTAAATATCTTCCGGAGGGCACCGGGGCGCTATTGTCTTGGGAGAGTGCCAGGCCGTACAGTCGAGTATATATATATATATATATATATATATATATATATATATATATATATATAGATCTGTTATCTGTTATAGATATGTTATCAGAGTAACAACGGTGACCACACCTCCCTAAATAACTCCTAAGAGTGTATCTCAATATATATGTACTTAATCAAGGTATAAAAAGTCTATAGGTATGTTTATTTCATATACCCCCTTTTCTCACTAAGGTGGACCTGGGAAATTATGGTCTGCACTTCCTTTTATAGTTCCATGTGAGGAACTACCCACCCTCTTCTCTCTACTCTTGTTCTTCTCATTTGTTCCTTCTTCCAGCCTCCTATGTCCTGAATTATCTTTTGAACCTGCTCTAAAGTTCCATTCCTTTACGGCATTGTTTCACCACCTTTTAGATCCTGGTGTATTACCCCTGAAGAAGTCCCTAGTGGACAAAACGCGTAGGTTTTCTCACACGATCATTCTACACCTATGGTCGAAGTTATATTGAATCACAATGATCCACCGAAAATCTCTGTAAACGATTTCAAACAAATGTATTTCTAATTGTTTTATTGTGTGGAATAAATATTTTGTATTTTTACAATTGTGGACTGGTGAAACCACCTTCTGAGCGCACCTCTACACCTTCTTTCTTCATATATATATATATATATATATATATATATATATATATATGCACCCTGTTTTAACCCATAATGCATAGCTTATGTTAATCAGTTCCCTAGATGATTAGTGACAGGTGTGTTGGTAACTGCTCACCTATAAAAGCACAGTCTGCTGTGAGCCTTAGACCAGATAGCATGCCTGGAATCAAACATTGATGTGATAGCTATGTGTATTATAGCCATTTTGAGTGATAGTGTTAGGACCTGCAGAAAAGTGGGGTCCCGTGAAGGGGGCTGCAGGCTTAAATGCATTGATCAATTCATGAACCAAATCTCCACTATTTATTATCAGTTCATTTAGTGTGTGCAGAGCCCCTGTAGTGTCTATATGTATATATATATATATATATATATATATATATATATATATATAGATCTATATATATATATATATATATATATATGACACTTAACCACTTACTTTGTCATATATATATATATATATATATATATATATATATATATATACACACACACACTAGTAAGCCCACTCGAAGCAACAGCAAAAGCTAGTCTGCTACCCTCTGTGTTTGTGCATGTGTAAGAGATGTTGTAGTTTCACTCTCTGCCAGCAAATGGCAGTGTTTTGGAGACTCACGAATGCTAGACATAAATATATATATATATATATATATATATATATACACACATGTGAAAAATAGGGGTGAAAAGAGCGCCTCCTTGTGTAGTATGTAAACTACTTTTTGTCAAGCATGTGTGATCACTCCACTAGGCACTCCAGCATAACCAGTCTCCTCTTAACGGTATTTTCAGTACATTCCTGTACATTGACACCGGCAGCAGGAGGACTTCGTATTAGCTCAACATTTAGGAATGTCAGGTTGGATACCACTTCATATGGACACCTTTATATTTTGGGGTGTAAATCATTTCCGTGTAGGTTGTACACCATTAAATACTACACAAGGAGGCACTCCTTTCACCCCCTATTTTTCAGTTCGTTATTCGAGAGGTGCATTGAACTTGCCTACTGAAAAAGAGCAGCCGCCCGGAGAAGGGGAGAGTGTCGTATTGAAGAGATTGTTCTTCTATAGACTGAATACAACTGATAAATTGTTCTAGGCAATTTTAGTAATAGGAAAGGGTTTAGCGCTAGGTACCACAAACAAATTCATAGATAGATAGATAGATAGATAGATAGATAGATAGACAGACAGACAGACAGACAGACAGACAGACAGATAGACAGACAGACAGATACATGTGTTCCCTAATCTCCAAACAACAAAAAATATATGGCAAAATAAAAAGGCATTTGTTACCATGCAAAATCTACATTTGTAGATGATATGGCTGTATTATGTCATACACTGCCATTTATAGAAAATGTTTTCTTTATAACAGTTCCTCACAAATGTTTTATTTATAAAAAAGAAAACAAACGTACATAGGTTCTTTACTAGATATAGAACTCAGCTGTGATAAATGCAGAATAATCGGATTCATATATGCAGTATGTGAGCTGAATGCACAAATGTGATTACAGCTTTTATGAAGAGATGTAGCTACTACACTTGACCACTTACTTGAGTATAGCTCTGAATGGCAGATCTGGCTTGATTGCTGCGGCTTGGGAGCTGCAATGCTGATGTTTCCCCCAAGGCAAGGGTCTGGTTGCTATGGTAGCTTGATGAATACTGGAAAGACCCTTCAGGTTTAGAATTGAGCTGAAGTGCACTCTGGGATAGGAGGCTTGGCCCTGAGTTAAGAAAAGTAATTTGGAACAGTCATTGATGATCTCAGTGAAGCAGAAAATCACATGAAGTGCTGGGTTTGTCAATAACAGTGAGATTTTGACGTACATTGTGTTTGTTACCTCTACCTCTAGCTACAGTTGCAAATGTATCCCTTTTGTAATACAAAATAGGACCTCAACCTAAACAGACCTGTTGATTTAAAACATTAGTACTTGTTTCCTAGCACGGCGCCCACGATTTTAATCTTATGCCATCGTTTAGATCGCATCGATCGCTTCGCATGCGATGCAATCGATGCGATTAAAACGATTTTTTTTAGTACAGGCACCCTGATGGGTGATTACTATGTTATATGCATCCCCATTGTTAATGCCACCCCCACTATGAACGCCAACCCGAAGTGTGGCGAGCGCAGCGAGGCCGCGAGGGGCGGCGGTACACATCCACTGACCTTTTAATACCCCCACTATCCACGTCGGCGTGGAGTTGATTTTACATAGTGTGGCGAGCGCAAAAGCCCGAAGCGTGGCGTGGCGTTAACAATGGGGGTGCATTTAACATAGTAATCACCCATCAGGGTGCCTGTACAATTACAAATCGCATTGCATGCCATTGTAATGGCATGCGATGCGATATTAAAATTGTACAGTGCTGCTCTTAGTACCAGAAAATCGGGTCCCATCGCATACCATCGCATACCTTAATTAGTGGTATGCGATGGCATAAGATGGGCGCCGTGCTAGGAAACAAGTACCGAAACATTTTATTTCCAGTGGGATAATTTTGGCACACAATGCTGTATGCTTCCAGCAGGGTGGATCAACTCAATGCTTTGTGCTATGAGAAGTGTAAACAGTAAAGTGCAAAGGGTCTATGATGAAAAATATACTCTTAAACTTTATGGTACAGTATGGCGTAATGGTGATAGATTCATTGCAGTATAATAGCATTAAGAATTATGTTGTACAACAGGAGAAGCACTTTATGGTAATGTTATCAGTATTTATCAGTATTTATCTACATAAATGTACCTCAGAATTGCTCGACCGCCGTGACCCTGTCCCGTTCTCGGTCAGCTCGACCGAGAACATGCAGGCAGGATTCAATGTCACGCCTGAAGTGGGACGAGAAGGGG
Source organism: Crinia signifera (assembly GCF_055691185.1). Classification (NCBI taxonomy): domain Eukaryota; kingdom Metazoa; phylum Chordata; class Amphibia; order Anura; family Myobatrachidae; genus Crinia; species Crinia signifera. The sequence goes on from NC_139221.1 coordinate 165,733,732, forward strand.
GCGTGGCCGCAAATTGCAGCCGGGAAGAGGCGAGCTGCAACCAGCAGCACGTCACTTCCCAGTCATTCTCGGCAGAACGAGCCCGACTGCTTGTGATGTCGGGAAAGACAGCATTGAATAGGGCCCGGCGGCCATCTCCCCCATATGGAGATGGTCGCCGGCGATTGAATACCCATATGCAGACCAAACTCAAGCACATACAAATAATTCATCCATTTCCAGTAAATGAAGCTATTATGCCACATAAAACCTTGGAATTTTGGACCCGTACTTATGCACTCCCCCAGGAGTCTTGTGAGACTCACAGATTTGGGGCTCAGTTTTTAAGCTTCTAGGAAAATGGACAAGTCTCCCCCAGAGTGACACCGAAATGCCAGCACCTGCTCAGTGTAGAGGTGGCCAGCATTTTCCTGTAATTCCTTTGGTAAGGATGCATATACTAAGCTGCTGTGAACAGCTTAGTATATACGTTCCAACTTAAAATAGGCCCATGATGGCACAACCAGTCCCTCCTGTCAACGATATGTAGTGGCTTACACAGCGCAGCTTTCCACAATTGCTATTGTTGCATGTAATGAACATTCAGGATGGTATTTCACTTTTTATTAAAAAAAAAAGTTTATGAGACTAAGAAAACTTTTAAAAGCAATTCACTGAGGTTATGCTTAATACTCGCTAGCACAGCCCACTGGGAAATGCTGAGGGGGGGTGGCCACCTGCCACACAGGTTTGGCTAACCACTAGATATCGCCTGCGGTACCCCGCCAACTCACCCAGTGGCACCCGGGGGCAGGATCGCATATGATACATTGTATGCGGTCCTTTTGCATACAATATATGGTATGTAATCCTAGCCATGGCTATGCCTGCATCAAATATTCATGGCAGCCCATAGGATCTGCGATTGTGATGTGTTGTTGCATCTCACATTGCAATTGCAGGTAAATGGCATGCGATGTGTCACGATTTATGCAATCCTTCACAGCAATGCGTTGGAATCGCATAAAAAGTGGCCATATCGCACTTGTGGATGTACAGATGGAGCCACTCTCATTCAGCTTGCCAGTGGGCCAGCTATGCACTCCTGGTGACTGGCGTGCTGGCGAACGTGGATGCGCAAGCGTCTTACATGCTCACACGTCCATTGCTGGGAATGGGGCACCCAAGCGTCTCCAATGCATGCACCAGGAGCATGCTCGATGAGAGCGGCTCCATCTGTAGTAAATACTGCTAGTGTATGCATGATAATTCCAGATTATTAAAGGCAATGTAGAAAATACACCATTGCCCCAAGAGGAGGTACAGTAGGGCTCCCCAGGCAGTGTTGTCCCCAGGGCCAAGTTAAGCCTTGGGGGTCGCCGAGTGCTGTCCCTGCTGGCTCTGGGCTGCTCAGGAGATCTTGCACATGTCCAGAAGCGCGGGCCAGGCATGCAGAGACAGTACGTCAGTATGATCTGATGTGCTGTCTGCAGGTCGGGGTATCGCCAGAGGGGTTAGTTTACCCTCCTCTGCTACGGACAACAACATGTTAATACATCTTGTTGGTGTCTCGTCCTGCTTCCTCTGCTTAAAGAGGAAAAGCAGGAAGTGATATAGCAGCGCGATAGGCTACCCCAGAGTGCACTTTACCTGGAATTCACCCTTAATACATGATTAGCATCCTCTGTTGAACAATTTAATTGATAAGACAAGCCCCTTTATCTGGCTATGGTTTCCCTGTACCTCTCTGGGCTAGTCCAACCCTGGTACTGTTCATCTATGCTGTTAGCGGATGGTGGAAGCTGCATCGTTGCTAATCCACTTTGCATCTGTAGCCATTATTCTGTATGATTGCATTGAGTAATGACACACTTCTGCAGCTCTCCAGTGTCCTGCGGTGATTTGCACACAAACCACTTTACAGGGATGATTGCTACTTTAACCTCTCTCAGAGAAAGGAGAATATATATTTTATATAGGGAATTATGGGGAATTATTGGGGAAAAAAGAAACCACCTGGAGAAACATCATGATAACACTAAGGGCCTAATGCAGACCTGATAGCAGGCACAGATTCATTTGGCTGTGTATGTTAGCAGTTTAGAGCCACCTGACCAAATGTCCACACACCCCGCCCCCACCCCCACCCCCCACATGAATCCCCTTGCATGGTAGAGGGGGGATTCATGTGGGGGGGGGGGTGTGTTTCCCTCCCATGTGGCCAAACAGGCTAAAAATCATTTGATGATCACTGACCATCGAATGATTTTTTTTTTGCTTTCGGACAATAGTTACTTTCCAAATGGCCGCTGATCTCCGAATTTGGGGAGGGTGCTGACGTCATCGGCTCCTTAGTCCTTTTGTGAACTGAAGTGACTCTGGCCAGTTACTAAGTTAGTAAACATATTCACAAAACTTGAAAGAGCCCTATTGCTGGACACACACCACATTAGCTGCAGCCTGCGGGCACATTACCAGTTGTAACTGGTTCTAATAGTATTTAGCAAGAGCAGTAGGCATAGTGCCATGAATTAGGATTAAGGGGTCTATTTACTAAGCCATGGAGAGAGAGATAACATGGAAGGAGATAAAGTACCAACCAACCAGCACCTATATCATTTTTATAAACACCTGTCACATGGCACTTTTTCTCTCTCCAAGGTCAAATACATAGACCCCAAAGCTATGTCTGTCAATTCCAGTCAGTCTCAGGATTTCTATGCTTTGCCGTGCTGCCAGAGGTCCTAATTGAGACACTGATGGAATTTCCATCCTGACAGCATCTTTGCATGTATGGGGACCTACATGCAGTAGGTCCCACAGCATATGTGATCACTGATTACACATGGCAGGGATTGTTTTCCTATGGGAGCCTCTGTCCCTGAGTGCCCCTGGGGTACAAAATGTATTACACAGTAGCTGGGAATAGCTGCCATAAGAAATTCTTCTTATTGTGTCTTCGATACATAATAAATAAATAACCCTTCAATACTTATTTTAAAAGGAAAAAGTGTGTAAGTCACTTTGTCTGCACTTGACCAAGTTACTTCTTTTTTTCTTGTTGTTTCCATTTATTTTTTTGTTATATTTTTATTTTAATCTCAACACTGTAGTGTTCATATGCTTAAATTGAGTGAATTGTTTAGAGATATTTTCTCCTCCTTGCTCCTTTGGAGCTGTAGAAAGCACCCCCTGTTCTTATTTTATTCAGACAGGAGATAACTATTTCATCTACTCTATAGTGTTTTTGTTTAGAAAATGTTGAAAATGGATTTTGATCCTCATTGACATTTTGTATATCATCATCCACTGTTTGATGTATTGTTTTTGCTTATTGAGGCTCAATAAAATATATTTTGGAAAAGGAAAAAGTGCTGTAGTCAACCAGCCAGCTTTTTACCATCAGAACTATTTTAAAACTATTGCTACAGTACACATTGGGCCTTATTCTGGTTGGAGCGGCCAAACATGCGTACGTACGCTATTAACGTACGCTATCCGTACGCGGCCGTTGGGGTTAAGTCCACCCACAACTCAGCCGCATACGTACGGGCATAAACAACGTAGAAGGGGAGTGGCGTACAAATGAGCGTACGGCAACGTACGCGGACGGGCCAGCACTTACACTCCGACAACTGGCGTACAACTGAGCGTACGCCGCCGTTTACGGACGTCTCTCGTCCGTCTTCCCACCGCCTTCTTCCGGAGATCTGAGCGTACGCCAGCTTGCACGGATGGGTCCCTATTATTTTCAATAGAAAAGTCAGCTTATGTCACCGCTCGTGAGAGTGAGCGTACGTCCGTGTACGCTGACATACCCTTCATATATATGGACCTGCAAATCTTGCCTTTCAACTATAATTATGAAAATTAATTAATTGATTGAATTAATTAATGTGCAAAATAGTGGTCATGGGCTTAAAACATTGCTGAAACATCCTTTGTAGGTGTTAGATGTGGTTTATGTTATTGTATCATAAATACAAAACCTATGTTTGTATTACAGTGAACACGTTGACACATATCGACTTGTGTAGATTGAGTGTGCTACTGTGTAAAGTCTATGAAAGCACGTAGTGAATGTGTCTAACTGTTTAACAAATACCTACCTTAGCATATATAAGCAGGTCTTAAAAAGATTCTTACCTTAAATTAAACAAACCTTTAAATGTAGAGAAGTATAGAAAGATAAGCTTCCAATGTGTTTGAGTGCTGTGTGTGGCTTGCAGGTAGTGAAATCATGGTTTGGACTTAATAGACTGCAGCATTGCTTATTACATTCAGGTGTATGTGTTTGGTAGTAATCAGCGTTAATTAGCAAACTCAGGCGCACGCTGGCATGCGGTATCTGTAGGGGTGGTTTGAGATGGCGGTTGGCGGCCGCCTGTTTTGTGTCCGAAATGAACGGTGCCTTAGTCGATCGTGCGGTAGTAGCACCGCTTATTTTTGGTGCACACCCCCGTGTACGCCCATATTTACGCCCATTTTCCCTCATTATTTTGGCCGCTCCCCTCTTCACGCCCCTATGCCGCCCACAATACCCGTACACTCGCGTACAGGTTTTTTCGCACGTAGAGACCCGTCCGTAAGCGTTGGTGAGTGGTCGCGCCTGCGCATTAGCGAATGTACGCATGCGCAGATTATAAAAAAACCCGGGACGTACGCGTACGGCCCGGCCGCTCCAACCAGAATAAGGCCCATTGTGTAATATCCTAGTGTTGAGTTAATACGACTGGCAAGATAATCTTAAATTATTAAGATTGACTACAGTTGACTACAGCTGACTACAGTTAGAAAACTAAGCTATTGAAGCAGAAAAACTGGCACTACACTGTTGGGAAATACTTACCAAGCACTTTCATTTAGACAATGTTACTTTTTTTATCAGTATACAAAGAAATAAAGAAAAAGGAATAGCACCAAACTAATTAATTCCTACAAACATTTAAATACAAATCTGTATCCTGACCTCTAACATGTGTCTTATTAATCTTTTATATACTCCTTAACGTGTAAGTGGTCGTTAATTACAAAAAAAAAAGCGCAGGGGGATATCACATATGGAAATGTTACATGGCGCATCAGCTCAGATTATTAGTTATATTTGTCTGAAGGGTTACAAAATAGCAATTAACTCCACTTAATAGTGAGACGTATAATTGATACCTTGAATTAGAAACTAGTTTAACATAATAATTCATTCAATTCTGATTTGATATATCATTTCTGCCAGCAATCTTCCTCTCCCCATTCACTGTTTTAATTATCTACTTTTAGAACATGGAGTTAAATAAATGACTAATGAGACACTCTACGTTCCAGGGTTCAGTGCAGAGATTAGTATTAGGTCGTCTTGCATCAATTTACTCATTTGGTGATATTATTATTCATTTTTTTTCCTTTATGCAACTTAGAGCTTTCCTAACTCCTCAAGCCACCTTGAACAGCCCAGGTTTAGTAATGATATCCATGTGGTCATTTTAAGCATGGTTATCCATACATGAGGGAAACACTGATGTAACTATTAAAAGTTACTATGCAATCAATGATTTTTTTTATGAGATTAGCATGTTTCTTAATACATATACTACCTTTTGTGTGTGCAGTGTACATTCTTTTTTTATTGTGTTTTCTAAAATAAAAGATAAAGGCGCACGTGAGCTCTTTTTTAGAAATCGTGTGCAAGTGAAATGAAAAAAAACATACAGTACAGTACTATTCAGGGGCGTCTTAAGAGAGGAGGAGGCCTGTGTGCAACCTCCTCTGGCCGGACCCACTCCTCATTGCTGGGAGCAGCAGGGTCTCTGAACACTAAAGCACAAACCTCTGGAAAAATGATACAGTGGCCAATTTCTGTAAATTTTCGCTGTGGAGTCTGAGCACTGCGCATGCAGAGATTACAGGAAGAATGACCACCTTGGCAGTGCTCCTCCACTGCCACTGGACTCCGGGGATTAGTATTGGAAAAATGGATGCAGTGTGCGCGGTGTGGGCCCTCCTGCACCACGTACACTGCACCCATTATAAATACGCCTGGTACTATTATAAAGTATGGGAGCCCTTGAAAAGTATCTGAATGCCTTCAAAAGTTGGGTTTGACTTTAAATGTTTTCTGATCATTATCACAATATAGAGAGAACCCGATACATCAAATTCAAATAACACTCAAAAGAATAAGCTATTCATTATTTTAATATTTAAAATGTTCAACATTATGCCTGACTAGCAGTCCAGGTGTTGTTCTTCACTTGAAGATATAGTTGCCTTACAGGGATTGTCCCCCCCCCCTCCCACACACACACACATTAGAATATATATTGGATCACAGCCACACACACCCATATGTGAATCTCTGCCTGAAACTTCATTATTTTTTTAATGCAAAATTTCTGATTCTCAAGGTGCCCATACACGGTACAATTATTGATAGCAATTTGGACTAGACTGTATTGCAGTGTTTTTCAACCACTGTGCCGTGACACACTAGTGTGCCTTAAGCTGTTCTCAAGTGTGCCCCAGGATCTAGAGATGCCCAAACCAGTTTACAGCCACCACCAGTTCAACTGTTATTTACTGGTCTCTTCATGTATTTTATTTTTGCCAATGTATTTTATTTTTGTTTCCTGTGGGGACCAGTGTGATTGTTTTTTATATGGGGGCCAATAGGTTTGTTTTTTTCCTGTGGAGGCCAATGTCTTTTGCTCTGTGGGGATCTCATGGTGCGCCTTGACAATTTTAAAATCTTATTTAGTGGCACGCAAGGTAAAAAGGTTGAAAATTGCCTAGTACAAAAAGTAAGTGCAGCACATTCTTTTGAGCGCAAGAGCGCGCATCTCATCGCACCCAGCAATTGTACTGTGTATGGGCACCTTCAGATGCACTGTATTGTTACATTTATCCTTTATTAAACTATTTGATTTATTTTGCTGTGTAGTTTTTGTTTTGTTTGTTGCTTTTAGTTTATACTCATAAAATCAATAAAATATTGGACAGTTAAAAAACTATTTAACACCTATAGCTATCCCTCTCATTACTGTCTAACCCCCCTACCCCATACCCGCAGCCTAACTTTAACATCTTAGCACAGAAGTACCCTACCACCAGCAGCCAAATACTAATGTTGACATTATGACAATGTTGAGATTTCATTTGTGGTTAGTCTGATAGGGCATACACGTGGTTCAATTTGGACACATTTTCAATTTGATTTTGCTTCTAGAAATTGAACAGTGATAACTGCCTTCTAACTAGCTTCAATCCCGACGCACGGCCCAGTGGCACCGGGATCAAAAGCAGAAATAGACTTGCTTGGCAAGTCACTGGAATCGAACTGTGTGTACGCCCCATGAGGCTGTAGATATTTTGCCTGTCAGCGTTAATATTTCAATATTTTTTTATATTGGGCTATCCAATTAGATCTGACAATATACCAAGGTATTGAAATCGGACACTGTCCGGGGGTGTGCTGCCAAGCAGCCACTTAGAATGGCATAGTCATTCCCACATAAGGCACAAAAAAAAAAAGTAGCACTAGTACAAAATAATAATAAATACAATGTAATAAATACAATTTAATAGATGAATTAAAATGGGATAAATCTGTTTTATCCAATGAGATACTTTTACCTTACATCGTTGCATTAATGGTCATTTTTCCACTATTGTTCTTTCTATTTTTTTAATTCATCTATTAAATTGGATTTGTTTCTCCTCATTGGTTGTACTAGTGCCACTTTTTGTTTTCTTTTCTATCCAATTAGATCACCTGAAAAACAAAAACACATTTTTCCCCGAAATCACACAGGTTCAGTAAAAAAAAAGTTTTTTGCTGAAAATGGGGCTGTTTTCCAGGATTTTCCCTGACAAGCTGTGGCATGCACCAATTTACCAGGGCTAATTGGATAGCCCCAGCAGGCCAATTTACCCATGATCAGCTATCATAGGTAATTGGATATCGGTACTGTCCTGCTGCAGTCTTTACAGTTGGTAATTTATGCCTGAATTGAACCAATAATCCTAGAGTTTTATGTGGCAATTATATTTAATGTTGGATCAGTTTGATCAATGGAAGAATGAAAAATGATATCTGTTTATGCTGAAATTCATAAATTTTCCCAACTTTCTAGCATCACTATCTGAAATGGAAAAATAGAAAAATCAGTTGAAAAAACAATAGAAAATGCCTGTACTGTACTGGATACAGGCTTGCCAGCCTTTAAAATGGGAATGACTAGGAGTGATTGTTAAAGGGATCAATGCTGCATGTGACAGTTTTTAGTGATTCGTATTTAGTTTCCCTACAGAGAGCACTCAACAAGGAAACATTTCACTTCGAAAAAAAAGAATAAAGCTCTAAAGTGTTGCACAAAGCAACTGGGATCTTTTTGTTTTGGTTTACTGCACATAGAGAAAGGATGAAAACAGCATTTCAGAAAGCATAAGGATCACTGATGCCTACATTAAAATATTTCTATGGTTCACATAGGTGTGCAGGGACATGCAGGGATGTCAACATGACTGGAGGTCGACAGGTCATTAGGACGACACAAGCATTAGATCGACATGGGGAAGGTTGACAGTCAAAAGGTCGACAAAGGGTTTTTTGTCCCAAATTTCAACAGTTGACATGGACACTGAAACATACCACCGCGTCACCTCGCATTGACGCTGCACTCGCCATGCTTCGGGCACGGTGCCTCGCTACACTTGGCACACTATTTTATTCTCCCACCAAGCCCTAGTGGATGGTAGGGCATTAAATACCGCCTGTCGGCTCAAAAAACGTGAAAAACCCCATGTCGACCTTTTGACTGTCAACCTAATGCTTGTGTTGATCTAATGACCTGTCAACCTAACCCATGTCTACCTTCAGTCATGTTGACCTTCCTGCATGTCGACCTTCATTCATGTCAACCTTAATGCATGTCAACCTAGTGGTGTCGACCTAATGCTTGTAGACCTAATGCTTGTAGATCTAGTGACCATATACCACTGGGAAAACCCAGTTGCACTGCAGGTGGGGTTTATGGAACATGTGCAGAGATATGTAGATTTAGGTGGATTATATTTTTTCTGTGCAGGGTAAATACTGGCTCCTTTATTTTTACACTGCAATTTAAAGATCAGTTTTAACACCCCACACAAATCTAAGGGGTAATTCTACTTAGATGGGAGTTCTATTGAAGATAGGAGGTTGCCCATAGCAACCAATCAGATTATCTCTATTATCTTCTAGAAGGCGCTAAACAAGTAAAAAGTCGAATCTAATTTGTGACTATGGGAAACATCCCATCTTCAATAGAATGTCCAGCTTATTAAATGTACCCCTAAATCTCTCTGCATATGTTACACCTGCAGTGCAACATGGTTTACCTAGCTCTGTGATTTTTTGCTTTGCTAAAAAAATGGAACATAGGGGGAGGGGCCCTAAACTGCACACCCTGTACATATGAGGTGCTACCTGCTGAGACCTGTAGTGCAGCAAGCAGGAGGAGGAGTTTGCAGGTGCACACTAAATATGAATGCTAGACCTTTTAATATCATTGCTAAAAAAATGGAATCAGGCCATTTAAACAGTAGAGGAGAGGTTCCCAAATGTGGTCATCAAGGCACCCCAACAGTCCAGGTTTTAATTATATCCATGTCTCAACACAGATGGTTAAATAAAATAGACTGTTGTACTAATAAAGTAACCTCTGGCCAGGCATGGATATACTTGAAACCTGGACTGTGTTTTGGAACCTGTGCAGTAGAGTGCTGTACAGCTAGACATCACTCAAATAAAAAATAAACTCAATTTGTTTTATATAATGCTGTATGTAATATTTTATCAAAAACGTCCATCCTGTTAACCCCTTCCCGACATTTGACGTACATTTACGTCATGGCCGGGATGTACTTCCCGACACATGGCATAAATGTACGTCATGACTTTAAACTGTCACTGCGTCTAGAGACGCAGTGACAGAGGGACGATGTCTGCTGTCCCTGACAGCAGACATGTCCCTGCATGCCCAGGGGGGGCTGCGATGCCGCCCCCCCGTCGGCGATCGCTGTGATTGGCTGTTCAGTGTGAACAGCCATTCACAGCGTTTTCCTGTGTTACCAGCGAATCAGACGCTCGGTAACACAGGTGTCAATCACCGCCGGGCGTCAGGGGGCATGAGGGGGTCATCGGTGACGATGACACCTCACCCCACCCTCACCCCACCTGCCCCCAAGGCTGTGATTGGTCCGTGGGACCCACGGACCAATCACAGCCAAGGCGCGACATTTAAACTACCGGTGACTGCGCTGCAGACGCCATTCCGGTCTGGAATAGCTTGCAGAGCGGTCACCGTGCCTATCTGCCGTGATACTGACCTGATCCTTGCTAATACTTACCTGATCCTTGCAAATACCTTACCTGATCACCTGATCACTGCTTGTAGCGTGCTGGACGCTTCCTGGATCTGACTTCTTGGGACTTCCTGCTGCTGCTGCAGTGTGATAGAGAGATAGAGAGATAGAGAGAGAGATAGAGAGAGATAGAGAGATAGTGACAGAGAGAGCTATATTTTGTGTCTGCTACCCCCCCTTTTTGGGGGTGCAGGGTTTTTTTATATATAAATAACTGTCAGTGCTGCTGCTGCAGTGTCATAGAGTGATAGATAGTGATAGATAGTGATAGATAGTGATAGATAGTGAGAGATAGAGAGATTTGTGTCTGCTACCCCCCCTTTTTGGGGGTGCAGGGTTTTTTTTTATATATATAACTGTCAGTGCTGCTGCTGCAGTGTCATAGAGTGATAGATAGTGATAGATAGTGAGAGATAGGCCCTTATTCTGATCGGTGCGGATATTCCCGCATTCTTACGGAGCGGTCCGCACGCCACGGTGTTTTGCCGCATGCGGCCATCGTCCGTAGAAACGCCCACGTGTCCTCCGCATTCGGACGGACTCACTCTTTAAGAACAGGGCGTGTTTACGGACGACATACAAACCATGCGTGTGCGGGAGAAACACTCCGATTCTGCACGGTATTACAGAGTATTACAGAGTATGCTCGGAAATACCGCATCCGACCGGGAGCCAAGCGGTGCTACCGCCCGTAAGCGGAGTATTTACGCCAAACAACCCACTATTAAGTATCTTCTGCAATACATCACATGACCCACTTATTCAATTACCTATCCTCATAAAAAACTGCTTATTTGGAATTGGAATCAATTAGATGCCAATATATCCTTACAAGCATGCCTAACACATGCATTGCACACATTAACCCTTACAGCAATTGAAGTGCAATGGTTTCAATTAAAGCACTGACAAGCGTCCTATTAGTGAGTAATGAGTAAAGGAGTCGATTCTATTGGGTTCAGGTGTTAATGCTTGTAGTCATTAGGCGTACGTTCGCCTACCGCATGAACGAGTGGTGTCCGCAAAGCAATAGTACACTTGTGGACACCGCACATTTCTTCCCTTTTTGATCGCGTGCATTCGGAGTGCTATCCGAATGTACGCCCCCCAACATAAGTGTACTCCCCCGTGTCCGCCCATGTTTCCGCCCCGTTTTGCCCACTTTGAAACTACGCCCATGTGACATTCCGCATGACGCCCATAATACGCCCATATTTCCCGACTGATTGCGGGGAACAGTTTTGTACGGGATTTGGCCGAACTGGTACGGAGTCAAGGCGTGGCACATGCGCGTTGCGTTCTCCACGCATGCGCAGACGCCGAAAAGACGCGATCCGAAAGTATGCGGTAAAGTCCGCGTCAATCAGAATAAGGGCCATAGAGAGATAGAGAGAGATAGTGACAGAGAGTGATAGAGAGTGTATATTTTGTGTCTGCTACCCCCCCTTTTTGGGGGTGCAGGTTTTTTTTTATACATATAACTGTCAGTGCTGCTGCTGCAGTGTCCTAGAGTGATAGATAGTGATAGATAGTGATACAGATGGAGCAGGGCTTGTTATTGCTGGCGGAGCGCCAGGACCGTGTCCCTGGCGATCCGCCAGCAATCTGGCGCTCTGGCTGAATGAGACGCTCGTGCGTCTCCCACGCACGAGCGTCTCAATAGCCGGGCGGCGAGGCGGCGCGGCGGGTGCAGTCCTGCCCGTCTCCAGCTTCAGGGAGACGGGCAGGGCTGCGGGGGGCTGCGGGGGGGCGGTGTGGACCGGCGGGGACCCGGGGAAGCCGGCGGGGACCCGGGCAAAAGCTCCGTCGGAACGGGACGCGCGTGCACCTCGTGCACGCGCGTCCCCTTCCGACATACAGATGGCGCGGGGCGGGGGATGGCGGGTGGCGAGTCCTCCGCCATCCCCAGCAAAGACAAGCCCTGCGCTATCTGTAGATAGTGAGAGATAGAGAGAGATAGTGACAGAGAGTGATAGAGAGTGTATATTTTGTGTCTGCTACCCCCCCTTTTGTGCTGATCAGTATATCTGTGCTGATCAGCAACTTTTTGGGGGCGCAGGGTTTTTTTTTTATATATATACCTGTCAGTTGCTGCCAGTTGCACTGTCAGTTGCACCAAAGGTTGTGCACCTGCTGCCCCTCACTGGTAATCAGTGTCGCATCACTGGGGTCTTTTTTTAATTTTTTTTTTACACACACTGTGATTTTGTGGGTGTCCTGTGGCCACTGTGCGCTGATCAGTGACGTACATCACTGATCAGCTTTTTCGGCACAGGGTTGATCTATTTTTTTTTTTTTTGATCAAATTCCTGTTGCCTTTGAGCGCTGTTCAGTGACGGACGTTACTGACCAACATCTGTGCTCAATTTTTGGCGCAGGACCTTTTTTTTTTTTTTTTTTAACCCCTTCAATTTTTTTTTTTTTTTAACCCCTTCAATTTTTTTTTTTTATTATTCCTGTATAAAGTATTTTTTTTTTTCTGCACTACATACACACTACACACTACATACCCCCCGGGTTGAAATAAAGTTTGTACCCCCCCCTACACTATACACGTGTTGAAACATTTCACCAGTAACACAAAAATAAAAATGGCATCCCAAATGTCATCCCAAATGTCATCCCAGTCATCCAGAAGAATGTATTCAGCGGAGGAGGCATATGCCATGCTTGCCTCTGACTCTGACACAGCCAGTGATGCAAGCGGGGAATTTGAAGGATTTGTCTTAAGCTCCTCTTCCTCCTCTGGTGATGAGGGACCCCCTCAAAGACGCCCCCGTAGAGCAGCTGAGACCCCCCCCAATAATTGATCTCGTATGGACCCCACCACCAGACAATTTTGAGCCCCAGGTTCCTGAGTTTTTGGCCATGCCAGGAATCCAATTTGATTCCACAGGTCTCAGAGAAATTGACTTTTTCAAATTATTTTTCTCTGATGATTTTATAAATTTAATGATGGACCAAACTAATTTATATGCCCAGCAGTTTATTGCTCAAAACCCCACGTCATCATTTGCTAGGTGGACCCCTGTAGATGCAGTAGAGATGATGACGTTTTGGGGTCTGGTGTTTCATATGGGCATAGTAAAAAAGCCAGAAATTAGGCAATATTGGAGTACAGATGTTCTGTACAGCACCCCATTTTACCGTATGGCCATGCCCCGGGCTCGATTTGAGACGATCCTTAAATTTTTGCATTACAACGATAATGCACAGTGCCCTCCCAGAGATGATCCCACCTTTGACCGGCTATTCAAAGTCAGGCCGGTCATTGATCATTTCAGTGCCAAATTTGCAGAGATGTACATCCCTGAAAAATTTATTTGTATTGACGAGTCCCTTATACATTTTAAAGGAAGGGTTAAATTCCGCCAGTACCTTCCCAGTAAGAGGGCAAGGTATGGCATAAAAATGTATAAGCTGTGTGAAAGCACCTCAGGGTACACCCACATGTTTAGGGTATATGAAGGGAAGGATTCAAGAATTGAACCGCCAGAATGCCCCCCCTCCCTCGTAGGTGTTAGTGGAAAAATTGTCTGGGATTTAGTGCACCCCTTCCTGGATAAAGGTTATCACCTCTATGTGGATAACTTTTACACTAGCATCCCCCTGTTTAAGGCCCTTGGTTCAAGAGGTACAGCAGCTTGCGGTACTGTGCGCAAGAACCAAAGAGGCCTCCCAAAAACGCACATTGCCCAAGTAATGAGAAGGGGTGAAAGCAGGGGAATATGCACCGAAAATATGTTGTTGGTCAAATATAAGGACAAGAGGGATGTCCTTATACTGACAACAATTCACGGAGACAGTACCACCTCCGTCCCTGTACGAGGTACCAGTACCCACACCTCCAAACCTAATTGTATCCTGGATTACAATAAGTACATGGGTGGAGTGGATCTTTCAGATCAGGTACTGAAGCCGTACAGTGCCCTGCGGAAAACAAAAATCTGGTACAAGAAGCTGGCCGTGTATATCATCCAGATGGCACTGTATAACGCTTACGTGCTATTCCGTTCTACCGGCCAGAGGGGGACATTTATGCACTTTCAAGAGGAAGTCATAAAGGGCCTAATATTTGGGAACCAGCAGGCAGAGGGCCCCAGTACTTCTAGTACTGGCCCCCGTATTGTACCAGGGCAGCATTTTCCTGATGAAATCCCCTCCACTGGAAAAAAGGGCAGGACACAAAAAAGGTGCAAAGTTTGCTATAAAAAGGGAATAAGAAAGCAAACTATTTTCCAGTGTGACACTTGCCCCGACAAACCCGGCCTATGTATAAAGGAGTGTTTTAAAATATACCACACATCTATGGATTATTAGGTTCATAATTTCACCGTGCTTCGGGGGTCTTGCTAATGCCACATAGCACCCACCATTCATTCCACCAGAATCTGAGCCGCAAAATCCAAAAATCACTCCTTCCCTTCTGAGTCCTGCCATGCACCCAACTGGTATTTTTCGGTCACATGTGAGGCATTGCCGTACTCGGGAGAAATTGGGGCACAGATTTTGGGGTGCTTTTTCTCCTTCATACCTTCTGAAAATGAAAAATTTTGAGCCACAACTGCATTTTTGTGTAAAAAAATGTAATTTTTCATTTTCACTGCCCAGTTGTATCAAAATTGGTGAAACCCCTGGGGGTTTGAAATGTACACTATACCCCTAGATGAATTCCCTGAGGGGTGTAGTTTGCAAAATGGGGTCACTTGTGGGGGGGTTCCACTGTATTGGTGCTTTGGGGGTCTTGCTAATGCGACATAGCACCCACCAACATTCCACCAGAATTTGTGCTGCAAAATCCAAATATCACTCCTTCCCTTCTGAGTCCTGCCACTTTTTGGTCACACATGAGGCATTGCCGTACTCGGGAGAAATTGGGGCACAGATTTTGGGGTGCTTTTTCTCCTTCATACCTTCTGAAAATGAAAAATTTTGAGCCAGAACTGCATTTTTGTGTAAAAAAATGTAATTTTTCATTTTCACTGCCCAGTTGTATCAAAATTGGTGAAACCCCTGGGGGTTTGAAATGTACACTATACCCCTAGATGAATTCCCTGAGGGGTGTAGTTTGCAAAATGGGGTCACTTGTGGGGGGGTTCCACTGTATTGGTGCTTGGGGGGTCTTGCTAATGCAACATAGCACCCACCAACATTCCACCAGAATCTGAGCTGCAAAATCCAAAAATCACTCCTTCCTTTCTGAGTCCTGCCATGCACCCAAATGGTATTTTTTGGTCACATGTGAGGCATTGCCGTACTCGGGAGAAATTGGGGCACAGATTTTGGGGTGCTTTTTCTCCTTCATACCTTATGAAAATGAAAAATTTTGAGCCAGAACTGCATTTTTGTGTAAAAAAATGTAATTTTTCATTTTCACTGCCCAGTTGTATCAAAATTGGTGAAACCCCTGGGGGTTTGAAATGTACACTATACCCCTAGATGAATTCCCTGAGGGGTGTAGTTTGCAAAATGGGGTCACTTGTGGGGGGGTTCCACTGTATTGGTGCTTGGGGGGTCTTGCTAATGCAACATAGCACCCACCAACATTCCACCAGAATCTGAGCTGCAAAATCCAAAAATCACTCCTTCCTTTCTGAGTCCTGCCATGCACCCAAATGGTATTTTTTGGTCACATGTGAGGCATTGCCGTACTCGGGAGAAATTGGGGCACAGATTTTGGGGTGCTTTGTCTCCTTCATTCCTTGTGAAAATGAAAAATTTTGAGCCAGAACTGCATTTTTGTGTAAAAAATGTAATTTTGCATTTGCACAGCCCAGTTGTATCAAAATTGGTGAAACCCCTGGGGGTTTGAAATGTACACTATACCCCTAGATGAATTCCCTGAGGGGTGTAGTTTGCAAAATGGGGTCACTTGTGGGGGGGTTCCACTGTATTGGTGCTTGGGGGGTCTTGCTAATGCGACATAGCACCCACCAAAATTCCACCAGAATCTGAGCTGCAAAATCCAAAAATCACTCCTTCCCTTCTGAGTCCTGCCATGCACCCAAATGGTATTTTTTGGTCACATGTGAGGCATTGCCGTACTCGGGAGAAATTGGGGCACAGATTTTGGGGTGCTTTTTCTCCTTCATACCTTATGAAAATGAAAAATTTTGAGCCAGAACTGCATTTTTGTGTAAAAAAATGTAATTTTTCATTTTCACTGCCCAGTTGTATCAAAATTGGTGAAACCCCTGGGGGTTTGAAATGTACACTATACCCCTAGATGAATTCCCTGAGGGGTGTAGTTTGCAAAATGGGGTCACTTGTGGGGGAGTTCCACTGTATTGGTGCTTTGGGGGTCTTGCTAATGCGACATAGCACCCACCAACATTCCATCACCAAAAATCACTCCTTCCCTTCTGAGTCCTGCCATGCACCCAACTGGTATTTTTTGGTCACATATGAGGCATTGCCATACTCGGGAGAAATTGGGGCACAGATTTTGGGGTGCTTTTTCTCCTTCATACCTTATGAAAATGAAAAATTTTGAGCCAGAACTGCATTTTTGTGTAAAAAAATGTAATTTTTCATTTTCACTGCCCAGTTGTATCAAAATTGGTGAAACCCCTGGGGGTTTGAAATGTACACTATACCCCTAGATGAATTCCCTGAGGGGTGTAGTTTGCAAAATGGGGTCACTTGTGGGGGGGTTCCACTGTATTGGTGCTTGGGGGGTCTTGCTAATGCAACATAGCACCCACCAACATTCCACCAGAATCTGAGCTGCAAAATCCAAAAATCACTCCTTCCTTTCTGAGTCCTGCCATGCACCCAAATGGTATTTTTTGGTCACATGTGAGGCATTGCCGTACTCGGGAGAAATTGGGGCACAGATTTTGGGGTGCTTTGTCTCCTTCATTCCTTGTGAAAATGAAAAATTTTGAGCCAGAACTGCATTTTTGTGTAAAAAATGTAATTTTGCATTTGCACAGCCCAGTTGTATCAAAATTGGTGAAACCCCTGGGGGTTTGAAATGTACACTATACCCCTAGATGAATTCCCTGAGGGGTGTAGTTTGCAAAATGGGGTCACTTGTGGGGGGGTTCCACTGTATTGGTGCTTGGGGGGTCTTGCTAATGCGACATAGCACCCACCAAAATTCCACCAGAATCTGAGCTGCAAAATCCAAAAATCACTCCTTCCCTTCTGAGTCCTGCCATGCACCCAAATGGTATTTTTTGGTCACATGTGAGGCATTGCCGTACTCGGGAGAAATTGGGGCACAGATTTTGGGGTGCTTTGTCTCCTTCATTCCTTGTGAAAATGAAAAATTTTGAGCCAGAACTGCATTTTTGTGTAAAAAATGTAATTTTGCATTTGCACAGCCCAGTTGTATCAAAATTGGTGAAACCCCTGGGGGTTTGAAATGTACACTATACCCCTAGATGAATTCCCTGAGGGGTGTAGTTTGCAAAATGGGGTCACTTGTGGGGGGGTTCCACTGTATTGGTGCTTGGGGGGTCTTGCTAATGCGACATAGCACCCACCAAAATTCCACCAGAATCTGAGCTGCAAAATCCAAAAATCACTCCTTCCCTTCTGAGTCCTGCCATGCACCCAAATGGTATTTTTTGGTCACATGTGAGGCATTGCCGTACTCGGGAGAAATTGGGGCACAGATTTTGGGGTGCTTTTTCTCCTTCATACCTTCTGAAAATGAAAAATTTTGAGCCAGAACTGCATTTTTGTGTAAAAAAATGTAATTTTTCATTTTCACTGCCCAGTTGTATCAAAATTGGTGAAACCCCTGGGGGTTTGAAATGTACACTATACCCCTAGATGAATTCCCTGAGGGGTGTAGTTTGCAAAATGGGGTCACTTGTGGGGGGTTCCACTGTATTGGTGCTTTGGGGGTCTTGCTAATGCGACATAGCACCCACCAACATTCCACCACCAAAAATCACTCCTTCCCTTCTGAGTCCTGCCATGCACCCAACTGGTATTTTTTGGTCACATATGAGGCATTGCCATACTCGGGAGAAATTGGGGCACAGATTTTGGGGTGCTTTTTCTCCTTCATACCTTATGAAAATGAAAAATTTTGAGCCAGAACTGCATTTTTGTGTAAAAAAATGTAATTTTTCATTTTCACTGCCCAGTTGTATCAAAATTGGTGAAACCCCTGGTGGTTTGAAATGTACACTATACCCCTAGATGAATTCCCTGAGGGGTGTAGTTTGCAAAATGGGGTCACTTGTGGGGGGGTTCCACTGTATTGGTGCTTGGGGGGTCTTGCTAATGCAACATAGCACCCACCAACATTCCACCAGAATCTGAGCTGCAAAATCCAAAAATCACTCCTTCCTTTCTGAGTCCTGCCATGCACCCAAATGGTATTTTTTGGTCACATGTGAGGCATTGCCGTACTCGGGAGAAATTGGGGCACAGATTTTGGGGTGCTTTTTCTCCTTCATACCTTCTGAATATGAAAAATTTTGAGCCAGAACTGCATTTTTGTGTAAAAAATGTAATTTTTCATTTTCACTGCCCAGTTGTACCACAATTGGTGAAACCCCTGGGGGTTTGAAATGTACACTATACCCCTAGATGAATTCCCTGAGGGGTGTAGTTTGCAAAATGGGGTCACTTGTGGGGGGGTTCCTAAATTTTAGCATCTTATGGTGCCTAGAAACCTACATGGTGCCTAAAAAATAATCTCATAAAAAGGAGGCTCCAAAATCAAGTAGGTGCTCCTTCTATTATGAAGCCTGTGGTTTGGTCAACGTGCACACTAGGGCCACATATAGGATATTTATGAAAACAAAAGAATTGGGGGAATCAATTTTTAGTCACATTTCTCTAGTAAAATGTACTGTGTTCCTTAGAAAAATGTATTAAAATTGCAAATCTGCAAAAAAAATGAAATTTTGAAATTTCACCTACACTTTGTTTTAATTCCTGTGAAACACCTAAAGGGTTAACAAACTTCCAAAATGCTCTTTTGAATACTGTGAGGGGTGCAGTTTTTGAAATGGTATCATTTATGGGGGTGTCTCACATACAAGTCCCTCAAAGTCACATCAGAACTGAACTGGTCCCTAAAAAAATTAGTGTTTGAAATTTTCTTGAAAATTTGAGAATTTGCTATTCATATTGTAAGCCTCCTAGTGTCCAAAAAAATTAAAAGGAAGTTGAAATAATGATGGAAACATAAAGTAGACATATGGTCTATGTTAGTTATTAACTATTTTGAGTGGTATGATTATTTGTCTCACAAGCAGAAAATTTAACATTTTGCAAATTGCTAAATTTTCCATTTTTTTACGACATTTTAGTATTTTTCACAAAAAAACACAGACTGTATCGACCCAAATTTACCACTAATTTGAAGTACAATGTGTCACGAAAAAACAATCTCAAAATCACTGGGATAAGTAAAAGCAAAAAAAAGTTATCCCCACTTAAGTGATACATGTCAGATTTGAAAAAAAGGGCTCTGTCAGGAACGCAAAAACTGGCTCTGTCAGGAAGGGGTTAAAGGAAATATCTCATATTGTAACGGTGTCACAGCAGGGTGCTTGTGTACCTTGGTCTGCGACCAGAGGCGTAGGGAGGGCGGAGTCACCGGAGCTCATGCTCCGGGCGGCGATTGGTCGAATGGCGCCGCCGGCCCGCCCCCCCTCCGCAAATGATCCCACTGCAGTCTGCTAACGGGCAGCATGTGCAGCGCCAGCGGCTGTCCTGCCCGGCGCCTGCCTCCTGCCCTGCGCGCCCGGTCCCGGCCGCTGGATTACATACCCAGGACCCGGGAGCCTCCCCCCTCCCCCCCAGCACCAGCAGCCCGGCACCGCGACCCTCAGCAGCAGCGGCGGGCGCATTTCCTGCCACAGCCAGCAGCGCCCGGGGACAGCAGTAATGACGGGGAACCGGGATATGGAGCAGCTCATCCCGCTGGTGAACCGGCTGCAGGACGCCTGGAGCTGCCGCAGATAGCCGTGGTGGGCGGGCAGAGTGCGGGGAAGAGCTCGGTGCTGGAAAACTTCGTGGGCAGGTAACAGACGGGAACCATGGCTGCTAGATCCCAGGAGCAGCACATCTCCATGATATGGCACTGGGCAGGGGCCATGCCCACAATGGCTTTTTTTTTTTAACTGTGTGCACAGTAGGTAAATTTACGGCCTGTGACTCTAGCCTGCATACCCTTTTCACTGATATATAATGGGCTGGGCATCATGTGTGTGGGGCATATGTATAATGGGCATCATGTGTGGGGCATATGTATAATGGAACATCACGCTGTGGGGCATTTGTATAATGGAGCTTCACGTTGTGGGGCATATGTATAATGGGCATCATGTATGTGGCATATGTTTAATGAGCATCAAGGTGTGGGGCATATGTATAATGGAGCTTCACGTTGTGGGTCATAGGTATAATAGGCATCACGGTGTGTGGCATATGATTAATAGAGCATCACGCTGTGGGGCATTTGTATAATGGAGCTTCACATTGTAGGGCATATGTATAATGGGCATCATGTGTGTGGCATATGTGTAATGGAGCATCACGGTGTGGGGCATATGTGTAATGGAGCAACACGGTGTGGGACATATGTATAATGGAGCATCACGGTGTGGGGCATTTGTGTAATGGAGCAACACGGTGTGGGACATATGTATAATGGAGCATCACGGTGTGTGGCATATGTGTAATGGAGCATCACGGTGTGGGGCATATGTATAATGGGCATCATGTGTGGGACATATGTATAATGGAGCATCACGGTGTGGCATACCTCCCAACATGACCATCTCCAGGAGGGGCTCATTGCTCTGCTCCTGCACTTCCCTCCTAATGTATGATTGCCATCACCTGTGTTAAAGCACCTTTCTTATCAATTAACCTGTTCAACACAGATGAGGGTAATCCTACATAAAGAAGAAAGTGCAGGAGCAGAGCATTGTGTCCCTCCTGGAGAGGGTCATGTTGGGAGGTATGGTGTGGGGCATTTGTATAATGGGTATCATGTGTGGGGCATATGTATAGAGGGAGAGTGAATCTCTCTGGCTTCTGCTGCTGCCCTGATGTGCTGTATATATCTTTATATGTATATATATTTATTTATTTACAGCTGTCAGCATGTTATATAGCGCAGCAGATTCCATTACAGGTTGTTATATAGCGCCAGCAGATTCAGTTACATCGTCTTATATAGCGCAGCAGATTCCGTTACAGTTTCTTATATAGCGCAGCAGATTCCGTTACAGTGTCTTATATAGTGTAGCAGATTCAGTTACATCGTCTTATATAGCGCAGCAGATTCCGTTACAGTTTCTTATATAGCGCAGCAGATTCCGTTACAGTGTCTTATATAGCGCAGCAGATTCCGTTAGAGCGTCTTATATAGCGCAGCAGATTCCGTTACAGCGCCTTGTATAGCGCAGCAGATTCCGTTTCACGGTCTTATATAGCGCAGCAGATTCCGTCAGTGTCTTATATATTGCAGCAGATTCCGTTACAGTTTCTTATATAGCGCAGCAGATTCCGTTACAGTGTCTTATATAGCGCAGCAGATTCCGTTAGAGCGTCTTATATAGCGCAGCAGATTCCGTTACAGTGTCTTATATATTGCAGCAGATTCCGTTACAGGTCCTTATATAGCGCAGCAGATTCTGTTAGAGTATCTAATATAGCGCAGCAGATTCCGTTACAGTATCTTATACAGCGCAGCAGATTCCGTTACGGCACCTTATATAGCGCAGCAGATTCCGTTACAGTGTCTTATATAGCGCAGCAGATTCCGTTACAGGTTCTTGTATAGCGCAGAAGATTCCGTTAGCCACGCCCCCAATTCATTACCGGTTGGGGGGGGCGCGAATTATGCCCTTCCTCCGGGCACCATGGCATCTAGCTACACCGCTGTCTGCGACCCCCTTCCCCGTTAATGGAGGAATAGGAACAATCTGCTGGGCATATCCTGGGCAAGTGAAAGAGTGACCTTAAGGATTGTGCCATTCCTTGGCCTTGCACCCACAAGTGGCAGTGCCAGTTACAACACTTCTTACCACTGTATATTGTGATATAACTGATGAGAGTGAGGATTATTAAAAGGGCTCAAAGTACACGGATTGTCACAAGAACACTTCTCCAAACTTAAATATTCTGAAAGGCCATCACACATGAATAAAAAATATATATTTTTTGCATAATAAAATGCTGAAGTTATATACACTTACTTTCACTTGATGAAAAGTCTTGTGGTTCAAGTATGCCCGACTCCTGCAGGGATCTAATACATGAATCAACTAGTTCTAAGCCAGTTGTCAGTTCATCTTCTATATCTTTCTGTCCATCTGTAAAATAAGAATGGCCATGTAACAATCACTTAACGTCACTAATAACATATCTCATATGAACAGTACAGCAAAAAACTATTTTGCTCTGGGACCCCATCAGACAATAAAAATAATTACAGGGGTACTCTTTACCTAGCACGACGCCCACGATTTTGATCGTGGGCATCGCAGGTAAAAAAATCGCGGGCATTGAATGCACTAAAAATCGGGTGCGACGCGACCGACGCGATGCCCGCGATTTCCCATAGGAAACAATGTTACATTTCTCAATTGACACGATTTTACTGTTCAATGCCTCAATTGACACGATTTTTCCATAGGAAACAATGTTAAATGGCCCACAGAGGCCAAATAGCCACCCGGAAGTGTGAAATGGTCCCCACAATTGTTAACGCCACCCCACGATCAACGTCAACCCGAAGCGTGGCTAGCGCAGCGAGCCCACGAGGGGCGTTGGTACGCGTCCTATGACCTTTTCATACCCCCACTATCCACGTCGGCGTGGAGTTGAGAATAGAATAGTGTGGCGAGCACAGCGAGCCACCGAGCCCGAAGCGTGGCGAGCGCAGCAAGCCCCGCGAGGGGACGCGGATACCTTCACAGGTAAACGCGTCCCTTCGCGGGCTTCACAGGTATCCGCGTCCCCTCGCGGGGCTCGCTGCACTCGCCACGCTTCTGGCTCGGTGGCTCGCTGCGCTCGACACACTATTCTATTCTCAACTCCACGCCGACGTGGATAGTGGGGGTATGAAAAGGTCGTAGGACGCGTACCGCCGCCCCTCGCGGGCTCGCTGCGCTCGCCACGCTTCGGGTTGACGTTGATCGTTGCACAGTAAGTACATTGAGGAAGTCACAGTGTCTTATAACATCCCCAGGTCTAACGTTAACCCGCCCCGTATACTTGTGTTTGAAATGCATTCTGGCATTGGCATCCTCATCATGGTTGGGATTCCGGTGCCAATTTTGGGTCGCAAGTCATGTTGCCGTCATTAATATATTAATATTCTGATTGCAGGTATCTCATCAACCAAGATGTTAACTGCATCCCTTCCATGTGTATTTAATTAACTCATTAGTATAATGTTAAAGAAAAAACGATAGCACACCAGCATCAAAACCGTATCCTAGCTGAAAGAAGCATCAATGTTTGGGGCCGCTTTGATGTCTCACTTGCTCCACTGATTGATTCTAAAAGTTTCTAAATTAATTCAAAGTTTATGAAGACATTTTTCATAAGAATGTAAGCAGTGGCGTAACTAACATTTTTGCGCCCCCCCACCCCCACACACCGATATTGACATCAAAATGGCTGCCCCCTAATAGCAGACAGTTTTTAAGGATGCTAGAGGAGGCCGCCGCCTCCTCTAACATTCCTAAAAAACTGTCTGCTGTATGGGGGCAGCCATTTTGTCACGTAATTTTTCATTAGAACTGCAGGAGATGGAGCCAGGAGGATATCTGCGGTGCCAGACCAGGAATGTGGCGGCGGCGGCATGCGGAGGGGTAAGGGGGGTGCTTAACTTTACTTGGGTGGGCGGGTGGGGGGGCTATGGGGGGAGGGGGGTTTGCGATGTCAATATTGGCGGGGGGGCACAAAAATGTTAGTTACGCCACTGCTTACATTCTTATGAAAAATGTCTTCATAAACTTTCGAATTAATTTAGAAACTTTTAGAATCAATCAGTGAGAGCAAGCCGGGCGGCTCTCAGCAGGTGCTGGGAGACTGTCTGCCCTGATGAGCACCGGCGGTGCCCCACTGGCGCTTGCGCCCCCAAGCAGCCGCGGTGGCTGCCATACGGTAGCTACGCCATTGAATGTACGGCAATTGGTCTGCCAAGATTCAACAGGACAATGGCCTAAACCATAGTAGTACATCAACAACTGAATGGCTTTACAAGAAGAACATTTGCCTTCTGGAGTGGTTGCCAGAGTTCCCATTGAGATGTTAGCAATCAAAGCAGGTCACACCAAACATTCCAAGAAAATTGGTAAACTGAAAAGGATTAGTAAGGAGCCCAATCGTCTGGCACACAGTTACAGGCAATGTTTGGGGGAGATTAATTTTGAGAAAAAAGTGTAAATTATTAAACCTTAGATTTTGATACTTTACAACTTTGCACTCAGGGCAAATTTATTAACATTTTGTTTTACTTAAATAATGGGGATGAGTGTTTTCACCCAATCTGGCTGAATTAAATAGGGGGAAAAAAACAAGTACAGTACATGTAAAATACATGAGCTATTTGACAAATCAAAGTATAG
The DNA here is from genome assembly GCF_055691185.1 of Crinia signifera. Taxonomy (NCBI): domain Eukaryota; kingdom Metazoa; phylum Chordata; class Amphibia; order Anura; family Myobatrachidae; genus Crinia; species Crinia signifera. The sequence continues at coordinate 165,758,670 of NC_139221.1, forward strand.
TTAGCATTTTTTGAGGTAAGAAATAACTTTTCAAATGTCACAAACTAGTTAAAAGCCCCTCAAAATGACAGCTCCTGCAAAGTACTTTTATTTTGAGCTGTGACATATGTTAACCCACAAACTCTTCCCCCCACCCCCAGTCCCTATCTGCTGCTACCTCCAATCTCTGTCTTCACAGCTCCCTCTCTCCATATCCAGCAAGTTTTAAACAGATTAATTTGCTTTTAACTTTCCGTCAAGGGGTAAATTGGTCCAGTCCATTGAGTGGTAGGTAGGTGGCGGTGGTTATCCTTTAATATATGTATATATGTATATATATATATATATATATATATATATATATATATATATATATATATATATATATATATATGCCACAATATCATGAAGGCACATAGGAGACATTATTAGAAGGAAAAAAATTGTGAAAAACTCAATCTTTCTTAGTGAACGTTTTGTGGACCGCATCCACTTCCTTTAGGACTATCTATTTTTATATATATATATATATATATATATATATATATATATATAGATATAGATATATAGATATAGATAGATAGATAGATAGATAGATAGATAGATAGATAGATAGATAGATTATGTTATGGATCAGATCTACATTCTAGATGTGGATGTGCTTAAATTACATCAATCCGCAATGCGATAATTGAAGATATGGAAAACCATTGGTGGCAATGCCTACAAGCATAGAATATCTATCTGTGTGAATGAATGAGTGACACTGGCAGCAGATAAGAGAAAGCCACAGATCGCATAAAATGAGTGCGTGTGTGCGGAAAAGAGGGGAATGGGTTAGTGTTTGTGGTAAGGGGACAGAAGGTGCATGTATACAAATCACTTGCAGATAGCAAATTGCACTATCAGATAATTTCACTCAGTCACTACTGCTTCTGTTTATGAAATGAAAAACTTTGATATACAATATACAGTACCTCCTAACAAATTTAGATGTTGTTGGACTGATCAAATTCACTGCAATATACTGCACAATAATCTTCCCATACACTAGTCCGACAAGTCAGACCAAATTCCCCTTGAGCTCCCCGGGAGGGCTGACTAATGATTTGGCAGTTGATGTGCTATTTTTACATGCAATGTATCGCATGTAAAGACTCCCATGGAGCTGCAGCAGAATATTAGAAAAACCTGTCAAAAGACTGTCCAGCCACTGATTGGCTGAGACACAGACAATCAGCAGCCTTGGCCCGGACCTGCTAATAGGTGTGTACCAGCGGTACTTCACCAAGGGCACACACCTATGCAATTAGACCCAAAACATTGTGAGTGCTGATGGGTCCGATCCTTTCTGGTTTACAAGTCCTTTTATATTTAAAAAAAAAAAGCTACATTTTGACTGGTACTCTATTTTTTATAAAAGTAATGTAAAAGTGCCCTGGTACCCACACCCACATGACCAGTAGATCCAAATGTAGAGGCAGCATTCTTGGGACTTTATTTAAAACATATTTGATTATCTCTTGTAAATATCAAGCATCCTCTGTGAAATTTGCTGGTATCTGCATTGCAGAGGCCATTATATTTAGCGCATAATGTAATAAAATTCTAATATTCCATTTTCAAGTAAATTATGTGAATAAGCAATCTATATAATTTGACTGAAGATACATAAAAATAAATGATTAGTTTTCACCTTGTGTTTGCCAGCGGTACTGTTCCTCCGTGGAACTGAAAAGAAAAAGAAAGTCAGAGAAATTATTTTCAAAAAAAAAAAACATTGTTTTATGAACAAAATAAAAACCTTTTTTTTTCTGTTGAATTATATCATACAATCAAAAAATGTAGTTCTTCCTAAATCTACAGTATTGCAAAAATGTTAATCTGTTTAAAAAAATAGGTTGTACATTTTATATCTTGGAAGATGGAACTATAACATGTAATGTCATAAGTAAAAAGTCTTCAATTGACAAAGACTGACTGCTAATTTTGGGCTGCTTAAGGAAATTTTGGATACAATGTACAAAAAATTATGATTTCCAAACTTTTTGTGTATGTATAATCCACAACCTGCTTTAAGGTTCTGAATGGCGTGTTGTCAAGTCCTACTCATAGGCAAACGCAGGGGTTGCCCTGAAACCCCCGTCATCCTGACAAGTGCCTTAAATTAGGGCAACAATAGCACTGTTCATCTACATATATGTCTAGTTTCCGTTTGTGTATCTCCGAAACACTGTCATCTGTTGGCAGCAAGTGAAACTTTCTCTCTTACACATGCTCAAACCAAGAGGCAATCACAAGGTAGCAGTCTAGCTTTCGAAGCTTTCAAATTTAAGCGTGCTTAATTGTATATAAAATGATCAATAAACCTGCCACCACATCATGCAGTTTAAGGGACAGAGCAGAGCTGCTGCACATGCCTAGCATACGAGCTTCTTCTAACACATTTACTGTATGTGTGAATCTGAGCCCTCAAACATAACAATGGACCAGAGAGTTGCTGCCGGGAGGAAGAGACAGGAGTCCGGGAAGGAAAAGTGGCGGCGGCTAAAGCAGAGCAGCGGCAGCTGAAGGCAGAGCAACAACGGCGGACAAACTCTATTCTACTTTTGCAGTCTACTCTGCAAAAAAGTAAGACTAAGTTTGATTTTAAAGGTTCTATTTTCCAAAGTGCTTAATGCAGTTATGGTGGGGTGGGGTGAGTTGGAGGGGGGTGAGAGGAACAGGGTCTCTTGATCCCAGCTGAATGGGATGTTGTTTTATGGCCCCATATTTTCTATGAAAAGTTAAATAAAGGTAACACAACTGTTGTTATATATTTTTTCTTTTTGGAGGAGGGGGGGGGGGGGGGGGAGTGCAGCAGTCATGACAGTGTAGTGTCCCAGGCAATGGGGTTTTATTTTTGTCCCTAGGAGGTAGCAGGTTGGTTGGGCACAGCATATGTGACCCTCAGTGTAAGGTTGGTGGGCAAAGTTTGCTTCTTTGGTAGCTTGTCTGATATGCTCAGCCCCATATGTTTATAATTGATGTTCATTAATAAAAGTCGGTACTTGTGTATTATCACGCCACACCCGATTTCAATCGTAGGTCATTGTACAACCAAAAATCGCATCGCATTGCATGCGATATGATTGCATGCGATGCGATGCGACCGATTTTAAGTCGCACTAGCACCCAGATGCCTAATTCCTATGTTAAATGGCCCCCAGACCCGATTTTAGATTGTACACCCACCCTGATGGGTAATGACTATGTTGAATGCCCCCCCCCCCCCATTGTTAACGCCACCCCACTATCAACACCAACCGAAGCGTGGCGAGCGTAGCCAGCCTGCGAGGGGCGGCGGTACGCGTCCTCCAAACTTTTCATACCCCCACTATCCACGTCGGCGCGGAGTCGATTTTATATAGTGTGGCGAGCGCAGTGAGCCACTGAGCCCGAAGCGTTGCGAGCGCACGCGTAATACTTGTGAAGTTATGCGCGACCCCTCGGTGGCTCGCTGTGCTCGCCACACTATATAAAATAAACTCCACGCCGACGTGGATAGTGGGGGTATGAAAAGGTCGTAGGACGCCTACCGCCGCCCCTCGCGGGCTCGCTGCGCTCGCCACGCTTCGGGTTGGCGTTGATAGTGGGGTGGCGACAACAATGGGGGGGCATTTAACATACTTATTACCCATCAGGGTGGGGATACAATTAAAAATCGGGTCTGGCTGGGCATTTAACATTGAAATCGCGTCGCATCGCATGCCATTATAATGGCATGCGATGCGACGCAATATTAAAATTGTACACTCTGCCCGGGAAAAGCCTCTAATCCAGGGGTCTTCAACCCATGGCCCGCGGGCCACGAGTGGCCCACGAAGCTGATCTCAGTGGCCCCCTGCCCGCCGGCCCGCCATGCACAGGATTTTTTTTTTTTTAAGTAAAAGAAAATGCTGCCGAGGGAGGCAGTGTAATGGAGTCCCCTTGGGTGCCGCCTACCCGATTTCCATTGGCTGCAGGCAGGGCAGAGGAGTGGATCCAGCACGGCTGAGGGAGGAGGAGGCACATCTGGTCACGAGCTGGGGAGTTGGGACCCGGCGAAGCTGCGGGAGGAGGAGATGCAGCTGGCGGGAGAAGGGGACCCGGCACTGGAACTGCAGGAGGAGGAGGCACAGCTGGCGGAGGGGACCCAGCGAAACTGCAGGAGGAGGCATGGATGGTGGAAGCAGGTGACCCGTCAAAGCTGCAGGATGAGGAGGTACACCTGGCGGGAGCAGGGGACCTGGCAAAGCTGCAGGCATTACTGGGGGCATTATGTGTGGGGCATTACTGGGGGCATTGTGTGTGAGGGGCACTGCTGGGGCATTGTGTGTGAGGGGCACTGCTGGGGCATTGTGTGAGGGGCACTGCTGGAGCATTGTGTGAGGGGCACTGCTGGGGCATTGTGTGTGAGGGGCACTGCTGGGGAATTGTGTGTGAGGGGCACTGCTGGGGCATTGTGTGTGAGGGGCACTGCTGGGGCATTGTGTGAGGGGCACTGCTGGGGCATTAGGTGAGGGGCACTGCTGGGGCATCATATGTATAAGCAGGAGTACTGCTGGCATTATGGTCTGTGGCATAATGGGCATCAGTGTGGGGCATAATGTGCAATGGGCATAATTTTGTGTGGATTAATGTGTAATGGGCATCACAGTGCGGCATAATGTGTAATGGGCATTATGGTGTATGACATAATGTACAACAGGTATTACGGTGTGTGGCATAATGTCTAATGGACACTATGGTGTGATGCACAATGTGTAATGGGCATTACGGATAAACAGTGTAACAGTGTATATTGATTTAAGTAGCCTTTCATTGTTTGGGTTTGATCTGTGAGGCATACTATTTCACTGTGTGGGCCTTCATGTTTATATGTCACTGTGCAGCCTTCAGTCAACTTAAGCGTGTGAGGACAACGACCATTCCTGCGGTAACCAATGTCTGGTCATGCAGGTTGCAAAAGAGGTGTCAGGTAATTGTTTTCCTGCTAGTTCACACTCGTTATAATTAGACCACGCCCCCTATAATTAGGCCACACACGTTTTTGGGAGCACGCCTATGGCGCGTGCAATTTATTCAATATCAAATTATATATGGGGGGGGGGGGGGGGCCCACATATTTTACTGTTTGCACCCAAATTGGCTGCTGATAACTATTAGGGTGTGTGTGTATGGGGTTATGTGCTGAGTGTGGGCGGCTGTGTCAACTATCTATGAAGGACTGTGCTGACGTTATAGGGGAGCTGTGATTCTATGGGGCTGTCTGAAATTCCTTAGGCGATTTTAGTGGCCCTCGGGCTTCACTGGATTTTTTTAGGTGGCCCACGCTGTCTTAAAGGTTGAAGACCCCTGCTCTAATCGGTCCCATTGCATGCCATCGCATACCTTAATTTGTGGTATGCGATACGATGGGCACCGTGATAATACACAAGTACCTAAAAGTCTCCAGCTGTTGTGGAACTACACGTTCCAGCATGCCTTGCCACAGATTGTATATAATGGATTGCTAAAACTGTGGCAGGGCATGCTGGGATATGTAGTTCCACAATAGCTGGATGGCCGTCAGTTTGACACAGCTTGATGTTGATGTAATTTATAATAGTGTGTTAGGTGTCTGGTGACATTCCCTGTGGCAGAATGTGAATTTCGGCTCATTCCCTGTGGCAGAATGTGAGTATATTTTCTAATAACTCTTTGAAAATTGTATATAGGACTCTTTTTTTTTTTTTTCTTGCGGCCCACACAAGAGTTAGACCTTGATTATTTGGCCCAGTTGAGAATTTGAGTTTGACATGCCTGCTATAGACCATCTGTACTGTTAATTATTAATACTCTTTTTTATTCAGTATCCAGTGTATAAAAGGACTAATTTTTAGGGCCACAGAATCCAACATTAAAGCGATATAGAGAAAAAAAATCCTCATTAAGTAAATAACAGTAACCGCATATTAACTCTATATTACAGGGCACAAATGGAGCTGAGTATGTCAAATGCCAGTAGATATTACTGGAGACATGCTGGCTGATCTAAAGGATCGTGTTGGATTCTGTGTCTAACATTGTTTGCTTCAGATCTGTTGTATATATTTTTCACTTGCACTGATTTTATGTATATTTGTTATTGTTGGTTTTAATTGTTTCCTCTGACATTGTGTTTATCTCTGTGGTGTGTTGTCTCCAGGGGGTGGGAGCTGATATCACGCATCAGATACTTTAGCAGGGCTGGCTTTTATGTAACCAGCGCTGTTGTCTAAGGTGCCAGTGACTGTCTACCCCTGGTTACTATGCAACCACGCAGAGCCACGCTTCTATGCGGAGGCGAGTGGCGTCAACGCCGATACCCGGAAGGAGCAGCCACACGCTGATTACCGCAGACAAACTCAGAGGTTTATATATATATAGGTTCTGTTTATTTCACTTGTATTCCTGACGAAAATCGCATGGCATTGCGATTGAAACGTTGAATAAACCGTTACCTGTTTAAGGTCCTGTGTTGAAATCCGTGGAGTGCCACCCATCTTGCATGAAGACTTGTCCCAGGGAGGGCACCCAGGTGTTTATGCGTTGCGAGCACAGCGAGCCCCGCGAGGGGATGCGGATTACTTCACATGTATTCTGCGTCCCCTCACGGGGCTCGCTGCGCTCGCCATGCTTCGGGCTTGGTGGCTCGATGCGCTCACCACACTATATAAAATCAACTCCACGCCGACGTGGATAGTGGGGGTATGAAAAGGTCGGAGGACGCGTACCACCGCCCCTCGCGTTGGCGTTGATAGTGGGGGTGGCGTTAACAATGGGGGTGCATTTAACATAGTAATCACCCACCAGGGTGCCTGTACAATTAAAAATCGCATCGCATGCCATTGTAATGGCATGCGATGCGACGCAATATTAAAATTGTACAGTGCGGTCCCATCGCATCCCATCGCATACCTTAATTAGTGATATGCTATGGCATACGATGGGCGCGTGCTAGGAAACAAGTACCCTTATTTCTGCTTGAAGTGGAAAGCCGGTCCTCTTTGCTGCTGTGTATATCAGGGACGAAAAATCTATCAATTAGATTTGAAACGTTGGCAGAGTTAACCCAAAGTGTGATCCTTATTTCTGACGAAAATCCTGCTGAGTGCCATCCGTCTCTTGCTGCATATTCCGATTGCTACATTGCCGTCGTGGAGGGGCGCCAGGGGTACTATTATATGGATTAGGAGTGCCAGCCAATTCCCACTGTATACATATATATATATATATATATATATATAGCAGCAGGTGCGGCACTCGGATGAAGAATGCCCGCAAGAGAATTGCTTGGCAACGTTTCAGTTTGTAACTGTTTTCAAGCCCACTAATGGGCTTGAAAACAGTTAATAAAAACTGAAAAGTTGCCAAGCCGCACCTGCTGCTATATATGTTCTGTGATTGTGAGGGCACCGGAGCAAGTAGTTATATTTATTCGGAGTGCCGGACATATATATATATATATATATATATATATATATATATCTAGAGAAATAAAGACGGGCGCTTCATAGTGCATAAATGTCGTTTTTTTTTAAAATGTATTCAGACATATAAAAACATGAAACATAGGAATGGGTAAACGTACCAACGGTGGCGGTTCTTAATCACCGCGGTCAAACAGCTTATGAGTGGTGCATGCAAGCACCCACAGACTGGAGCCGGTTACCATCCGTTCCCGGACATACAGCAAAACAGCAAGTGGTGGTGTTCTCCTGTGCTAGGCCACGCCCCTACGCGTTTCGTATCAACTTCGTCAGAGGGCTGGCCTAGCACTGGCTCACCGCCTCCTTATACCCACTCACACAGCTAATTAGAAATAGGCAAATTCACATGTGCAAACTCTGCAATAGCTTTAAAGCTATAAGACATATAGTGCCGTGCTGGGCATAAAATAAACAGTCAAGTTTAACTGTACTACATTTCTTTAAAAAGTACTAATCATGTACATAATTAGATAAAAATTTCATAGATAAAAATTTGGTTTATAAAAAGTAGTAAAAAAGAGAACACATTGTATAAAGAACCCTGATAAATAAATTGCATTAAGATAAACACTCCATGAGTACACAAAACTAATTGATAGAGAAGCCAAGATTGTATTCAATGCGCATACACATGCGGCAATAGCTAAAAATGAGTATATAAAAACACAAAAAGCCAAGATTGTATTCAAGATGCATACACATGCGGCAATAGCTAAGATCAGAAATGAGTCAGCGCAATACCAGATACAGAAAAAAAGAGGCATACACATGAGGAAATCATTCAATTCAAAAAGGGAGCAATTTCCAAACCTTCGTTAAGACCGACAGGACTTAGTGCATTTAGAGCGTATATCCAATACGACTCACGTTTGAGGAGCAATTTGTCTTTATTGCCTCCTCTTATATCTAGCTTAATTTGCTCTAAAGCCATAAATTGCATGCCTGTTGGATCACTATTGTGGCACCTTTCAAAGTGGCGAGGAACACTATGATTGGACACTTTATTTTTAATGTTGCGATAGTGTTCAAGAATTCTGATCTTGAGAACACGTTTGGTTTGTCCAACATATTTTTTCCCGCATGGACAAATCAAAAGATAAACTGTATACACCGAATTACAGTTTAAAAAGCTGTCAACAATCCGCTCTTTGCCACTTCTATCAATTATGGATTTTATGCCTTTCATACCAAATTGGCACATCTTACATCGGCCACATGTATAAAAACCTTTCAGTGGCATGGCTAGAGATAGTGACTGTGATACACTGGTTGAAATATTAGTGCCAGATAAATTGCTGGAAAGCCGGTTGGTCGCGGCATTTTCAATCGCTAGGAGACTAGGGGACAGTTTGGTTCGCAGAGTTTTGGCTCGCCTAAAAACTAACTCTGGGCGATCCCCCAAGGCTTTACCCAAAATGGGGTCCATCTTAATGATGGGCCAATGTTTATTCAGGATGGTTCTTATCTCATTGCTTCTGACATTGAAACGAGATGTTACGGTCTCAAGAGAAAAGAGACATTTTATTCTAAAATGTTTAAAATTTGTCCTGGAATATAATTATTTCACTTTTCTGGGTCAATTTTTTATACAGTCATGTGGGACAGCGATGGGCACAATTTGTGCCCCGGGGTTCGCTAACCTCTATCTCGGGGAGTGGGAAGAGGCCCATATTTATAACAATAACCCCTATGCCGAACACCTGACTGTATATAAACGCTATATTGACGATATAGTGTTAATATGGGCGGGGCCTGAAGAACTGTTTTTGGAATTTATTGAGTATCTTCATGTCAACAGTTATAATCTAAGTTTTACATTTAAATTTGCAAAAAAAAGCATTGAATTCTTGGACCTTACATTAACCTCCAAGGAGGGGTCTAAAGAAGTTGACACATGTACCTTTATTAAGAAAGTGGACAGCAACAATTATTTGGAGTTTACCAGTTGCCATTTGACAAAATGGAAGTCCAATTTGCCATACTCACAACTTCTTAGAGTGCGGCGTAACTGTTCCACATTGCAACAATTTGAGGAGCAAGCAGAAATATACTGTGCTCGGTTTAGGGAAAAGGGTTATCCATTGCAACTGATAGATGATGCGAGAGAAAAATGTCGTGTTATGGACAGAGGGCAGATTATACAATATCGCCAAAAAACAGAGAAAAAATCCATATATTGCCCATTCAAGACCCAATTCAATGTCAGAAGCAATGAGATAAGAACCATCCTGAATAAACATTGGCCCATCATTAAGATGGACCCCATTTTGGGTAAAGCCTTGGGGGATCGCCCAGAGTTAGTTTTTAGGCGAGCCAAAACTCTGCGAACCAAACTGTCCCCTAGTCTCCTAGCGATTGAAAATGCCGCGACCAACCGGCTTTCCAGCAATTTATCTGGCACTAATATTTCAACCAGTGTATCACAGTCACTATCTCTAGCCATGCCACTGAAAGGTTTTTATACATGTGGCCGATGTAAGATGTGCCAATTTGGTATGAAAGGCACAAAATCCATAATTGATAGAAGTGGCAAAGAGCGGATTGTTGACAGCTTTTTAAACTGTAATTCGGTGTATACAGTTTATCTTTTGATTTGTCCATGCGGGAAAAAATATGTTGGACAAACCAAACGTGTTCTCAAGATCAGAATTCTTGAACACTATCGCAACATTAAAAATAAAGTGTCCAATCATAGTGTTCCTCGCCACTTTGAAAGGTGCCACAATAGTGATCCAACAGGCATGCAATTTATGGCTTTAGAGCAAATTAAGCTAGATATAAGAGGAGGCAATAAAGACAAATTGCTCCTCAAACGTGAGTCGTATTGGATATACGCTCTAAATGCACTAAGTCCTGTCGGTCTTAACGAAGGTTTGGAAATTGCTCCCTTTTTGAATTGAATGATTTCCTCATGTGTATGCCTCTTTTTTTCTGTATCTGGTATTGCGCTGACTCATTTCTGATCTTAGCTATTGCCGCATGTGTATGCATCTTGAATACAATCTTGGCTTTTTGTGTTTTTATATACTCATTTTTAGCTATTGCCGCATGTGTATGCGCATTGAATACAATCTTGGCTTCTCTATCAATTAGTTTTGTGTACTCATGGAGTGTTTATCTTAATGCAATTTATTTATCAGGGTTCTTTATACAATGTGTTCTCTTTTTTACTACTTTTTATAAACCAAATTTTTATCTATGAAATTTTTATCTAATTATGTACATGATTAGTACTTTTTAAAGAAATGTAGTACAGTTAAACTTGACTGTTTATTTTATGCCCAGCACGGCACTATATGTCTTATAGCTTTAAAGCTATTGCAGAGTTTGCACATGTGAATTTGCTTATTTCTAATTAGCTGTGTGAGTGGGTATAAGGAGGCGGTGAGCCAGTGCTAGGCCAGCCCTCTGACGAAGTTGATACGAAACGCGTAGGGGCGTGGCCTAGCACAGGAGAACACCACCACTTGCTGTTTTGCTGTATGTCCGGGAACGGATGGTAACTGGCTCCAGTCTGTGGGTGCTTGCATGCACCACTCATAAGCTGTTTGACCGCGGTGATTAAGAACCGCCACGTTTGGTACGTTTACCCATTCCTATGTTTCATGTTTTTATATGTCTGAATAAATTTTCAAAAAAAACGACATTTATGCACTATGAAGCGCCCGTCTTTATTTCTCTAGAAATCTCTTACCTGCTGGATACAGGTTCATTTGCCCCATGAGAGACGGAGCAGCTGGGACCAATATCCTAAGTGCCTTTACAGACTATCCTAATTGAAAGATTGGACGATTTGTTGGACACTGCAAGGTTTTTCTGGACTTATTATTACAGCGCATTGTTCTTTTTCTTTTGCATATATATATATATATATATATATATATATATATATATATATATAAACACACACCAAATTTCCTGAGTGGGGGAAATCAAGGAGCACTCGCCAATTAGTAAAAACTTTTTGTATTTATTCAAAAAAAGTAGACAAGAGAAAAAAACATACCAAGTGATGCTTTCAAAAAAGACCAAAAGAATACCTCCTCTGACGTTTTGATCCCACTCAGAGGATCTTTATATATATATACATATATATATATATATATATATATATAAAGTATACCAAACAGGTGGCACTCGGATATCAAATAATGATACAGACGCATGAACTTTGCTCCTGTTCCTGCGTCTGTATCATTATTTGATATCCGAGTGCCGCCTGTTTGGTATACTTTTATTTGTCACCCCGATTCGAGTGTCCTGGAAGGCACCGGAGCACGGATTTCTCTCTTAAATGGTGTGCTGCCCGCAAAAATCATTTTATATATATATATATATATATATATATATGCTTAGCATCTTTATGTGCAAATTTGCGTATATAGCAGTGATTACATAAAATCGGCCATCCTTATTGGTGTTACCAGTTTTTTCACAGGCTGCCTCTATAAAAGTACATGGGTAGCCTCTGTCTAAAAATCTGCAAGTAAGATATATTTGTTTTACAGTTTTCAGATGTCCACTGTAGAAATGGAGGTAGCATTTTTTTCCACTTCTTTCAGTATTCCATTTAAATATTATATTTCTCTCTCATCTATCTTGTAGGTGAAAGAAAGGTTATAATCATTCATGCATATATGATTTGGATTTTTTTTTTTTTACATATTTCACCTTTCGAAACAACCAATATATAGTCTATATATCTTCGGAACAAGAAAATATAATCTTTAAAGGAGTTATTATTATAAATATTCTCATATTACCAACATTCCATTTGCAAAACTAGGCGTGAAAACTGTTCCCATCACTGTCCCACATGCTTGAAGATAAGCAACCATCAATCAATTTAAAATAATTTGGTGTAAGAATGAACCTAATTATAATAATCTAAAATCCTTATGATCCATCTAAAGTTCTTTATAGGACTCAATGTCCTTATCATGTACAATTTAGGTGTTAAGAGACAATACATCAATTGTAGCCCGATGGTAGTCATCTTGAATATCACCCAATAGCTAGGTCAGGGAATTGTGAATATTCAGCAAGTTGAGAAATTTAGATTCTCCCCAAAAATGGCAGTTCTAATTATAGAATCAGGAAAACCGGGCTTAGATTTATGGGGGCCTTATTTTGCACGCTGAAATATAAGCAAAAAAATGATAAAACAATTTATAGGTACTCTTTACTTAGAAGGGCGCCCACGATTTTGATCGTGGGCGTCGTTAGTAAAAAATCTCGGGCATCTCGGGCATTGAATGCACTAAAAAATCGGGTGCGATCAACCGACGAGATGCCCGAGATTTCCCATAGGGAACAATGTTAAATGTCTCAATTGACCCAATTTTCCTGTTCAATGCCTCAATTGACCCGATTTTTCCATAGGAAACAATGTTAAATGGGCCACAGAGGCCAAATAGGCACCCTGAAGTGTATAATGGCCACCCGAATTGTTAACGCCACCCCACGATCAACGTCAACCCGATGTGTGGCGAGCGCAGCGAGCCCGCGAGGGGCGGCGGTACGCGTCCTACGACCTTTTCATACCCCCACTATCCACGTCGGCGTGGAGTTGAGAATAGAAAGTGTGGCGAGCGCAGCGAGCCACCGAGCCCGAAGCGTGGCGAGCGCAGCGAGCCCCGCGCGGGTACGCGGACAGCTGTGAAGCCCGCGAGGGGACGCGGATACCTGTGAAGGTATCCGCGTCCCCTCGCGGGGCTCGCTGCGCTCGCCACGCTTCGGGCTCGGTGGCTCGCTGCGCTCGCCACACTTTCTATTCTCAACTCCACGCCGACGTGGATAGTGGGGGTATGAAAAGGTCGTAGGACGCGTACCGCCACCCCTCGCGGGCTCGCTGCGCTCGCCACGCATCGGGTTGACGTTGATCGTGGGGTGGCGTTAACAATTTGGGTGGCCATTATACACTTCAGGGTGCCTATTTGGCCTCTGTGGCCCATTTAACATTGTTTCCTATGGAAAAATCGGGTCAATTGAGGCATTGAACAGGAAAATCGGGTCAATTGAGACATTTAACATTGTTCCCTATGGGAAATCTCGGGCATCTCGTCTGTCGCATCGCACCTGATTTTTTAGTGCATTCAATGCCCGAGATGGCCGAGATGGGCGCCCTTCTAAGTAAAGAGTACCTTTATATTTCATTTTTTTATTGGTGTTATTATAAGCACACATACAATTGTCCTTGTTCTTTTCAGTTGAGGGAATCAGCAGAGTTCCATGTTGCTGTTAGCTGCAGATTGGAACACTGGCTAGCATCTGCTTATCAGCACACCTGTTTCTTGTTTTTCATTTCTTTATTTTGAGAGACTTAAAGGTTTATTGGAAATGGTCCAGAAAACTAATCATCTACATTCTAAACTATTATGCCTCATAATGCAGATTATATTTACAATTACAGAGCTCTTCTAAAATGTGTTCTATTGAAAGACACAGGTAGTAAGCTTTAAAGTTAATTCTGTTTTTCTCATTCTGTTTTTATTTTCTAAATTATTTGCTTTTATTTTGGGAAATATTTTTTTTATCATTTGCATGAATTTTTATTTGTGAATTATGACCTTTACTGAATGGCCCTCCGCTCGCAAATACTATCTGCCCAGTAATAGGATCTGTTGTGCATTATTGTGTTAATATAGAGTTACCAGCTCCATTTGTAGTGCATGGGGAAGAGGACCTGTGACAGACAGCCTCTGTATTTGTTTCAGAAGCCATTGTTCGCTGAACAATTTGTGGGCACACCATAGAGTTTAGAATATTATATTTGAAAAGGATATGTCCCTTCAGACTATGGGCCTACATCAGACCTCATCACTGGGCTGTGAATGTTGGAAGCCTAGCGATCAAGTAAATGCCGCCATGTCAGATTCATGCCCCCCTACCCCACTCCTGTGCACAGTTGCAAATATGTTCGCAGCCATGCACACAGGTGAGAACTATCCGCAATCACACACCATTGACTGGTTTTCCCCGTGCTCAAGCTCTGAGTAATTCTAGGAGATGGGGGCTTCTGCTGATATCAGCAGCCCTTACTTCCCAAGGCTGAGCCCATCTGGCTGTGATCGCACGGAGGGCCTGTGCATGTGCACTTCAGACCTGTGCATGTGCCGTCCTCTGATAATAGCTCAGCAAATGGGGATGAATTAGCAGTACTCTAGATGAGGTCGTACCAATGACCTATACAGTGGCATTATTACTTCTTTCTTTCTACTGCTGTTACCTCTCCCTATGCAACCAAGCATCAGACTTGCCTTCTTCATTGTCTTGTTACATTGCCTACCCGCCTTTATATCCCCTGAAAAAGTGACACCTAGATCCCTCTCTTCCTCAGTAGTTTCCATTTTAGTGCCATTTATACTATATTTAGTCTTTGGATTTCTGAGATTTCTGATTTTGCATTTTTTTGGCAGTAAACTGTAGTTGCCATGCTCTTGACCATTCCTCTTATCTACCTAGATCATTAATCATTTGTTGGTACTTATGTAGTATCTGGGCTGCCAATTTTCTGATTGTATGTCTTACCTTAAGGCATACAATCAGATGTGATTTGACGCGATTTTCGTCAAAATCGCCTCAAATCACATGCGATGCAATTTTGCATAGTATTCAATGTTAACAAGGTCCTGTTCATTTCCCCACTATCCAAGTGGGCATAGACTTGATTTTTTAAAGTGTGGCGAGCGCAGCGAGCCACCGAGCCCGAAGCGTGGCGAGCGCAGCGAGCCCCGCGAGGGGATGCCGAAAACATTTTACGTAATCCGCGGCCCCTCGCGAGGCGCGCTGCGCTCGCCACGCTTCGGGCACGGTGGCTCGCTGCGCTCGCCACGCTTTATAAAATCAAGTCTATGCCCACTTGGATAGTGGGGAAATGAACAGGACCTTGTTAACATTGAATCCTATGGAAAATCACATCAGATCGCATGCGATTCGATGCAATTTTTCCGACTCGATTTTAAAATCGGGCGCCCAGATTCTACATAAGTACCCATTTGTTTTACCCCTCCTGGCGTGTCTACCCTGTTGCATACCTTTGTGTCATCTGCAAAAAGGCACATTTTATCCTCAATTCCATTTTCAATATCACCAATAAAGATATTAAAAAGCACTGGTCCAAGTGCAGATCCCTGGGGTACTCCACTTGTAACCTTTCACTCCTTTGACTGTACTTTGTTTACTACAACTCTCTGTTTTCTGTCCTGCAACCAAGATCTTATCAATTCAACCATCTTAGAATCCAATCCCAAGCTTTAAAGTTTATTTAACTGTCTGCGATGTGGGACAGTGTCAAAAGCCTTACTAAAATCTAGATAAGATACATCAACAGACCCACCTTGATCTATTACTTTAGTCACCCAGGAAGTCAATAAGATTTGTTTGACATTATCATCCCCCAGTAAACCCATGCTGTTTTGGATCCTATAAGTTGCTGGTTTCGAAATATAATACAACCCTGTTTTAAGAGTGTTACCATCAATTTCCCTACTACTGATCTAAGGCTCACTGGTCGATAGTTGCTTACCTCTTCCTTGCTTCCACTTTTGCACAGTGGCACTTTTCCCCCATACAAAAGTTACTGTCACCAAGCATAACCTTGACACCCTCAATCTTATGTTTGCCTGCTCACTTGACCTGCCTCTATGCACGTCTCTTTCCTCCCTGGCCATACTTTCTCCCTTTACAACAGTACCCTTACCTCCACCATCCTACCGATCAACTCTGCCCTTATGTACCAGGTACCTTAAAAATGATCTTGTTCTGCAGCAGCATGGGAGGCCACTTTCAGTTTCAAATCTTCGCTTCCTAAATTTCTGCCCTACTGTATTCCTCTCCAGATACATGATGGGGGTGTCCTAATATATGCTGAGTACAGGTATTCACACAACTGCAAACTAATGACCATCATTTGTGAAAACAATATTAATTTATTGGCCAGGGGCAGGTATAGTACAACTAGTGGATTATAATCATGGTGTTCACAAGAAATAGAGAACTGCCTATTCTTGGATTTTGACCATTGCACTGACACCTATTTGTTTTCTTTTTGAGGGGTGGAGGATTGGCATATGAGTTGATTCTTCATTCTGTTTACTGTAGTTTACTGAATGTCTTTTTCAGTCATAAAATATGTCTAGTTTTGCAGGTAACCCTACATCAGTCACATAAAGTGGCTTTATTACTCTCCACTTTATTACTTTATGAAGCTTAGTATATCTGGCCTAAAATGAGTAAATCTCTTTATAGGCTACATAAAGTAGTGACTGAAAAATAATAGGGTTATTTAAATCATATATAGAACTATAACAGTACGCTGATATAATAAAAAAATAAGAAAACAAACTCTTAGGTTGGGTTTTTATGTTATATGTAAAACTTTAGAAAAGTCTCAGTTAGTAATAAGGGGATGGGGAGAGCCACAATTTCTGATGACAGCCATGGTACTAACTGGCAATACTAACTGGCAAAAGCACAACAGCATCTGTCAGAAATCATCATTAGATAACCACAAGACACAGAAGATACTGCTGGAACCATTGTACTAAGTAAAGTAGACCACCTGGAACATTTTGTTCGTCCTGGGTATTGAACAAACTTGCTATTCGAGAAAGCTATACTGTATTGCCGTTTTAACTAAAGTTGACACTAATGTAACTTTAATAATCATCTTGCTTAATGCATACTAATTATTTCTATTTATTATCAGATCTGTTCCCGGCACCAACCTATCATGAATATTATTCCCTTATGATTGCATTAATCATTTTAAATTTAGCACACCTTTTTGGCAAATTATATAGCTAAGTATTCCCATGTGTCTGTCATACTATTTAGGTAATCAAGTTAAAGAGGATAATTGGAAACATAGACCACATTTAGCATTTAGAATAAAAAGATTCTAATTAAATCACTGCAAATGCTATTATATATATAGATATAGATAGATTGATATATAGATATAAATATAGGGTACTTGTGTAGTTTCACGGCGCCAGCATGGCGCCATACTACTTCTGGGTTCTACGCTCGCCACAAACTATGTTAAAAAAAGTAACTTAACTCCATGCCAACATGGATAGTTCATACCTCCACTATCCATGTTGGCATGAAGTTGATTTTAAATAGCGTGGCAAGCGTAGCGAGCCACCGAGCCCGCAGCGTGGGCGAGCGAAGCGAGCCCCGCAAGGCGCCGTGAAACTACACAAGTACCAAATATAGATATAAATATAGACATGGATGTACAGGAGGGCACATAGGTAGTTCTTAAAACAAGGATCAGGGTCCATATAAAATCCAAATGAAGCACTTACCTCCCCACCTGGGTGGAGAAGAAACCACCAGCAGACAGGATAAATGGCAAAACCAGAAAGTATATTTACAGATGAAACATCGTCAATGTACGGAAAACCCGACAGCTGTTTTGACTGGATTCTGAAGAAGACTGGTCACATCCAGTCGAAACAGCTGTCGGGTCGGTCGAAGAGGGGAGGTAAGTGCTTATATATATATATATATCGACCGAGGGGGTCCGGCACTCCACTTTGTACACTCCAATGGCGGGTGCCCGCAATACACAGAAGCTGTGCCATATAAGGTCCAACAAAAGAAGCAGCACTCCAGCCCAGTAAATTCAAATTTCTTCAGTAAAACATGTGGCAAACAAACTGCAACGTTTCAACACCTATCTGACGTCACCTGTGTCGTGGCAGCAAGCTACTACTGCTCACACTCCCATTTGACCGGCCCCACCCATTTTTTCTGCCGCTGTGGTCTCCGTCGCCCCTTCAGTGAAGTGGCTCTTCACACTCCTTCAGGCCGCCGCTGGGTCCCTGGCCGCATACCTCCCAACTGTCCCGCAAAATGCGGGAATGTCCAGATTTTTAGGGATGTTCCTGCGTCCCTCCCGCGGCCGTCAGTGTCCCACTGCGGGGGCAGTTGGAAATTCCCCCCAATCTGACCGAATAGACGCTGTGTCTGTTCAAATGGGGGCGGCTTGGCTTAATTTGCATAAATCGCACCCTCATTTGCATAGGCCATGCCCCCTTTTCGGTCGCTCGCGTGAGTGTCCCTATTCTGCTATCAAGAAAGTTGGGAGGTATGCGGCCGGGTGGCTCAGTATCCTTCTGCTGACACTGGATTGCTGCGCCTGTATGTTAGATTCTGTAGGTAAGTGATGGTGCAGCGCCTGACTGTCACTAACACTGAGGGGAGGGAGGCAGCACATGAGGTACTGGCAGGGAGGGGGAGCACCCAGGGCGGAGGACGGGGTCTAGCAGCAGCAGCTCTCAGCAGCTTCACGCAGCCCTTCCGCTCCTGCGTGAAGCTGCCTCAGTGCTGGCATCTACTAATTATCAAGCAGCAGCAGCTCGGGAACACTACTCACTCCTGTACTGCTGCTTCAGTGCAGTGATTAACAGTAAATATCAGCGCTGGGGCAGCCAAGACCAGGAGCCAGAGGTCAGGTTAACCCCTATAGCAGAAAGCAATGTTAATCCCTATGGCAGACAGCAATGTTATTTCCTATGGCAGACAGCAATGTTAACCCCTATGACAGACAGCAATGTTCACCCCTATGGCAGACAGCAATGTTAACCCCTATGGGAGAGAGCAATGTTAACCCCTAAGGCAGACAGCAATGTTAACCCCTATGGCAATGGGCAGTTTAACCCCATGGCAACGAGCCAGAGAATGTTAACCCCTATGGCAGAGAGCATGTTAAACCCCATGGCAATGACATATCCCTTTTGTGTGGCCACGCCCCCTTTAGCATAACTGCACCCATTGTTTTTGCATACCCCTACTTTAAAATTTCCACTTTGAGCACTATATATATTGAGGTTCAATGTAGATAAATGTAAGGTTATGCACCTTGGGAGACACAACCAGTGTGCAAGTTACAACCTTAGCGGAGAGGAACTGGGTAATTCCATACTTGAAAAGGATCTAGGAGTCCAAATAGACAGCAAAGTGGAATGTAGTGCCCATTGTAATGTAGCTACAAAAAAGGCCAACAAAATTCTGGCATGTATTAAGAGGGGAATGGAAACTAGGGACTCAAGGGTAATTATGCCACTGTATAAAGCATTGGTGAGACCTCACCTCGAGTACGGAGTGCAGTTCTGGGCCCCACACTATAAAAAGGACATCATAGAATTAGAAAAAGTCCAAAGGCGAGCAACAAAGCTTATTAGGGGAATGGAAATTTTAAGCTACGGGGAGAGATTAAGCAATTTGGGACTATTTACATTAGAAAAGAGACGTTTAAGGGGGGACATGCTCAACATGTACAAGTATATCAAGCGCCAATATAAGGAATTGTCACACACCCTCTTTTCTACTAGAAAGGAATCTAGGACACGAGGGCATGAGTATAGATTAGAAGAAAAAAGATTTCATTCAGCTAGTAGAAAGAATTTCATTACGGTCAGCACAGTCAAACTCTGGAACTCTCTTCCCAGAGAGGTGGTAACGGGTGGCTCATTAAATGCGTTCAAGGCAAAGTTGGACAAACATTTGCTGGAGAAAAACATCCATGGGTCTTATTTTCGGGGTAGGGCTTATTTTAATAGACCTTGACAGCAAATGTCCTAAAACAGGTGCCAGAAATCCTTAATCCTTAACATGCCCCCAGTGTTCCTTAATTAATGTAACATGCCCCCAGAGCTCCTTATTTAACATGCCCCCAGAGCTCCTTAACATGCCCCCAGTGTTCCTTAATTACTGTAACATGCCCCCAGAGCTCCTTATTTAACATGCCCCCAGAGCTCCTTAACATGCCCCCAGTGTTCCTTAATTAACATGCCCCAGTGCTAATCAAATAAACTTACTGAATCCGGGTAACAGGACACACAGCACAGAACTGTGCCACAGAACTCCGTTCTGCAGCCGCGTGATCTGCGCGATGACGTCATGCGCGGCTCGCAAAGTATGACTGGGACCGCGAGCAAGGGAGAAGTGGCTTCAGTAGAAGCCACTGTACACCATACCGACACCATGCAGGTGAGGGGAGTTAGGGCTGGTGGACGGGGACATCAAGGGAGATTTTCTAAATGGAAAATTTATGTATTTGGAGAGGTCTTATTTTCGGGGGAGGGCTTATATTGAAGCAGCAGCCCAAATCTGGGGGAGGTCTTATTTTCGGGGGAGGGCTTAAAATCGGGGAGACACGGTAGATGGACGCAAGTCTTTATTCAGCCTTACCTACTATGTAACTATATATATATATATATATATATATATATATATATATATATATATATATATATATATATATATAGACATAGGATGGGCTCTGCACACACTAAATTAACTGATAATAAATAGTGGAGACAAGCCATAGGGCACCCCAAAACTAGGAAAGGTGAGTGCCGATGTTAAGTGTATATATTGTATATATATATATATATATATATATATATATATATATATAGGGTCCGTGGAAGGTGCGGCACTCAGCGCAGTATAAGAAATAAATGTACCAACTACAGTGGTTTAAGACAACGTTTCAGTTGTATTTATCACAACTTTTTTCAAGTCATTGGTATGACTTGAAAAAAGTTGTGATAAATACAACTGAAACGTTGTCTTAAACCACTGTAGTTGGTACATTTATTTCTTATTTTGCACTGAGTGCCGCACCTTCCACGGACCCTGTTACTACAATTGTGCAGGCACCAGTCGAAGCTACCAGCATCTTTGGGAGTGCCGGACCTTTGGATACTATATATATATATATATATATATATATATATATATATATATATATATATATATTTACACACACACACAAGAAGAATTGAGATTCAGCACCAAGATAGATAAAACAGTGGGACAGTGGGTAGGTAAAATAATAAATAAATAATAAAATAAAAGTCAAAATAAAAGTAACACCCACTAGATTTTGGGGCGTCAGCACGAGTCCAATTAGTAAATGGTGATGGGCCGTCTAAGCACTGTATAATGAATGGTTAAAGATATTTGGAACTCAGCGACGTGTGTTTTAAGTTTATAAATAATGAGACTATGGGTATTAATGTATAAAAACAGATAAGAGAATTAATTTCATACAATGAAGGGGAGAAGTACAACAAGTACACATATAAACATGGTTTGAGAGGAAAAAATGATGAATAAATATTTTTTAAAAAGTCACAATAAACGTGCCATATATGGGATATGTCAGAAAAAATGCCATATATGGGATAAAAAGGTATAAAAGAGAACTACTTTTAGGTAGGGAGTGAGGTAGCTGCCCGACATGTTTCACAAGCTGCCCGACATATTTAGTCACATATGACTCCCTCAGGGGAAGTCATATGTGACGAAACATGTCAGGCAGCTTCTGAGACCTACCTCACTCCCTACCTAAAAGCTAAGTGTTCTCTTTTATACCTTTTTATCCCATATATGAAATTTGTTCTTATACGTTTATTGTGACTTTTTACAAAATATTTATTCATAATTTTTTCCTTTAACACCGTGTTTTTATGTGTACTTGTTGTACCCCTCCCCCTCATTGCATGAAATACCGAAAGTCTCATTATTTATAAACTTAAAATACGCGTCGCCGAGTTCCAAATATCTTTACCATATATATCTATATACACACAGACAGACACACAGAAAGACAGGCACATTTCAAATTCAGCCGACACTCACCAATAAGATGGCTGCGCTCCCAACGCAGCAGGCCCGGCGCCTCGCTACGCTCGGCACACTAATTTATTCTGCCTCTATGGGTGTCGTGGACACCCACAGAGGGACAAAGTGCAGGGATTTCGGCGGTCGGGATTTCGGCCGCCGGGATTTAGACCGCGGGATTTAAACTGCATCCCATTTGGATAAGGGATACTCAACCTTTATATTTGTATGGATATATATATCCATACATTTCTCTTTGCGCATGGACTCTAATTTAAATATGCCATCCCTCTTTGGTAGTGACTACGTTAATCAGAAAGAACATATGCAGCCCAGCATGTAGGGCGAACGTGGAAAATGTCCATGTTCATGTTCAAACAAAATATTCAGCTGTACCCACAGTGACAAATTAACTGTTGATAATGGTCATGTCATAATGGTAATACGGTATTCTGAAGAGATGAGAGCACTGTGTTTGGCACATCTTGTTCATTAATGAAAACACCTATCCAGACAAATATGTGGTATTTATTTAATGCGAAGTATGCTGAAATAGTAAAGAGGATCAGGTTATGTTTAAACCAAACACCATAATAAGGAAACAATGTGACTTTGTTACTTGGTTTTAATATGAAAAATGCTAAGTGAATGAGCAGTAGAGACATCTTAATCAAATCAATATTTGGTGTGACTACCCTTTGCCTTTAAAACTGTATTACTTCTTCTACTGTAGGTTCACTCAAAAAACTCTGCAGGGAGATTGTTCCAAACATCTTGGATGGTGCCAGAGTCCCTCCTGCTGCTGAGACCAGAGATTGGTTGCCTGCAGCTTACACATTTGGATTTTGTTTGATTGGTCGCCGGTCAAGTCTCCTGTTTTTTAAGGATATTTAAAACACTGGAGACCCAGGATGTGACCAGGATCTGTCCAATTGTCAGACCATTGGTCAGATGTCGGATTTACCATGGATTAGACAAGTGTGCAGGGACGTGCAGTCAGGGGAGGCAGGGGAGGTAGTGCCTCCCCTGTCTTTAATGATGAACTTAAAAAAATACATAAGTATATGCTTTATATTAGTCTAATAATTTTTACCAGATCATTTTAATGGTTATGGAGGCACAAAGAGCAGTGCCTCCAGCTGACAATGTTGAAGGACAGAATCAAGGGGCGGGCGGTGGGCAGAACAAAGCAGCAAGCTGCAAAAGATCATTAGAAAAACCTGCATAAGCGGCACTATAGAAGTGCCCCAGTGACAGGGACATGCTTTCTGTCTATATGAAAGCACACCCCTGTCACTGAGGCAGATCTGTGATTGGTGTCTGCAGATTATGTACCTGCCTGTCAGCGGCGAGCCCGCGGCACCCCTCCCCACCTCCCAACGGGACCCACCAGCGGGTGTTTGTTGTGATGCCTGCCGAACGGATCTCCGCATCTTCATCCCCTCTCCCCAAGTGGCAGGTGCACGGACCTCCTCACCCCAGCCCCCCTCCATGGCTGACAGCTGCACAGGGCACAGACATCCGCACCCCCTTTTCCCTACCCAGTGGGTGCATGTAGAGATGTCCCTGCCATCCACTAAAGACCCGCTGCACCCTCTTTGCTGGTCGGGCAGTGGGCTTTCACAGCGCCTGGCCTGCAGCATTTTTTAGAGCTACTTTTTTCTACAGGGGATGTGGCCAACCCTATATGACTATGCTTTCCCCCGGTTTCGCTGAGATGTGTAGGAGATGACTGCGCGGTGTGTTGGTGACATACAGTGACTAACTGGTGGAGCTTACTGGTGTGTGTGTGTGTGTGTGAATTTGTGTGTGTGTGTGTGTGTGTGTGTGTGTGTGTGTGTGTGTGTGAGTCTGTAACTGTGGTAACGCTGGTGTGTGTTTTTGTCTCTAACTGTGGTAATGCTGGTATGTTTGTGTGCGTGTGTTCTGGTAATGGTGGTGTGTGTGTGTCAGTCAGTCTTGCAGGAGGGAACTGTGGGTACTGCTGGTACTGTGGCAATAGTGGTGTGTGTGTGTGTGTGTGTGTGTGTATGTATATATATATATATATATATATTTAATTATACACACACACACACACACATATACTGTGTGAGGTTTAATAACAGGCAGCATCCACAGGGCTTGTAATAAGTGAAAAAGGGCTTGTAATATGTGAAGTATTTATATGGTTTGGGTATGAGATCCTGGAGCTTGGGGTGCCAGTGGTCAGAAAACTGACAGAGGCATCCAGAGGCGCACAATCCTGACACCTCCCCACCCTCCTAACCCCAACCCTACCTGCAGCCTAAGCCTAACAAAACCCCCCCAAGCAGTTTAACCCTAACACCCGCTTTGTTCCTAATCACACCACCTGGCCTTCCCTTATTAGTGACTAACCCTAACCCCTCCTTACCTGTCCTATACAGCCTAATTCTATCCTCCACCCTCCCTCTCCTATTACCTATCCCTAACCATCCCTGGGATACTCATGTTCAGGAAGCCGACACCGTGGGGATTCACCTCCCCCTCCCTTGGCGGGTGCATGACGGATGAATCTCCGCAACCCCCCCCCCCCCCCATTCATACACATACCTGGCAGCAGATCCCCCTTCTACCCACGCACCCACTGCAGAGCGGGCTAACCTCTACACCCCAATCCTTAGATGCCTGCTACAGATCCTCTCCCTTCACCAGAACGGACCTCTGCACACCTCTCTTCAGCTGCAGAGTGGGCATCTCTCCGTACTCCTCAACCCAACCGCTGGCTGCAAAGCGGATGACTTTCTCCAGGAAAAGGCTGAAGCCATAGAGGACCGTGGCAGTAAAGCAGTGGTCTGGTGAGGAACGTAGGGGTGCGGAAGGGTATCAATAATCTGTGCTCCACACCAATCCCCCTTACTGTTCCATACACTTACTGTTTCATACACCTACACCTACACTGCTCCCTACACTCACTCACTCTCCCTATTCCCTACATTTGTCTCCACTCCTTCAACCAGTCCGACTAGTCCCTACAACTACTCTTACTGCTCCCCACACTTGCCCTCACTACTCCGTACACCTGCTCTTACTACTCTCTACACTCACTTTCAATACTCCCTACACCTGCTCTTACTGCTCACTCACAAATTACACACTACACAGGAATAGAAACCAGTACAGTG
The DNA here is from genome assembly GCF_055691185.1 of Crinia signifera. Taxonomy (NCBI): domain Eukaryota; kingdom Metazoa; phylum Chordata; class Amphibia; order Anura; family Myobatrachidae; genus Crinia; species Crinia signifera. The sequence continues at coordinate 165,783,970 of NC_139221.1, forward strand.
TGGCATTCTGTGTATAAGGTGTATTACTGTTGCGTACTGCGTATAATGGTATGACTGTGAGCGCAGTGGCATAACTACCACAAGTGCAGGGGATGCAGCTGCTATGGCACCCTTGATGATTGCAGGACTCTCCGCTCGCTGTACCAAGTCATGCTACTGTCAGTGCCTCACCAACCACTGACCTCACCGCACGTCACTGCAAGTGTGTACCTACTGTAGCTAGTACATTAACATTCTTTAAATGATTTCTGCATGACTAACAGATATCTTGTATGAGGCCTGAGGAGTTTCTAACATGCACTTGCTGTCTATACATACTGTCTAACAAAGACCACCATAAGAATGTTTATTTTAGATGGACAGAGACTCTAAGCATTATGGGCTAACATATACAGTAGTATTTGAATGGTGTTTTCTTCTTTGTTCATGAGATTCCTCTAAGTGGTATGCTATGCATCTGTGACTTAGATGTCTGCTAGTACAAATATCAATTATGAGTATAATGTATTTCGGTACTTATGTAGTATCTGGGCGTCCGATTTAGAAATCGGATCGCATCGCATCGCATTGCATGTGACCAAATCGTATGCGATGCGATGGTCAAGATTTTTCCATAGGATTCAATGTTAAAATGGTCTGAGTCCATTTTAACATAGAATTCAATGGGAAAAAGGAGTCCTTTTCCTTTCCCCACTATCCAAGTGGGCATGGAGTTGGATATAAACCTGTGGCGAGCGTAGCGAGCCACCGAGCCCGAAGCGTGGTGAGCGTAGCGAGCCCCGCGAGGGGACACAGAATACTTTTTAAGAAATATGCGTCCCCTCGCGGGGCGCGCTTCGCACGCCACGCTTCGGGCTCGGTGGCTCGCTGCGCTCGCCACGCTATATAAAATCAACTCTATGCCCACTTGGATAGTGGGGAAATGAACAGGACCTTCTTAACATTGAATCCTATGCAAAATCGCATCGAATCGCATCGCATCTGATTGTATGCCATAAGGTAAGGCATACAATCACAAAATCGGCAGCCCAGATACTACATAAGTACCTGTATTTCTATACTTTTAGTAACAGGAATGGCCGAACAGCCCTGGCATTTTAGTGGGACACAAGACAAAGGGGTGAGCTCAGGGGTCTTGGCCTCACGGCACGACCTGTGTCTCTGTATGCCATGAGGCGAAGCTGCTCATGCAAACCCTGTTTCAGTCTATCAGGTTTCGAGGCTTTTAGGCTGGCCTGGCCCATCTGGCATTTTCCAGACATCAACATATTTGACGGATCATTTTTAAAGAAAAGTGGAGAAGGATTACATGAATATTAAATTGTGAGTTTAAATATCTACTCAAAAAAAATCTACATTTTTGCAATAAAAATACCTGAGCAACATATATATGTGCCACTATTAATACCCAGGGGTGCCGACAAAAGGTGGCCGGGCACCAGTAAAATGGAGGGCATGAAAACAAATAAACAAGAGGGAGAGCGATGACAGGCTGCTGCTGCAGCTGTCTCTCCCCCTAGCTCAGCACACAGCACTGAGTATGTAACGTGTACTGAGCTGGGGAGAGAGGCTGCAGAGGCTGCCATCTCTCTCCCCACTGCCCAGCTCCCTGCAATGGGGGAGGGGGGAAGCGGGATCCGGGACCCTTCAGCAGACACAAGCCCGGGTAAGAAGTACCCGCTCCCACCTCCTCTTGACACCACTAATAATACTGACGCTAGGTTACACTAACTTCGTAGTATAGATTTTAAGCTTGCAAGCAGGGCCCTTCTACCATTTGACTGTCTGTAGCTACCCAGTTTATTTTATCCCTATTTCGCTGTATTACAAACTGTTAATAAATAAATAGTATGCAATGATTCAGGACATATGCACTAAGCAACTAATGTTAAACAATACAGACGAATACTGTAAATTGTTACTTCTGGGATTATAATTGCATATGACCGTTATGCATAAATCTACCACTGGACCTGTCTCTGCCTAATGGGTGTGTGTGTGTGTGTGTATGTGTGTGTGTGTGTGTGTGTGGGGGGGGGGGGGGGGGGGGGCAATTAGGTGGCATAGAGAAATGAGTTTCCCCACCTCTGCATGACCACTTTAAGCCCCTAAAAAATTTCACCAACATTGACCCCTACCCTGCAACAGTGTGCTCAGTGGCACATTCTGCACCATCCTAGTTACAGAACTGGTTATTTGCAATCTACTGACTGTACAGTGTAGCAATGGTTTGTTAGTACGCCGGTTAAAAATAATTGCTACCTTATAGCAATGAAATACATTGGTGAGATTATAAACTGGCAATTCTAGTCCTCTTCATTGTGAGTACAGACATGGTTTATGAACTTTGGCATTTGTTCTGTATACAAACTTAGCCTGCAAATTGCATTGTGGCACTATAGTCTGTGGAGAGTAGGAAAGAATCAGATCGATTGCAGATGAGACTTTTTACCCATGGGTGTCAACCTTTGCTTCAATACTTTGACACAAGAGAAATGAGGAACTGATTTAAACATCACTGGTGCCAACAGTAAGTGTGATTTATGTGCTGATATAATGATACATTGTTTTTTACTGCTCTCAGTCTAATTGATTTTTTATGGATGTCATCTATTACTGGAAAATAATGACATTAGAATAGACTTCGCAGCAGTTACATCTTTCTTTGTTCTTCTAAATATTGGAATTCATGTAGTTTACAGGTTTTATAATAGCATAGTGTATGCAGCGGCAAACGCAGGATTTATAATGAGGGGGTTTCCTTGTGTGTGCACTGTGGTACTAAATTACACAATTTGAGGGAGGGGTCGCTGGGACTGATGTGGGGCCCCTGCTAAATGTGGGAGGCTTGCCCACCCTTCTGGGGGGCTGGGAAGGGGATCCGATTTTCGGGACCCTTCCGGCCATTCCGAGAGGATAGGTAAGTATAATTTCATGCTGTCAGCATCCCGGCGGTCAGGATGCCGATTCTCAGTATGCCTACATTGGCATCACTGCCCGCAATCCGATAAAGAAATAGGCTGCACTCACGGCTTTGGTGTAAAAAAAACGTGTTATATTGGTCACATTAAAAACCTGATGTCTTTTCAAGGTGTGAACAGCAACATAGCAATAATCGTACCTTAAATAGGTTGAAAGAAGTGCATTCATACATGGTCAGGACCGGCATCTCCTGTCTGTGCGGCGTCCATGAGGCACTTCTGGTGTCAGCATCCTGATCGCTTCCGGGGTCATGCTACGGGAGAACATGCATGCACACTGTTTGGCAGTTGCTATGGCTTCCTTGAGTGAGCCACTTCTGGTGTCCTGTTGCCATGGTTCTTCCCTTAAGTCGCATGCAGGGGGCTGCTGTCAAACAGTGTGTATGCACGTTCTCCCCTAACATGATCCTGGAAGCGATGGGGATGCTGACACCGGAAGCTCCCCACTGACGTCGCACAGATGAGAGATGCTGGGACCCACCTCTGTATGAATGCACTTCATTCAATCTATTTCAGGTATGATTAAGAGGCTAAAAACGTCGGGTTTTCAATGTGACCAATATCACAAAGTTTTTTACACCAAAGCCGTGAGTGCCGCTTATTTTTTTTATTGAATTACATACAGTATATCATGTTTTTATATATTAACAGTTTCTTATTTAGCGCAGCATATTCCATTGTGTTTTATACTGTGTATATATATATATATATATATATATATATATATATATATATATATATATATATATATATATATATATAGAAAACAAAGGACTGCAAAATAGGTATGACTCGTGAGCACGGCCCAGAAATGATTTAGGGACAGAGGGCCAGATTCTCTAAGCTTCAAAAGTGATAAAATAAAGAGTGATAAACAGCCAGCCATTCAGCTCCTTCCTGACATTTTTCAAACACAGTCTGTGACATGGCAGGTAGGAGCTGATTGGCTGGCTGTTTATCACTCTCCATTTTATCACTTTTGAAGCTTAGAGAATCTAGCCCTTATCAAGCTTCAAAAAGTCCCGTTATCAAGCCTGTACCTGCCATTTTTCAAACCCAGCTGTTTGTCACTTTCCACTTTATCACTTTTTACTTGATACATATGGCACAAAAACTAATATTGGAAATGTAACTATCCCCAAATTTCTAAAAGTCTCAACATAGGGGTGAAGCAAATGCACAGCAGTGATGTTTAAACAGCTTTTGAAATGTAATGTAAATAAATAGCACCTACCTAATACTACTCATGCTGCCAGTCTCTGACCCCAGTTTGCATCTTTCTAGTTGGCTAGCAACAATCTGACGTTCAGCCTCGAGTTCTCGTGTTAGTCTTTCAAATTGCAGCTCCTAAAAAATAAAAACATTCAATATATAAAATATATTAATATATTTACATATGTAATGGAATTACTAGAAAAATCAGCACTTAACGGACTAGTACAGAAACAACAATTTGACATTTTGAAAGCCACAAAGACATTTGTGTTCTACAGTTATTATTTCTTTTTGTATATTTGTTAGAAATGATTTATACAATGTTCTGGTTTATTTTTTTGAGATGCCAACAAACCATGCCTTTTACAGTGCTTACTTTAACGAAAATGTGTCAAGCATTTCAGAAAATCCGACTTTTTGTTATATCAATTGATGCATAATGTATGCATTTTCCTAGGATAAGCCTACTGTAATGTAACATTAAGTGAATATAAAATGACCTCCTGATTTAGGGCCCCATTCAGACTCAATTGCGGTTTTGCAAAACTTTTCAAAATTGCGACTGCAAACTGTAGTGTGTGCTTTTATGAATTCTCACTTAAATTCATGGGCTTATTAAAATAATGAATTGCTCCAAAATATTGAGATTAATTAAAACTGTAAAATACTTGTAGATAAATATGTATCTCTCACATAAAATTCACAATAGCAACATCATTTCTATGTAGCTCTATCGGAGTGCAAACAGGGAACTCTGCAGACCCCTCCACTACCTATGTTGCCTTTAGTGCGCACATACAACCTTTGGGGGTATACAATCCCACCAGTAACAGTCCGAATTGTTGAGCATTTGTTTTTCTCGTTTGGCTCGACATGAATATTTAACTCGACAAGTCGAGTTCTCGCCTATTCAAACTGTAATTTCAATCCCACCAGTAACAGTCCGAATTGTCGAGCATTTGTTTTTCTCATTTTGCTTGACAGGAAAATGTAGCTTGACAAGTCGAGTTCTCCCCTATTGTTGATGACGATGTCTGATCACAAGAAGTTCAAAGAGGAAAGTGGCAACTGTGTCATAGATAGGCTCCATTTTTATAGTCAATTATAATAAAGTAGATATCTTGTTAAAAACAAAAATTCTCCTATAAAAACCGGTATCTTCCTGAAGTCTCAGTACAGGAGTGAGAGCTCTGAGGTAAACAGAGTGCATTTTTGGGAGAAGTAAACAAAAAGATGGCAACAACAAACATTGAATCCTGGGTAATTCTGCCCCAGCATAGATACAGTGGACCTAAACATAGGCGTTTGATCAAACCAGGAGTAGACACAAATAGACATGTATACAGAAGACTTTCAATGGGCAAAATCCAGCACAGTGAACATGAAATGTGAGCAGAAAAAAGTGAATAATTCTTATATGGCATATGGAATAATTTAAACAAATGCATAATAATACAAGCTGAAAACTGCTGCTGACAAGGGAATAATGGAATAAAGCATATGACAGAAAGAATTGTCGTTACATTTGAGGGAAGAATGATTTCAAACAGTCAAGGTCAGGTGTACTCTTTGACATTGAATAGGCTGCAGGAATTATCTTGACAGATTTTACCCAAAATTCGAGAAACGTTCAACTCGACAGTCGAGGAAACCGAAAACCAAATCAGGCAAGCTCTGCTCGACAAGACGAGAAAACTAGACAATGAATAGGCGACCTCATAAAATACCAACCTCTCGTCGAGAAAACAACAAAGCTCGCCAAAAATAACAAGCTTGACAGACATTAAATACCCCCCTCAGTGACAGCACTATTAGGCAGTTTTCTTAAATGATAGACAACAGCAAGTAATGGTATCCAAGAGTCCATTGCTTAGAGTTGAGTGCAATTGCCCCTCAGCCATTCTATGTTTTTTGTCCTACAAAGCCACACAGATAAGTTTATTGCAGCACTACCTCAGAGATACAAATCATGTGAAGCTACACGATTCTGCAGAATTTCACATATTAATAAATATGCCTCTAGATCGTCTGAAGTCCACATTTTCTTCAGGATCTGTTGTGCCCATTGTTTGGGTCACTAATTGTAACATCTGCTCCTCTGTCTTTTGACGTGAAGCTAGCAGATTTACAAAAGTTTGGAAAAATGACACCATGTTTATAGCAGATGCAGAATAAATACACCCATTTTGGAGTTTTTAAATAAGTTAAATGCCAGTTTGCATAATCAAATAGGTTTTTAGTACTCCAGACAAAAACACAGTTTTTTTCTCTTTCCAGCAATGCATGGGTTAAACAGAACACAGGGAAGAAAAAAACCAAACTTGTTTAGTTTGAACTTCCGGGTACGGCGCTCACCAAACACGAAAATAAACTAAATTTACTGTATGCCAACATAGATAGTTCATACCCCTACTATCCACGTTGGCATAGAGCTGCCGCCGTGAAACTAAACAAGTATAAAAAAAACTATAGATCTACATTAGTTAGAGAATTAGTTTAAGTTGCTATTTCCTTCTTATATAGTAAAGAGCTATTTATTTATACATTTATTCTTACACAAAGACACTGGACTGGAATTAGTGCACTGGTATTAGTGCACTCTCGCCCTACTGCGCATGTGCAGATTTACAGAAAAATGGTGCAATGGCAAATTTACCAGCAGTTTTCACATCATTGCTGCTGCTGTCACCGGACTCAGGAGGGTAAGTATTAAAATAATGGGTGGAGCGTGTGAGGTATGGGCCCCCCTGGGACTCAGGGGCCCATGTGTACTGCGTACACTGCACCCATTTTAAACACCTAGAGAATTTGACATACATTGGGGGAATTTACTAAAGGAAATTTGTAAAAAATAGGTGTATTTGTATCCAGAAATACACTTATTTTTGACATTTACTATCCCGAAAATACGGCAATTCGTATTCGTATTGATGTGCTATCAATACAAATACGAATTGCCGTATTTTCGTGATAGTAAATGTCAAAAATAAGTGTATTTCTGGATACAAATACACCTATTTTTTTACAAATTGCCTTTAGGAAATTTCCCCCATTGAATTTGATTTCACTGGTTATACTCATTTGATCTAAACAATCACTTCATTAATGTAGAAGGATTAGGGGGGGTATAACAGCATTTGCTACAGGTAATACTGGTGTGGTTTAAATGGTCAACAGTGGAAGAAAAAGTAGTGTAGAGCGCCAGAGGGATTGAATTTCCCTGAACTTAAATAAATAAAAATTTGATCAATTGGGTATCACAAAATAAAAATACATTTAATTATCAATTGAAACATATTCAAGGTAAATATACATGATAAAAAATTAGTTATTGCACTTATATGAGATGGCATTCAGTAAACCACTTGTCAGAGAACTTCTCTGACAAGTGGTTTACTGAATGCCATCTCATATAAGTGCAATAACTAATTTTTTATCATGTATATTTACCTTGAATATGTTTCAATTGATAATTAAATGTATTTTTATTTTGTGATACCCAATTGATCAAATTTTTATTTATTTGAGTTCAGGGAAATTCAATCCCTCTGGTGCTCTACACTACTTTTTCTTCCTTGTGTACCCACCTCAGGGGACTGAACCCCCCCTACGTGTGAGCAGCCACACAACACACCCCATCTCCCCAGCGCCTTTTATCACCTGGTGGTGATTCAAAATTTTCTCCTTAAATGGTCAACAGTGTCTAGATCGACAGTCAGTAGATTGATCATGAAGGGTTGACAGGCACAAGGCTGACAAAACAAGAGTCGACACAAACAAAAGGTCAACACAAGGAAAAGGTCCATATGCCAATGTTTGACACATGAAATGGTCAACACGAGTTTTTCATGTTTTGTGTCAATGTTGACATCTGCCGACATGGGCCCCCAATTAGTGTAACATGTATCCACGCTTGGCTCATTTTGCTCACCATGCTTCAGGCAAGCAAAATCATGTGGATCTTAAAGTCCACGTGGATCTTAAAGCATGAAAAAGTCCAAATTTAGAAAAACACATGTTGATCTTTCATGTATTAACCATTGACATGTCAACCTTTTGCTTGTGTCAACCTTTTGTCAATATCAATCTAGTGCATATCGACCATTTGTCCATCCACCAATAATGGTCGACATATTGACTGTTGACCTATCAACCGGACCCATGCAATATCGGTGTAGATTCCTCCAGGCCCAGAGCTATATTAGTGTCACTCTAGTTTTATTTCAATGTTATGTTTTTTTTGTTTGAATCAGAGTGCAGGCAGTTACATCTGCATATGGCTCCTGTAGTCATCAGTAGAATACACATGCAACTGGGGACACTTTTGGGTTGTAGGCAGGCATCTCAGGCGCATCTCATATTGTTACTTGGCAGCAATGGGGTGTTGGTGTGTGCGATGTGTAGCATAGGCATGTTGCTTCATGTGTGTTGCAGGATATTCAGAGATGTTTTATATGCTGAGGACCACCCCTTACAGCCACATCTCCTGCTCTGAAGATAGAGCTTTATAAATGCATGTTCATGTTGATGGTAACTACTTTCTCCAGCATAGGGATGGAGTGGTGCAATTGTATAGATTGCATCACCCAATGGCTTGTAAATTGCAATGACCACTTAACCTGCAATCAATCTCTTAGCTTCTAAAGTAATTCTAATTGTAATTCTATACAGCGCATCTGCTGCGCTATATTAGAAACTGTAAATAAATATAGTAAAATTATTAGGTAGTTTGGAAATAGGTTAAAATATAAATATACATATTTCAGTCCCATGTGGTATAAAGCATATGAGTAGTTTCAAACCCACCTGTTGTGTTATTTTGTTATGCTGTGTACACACGGTACAATTTGTCATTCGATTTTGACTATATAGTCAAAATCGAATCAGGATTGCATTGACATCGAATGTAGATAGAACATGTCTTTAAGCTTTGTATCCTGATTCGATGCCAAAGCGCGCTCCTGTTCAGCTGAAATCGAAAAGTGGAAATCGAATAGACAGTGCAGCAATGCCTATATAGTGCATATCGAATGTAGACAGCATGAATTATATGTAAAAAGTACAGAGTTAGCAAAGATTGCATAGCAATCAAATTTTAAGTCGAATAGCAAAGGAAACCATTACAGTACAAAATGTGTCTTTATTTTAAACAAAGAGTTTTCATTAATAGTTGCTATACTTGTTGTGATTGGTTTTTATGTGTACATGGAACTTGGAAATACCACTAATTGGTGACTAATTAGTAATTACAAGTTATGCACCTCAGTCATCATTTTTCTCCTTCAACATCCATTTCTAATATCGGAGAGACAAATGTCTAGAGAACTGTCATTTCTCTTTCCATTTTTTAAATGACATCTGGATTGGCTTCACTGAGGGCTTAATTAAATAATTTCCATCATAAAGGTGATTCTGTCATTGCATATGTTGTCTTGACACTATTATTGGTTATTTAGGGTTTGCAATGGTAGCTAGCTATTTAAATAATGTATGTCTTATTTGTGTCTTGGATGTAAATCTTCTTACAGCTTGCTTGAATAATTGTGACAAAGCTTTAAAAGCCATTGAACAATCTTATATTGATATTCCCAGGTTCTTCTTCCTCACTATTAGCACCACTTGGCACAAAACCACATGTGCATTATACATAGTAATTACCAAATGTCACTTCAACTTCAAAGGCATTGTCACTGATGTCTACAGGCACAGATTGCTTGCTACTCATTACAGTTTTATTGATTTGCAAAGAGGCTGAATCACCAGTATCATTAGCCACCAACTATTAATTACTTAATTTCTATTGAAACTGACAATTTCTATTTCTCAAAATATAAACATTATTTTGAGTACTCTTAGCACATTTTCCTTACTGTATCACAATTTCATAATAGTGATAACAGGAGCATTATTAATGGGGGTTTCCTGTTGCCCAGAAACCCCCCACAAACACCACCCAATCTCCCAATTGCTTGATTTTGCCTGTATTGCAAACCTTGAAAGAAGCTTCCATAAAAATTAATCAAATTTTAGGATTTGGTTGGTATTTTTTTGTCTGGGATTGAACTTATTTTTGGCCTGGTTTTTAAAGTTGTAAAGGTTTGTAGTTATATATCAAAAATGGAAAATGATAAGGGTTTGGGCAAATGTGTATGAAAGTGAAATGCATGAGGATGGTAATATTAGACATAAAAAATGACAATTAAGCCCCTCTCTAGAAAGCCTGTGCTTGCTCCTAGATAAGGGATGCCATGCTTAAAGGTGCCCATAGATGGTGCAATAATTGCCCATGTATTTTGCCATTTTTAATTAAAAACACAACACATATAGTACAAATCGCACCATGTTCACAGCAACAAATTGCACACTGTTTTAGCGATTTGAACTAGATGCAATTTAATCTGGTTCAAAATGCATCAAGTGCAGCATGTGTGGGCACCTTCAGTACTGTTTGGTGATCTTGACAGTCCCTATTTAACATGATTAAAGTGATTTCAGTTAAATTTTACTTCAATTAACCATTTTCAAATCTTCTTTCATTATTGCATGTCCTCATCCTGTTTCATGTAAATAGCAGTCACAATAAATATAAAATATATTTCAATTTAACAATAAAAAAAATAGATTTAAGATTGGTTAACAGACTGAAAGCATGAACAGCAACTAATATAGTATTTGATTAAAGAAAGCGTTTATATAAAAGGCAATATACTGGAACAATTGACAAATGTAAATTCCTAACAATTTTAGCCATCTATTGTGATATTCTCTTAGATGAAAATGATTTATACAGTAGAGGAGGCTATTTTCTGTAAAATATTTTTGGTAAAATAAGGTGTTTAGAAAACAGCTTGGATTGCAATTTGTTTACAGTATTTAAAATAATTTAAAACGAACCTACTGCGAATATCCAACTTTGAATAATGTTAATTGATCCCTACAGACTATTACTCTTCACATTAAATATGTGGATACTTATGTAATATCTGGACTCCCGTTTTTCTTATGAGACCGCGTCCGCTCGCCACGCTTCGGGCACGGTGGCTCGCTGCGCTCGCCACACTATATAAAATCAACTCCGTGCGTAGTTGGATAGTAGGGGTATGAAAAAATGAGGTGCATTAAACATGGGAGTCCAGATAATACATAAGTACCAATATGTGTATTACACTATGGCCCTTATTCAGATCTGATCGCAGTACACATTTGTTCTCAAAATGGGCAAAACAATGTGCACTGCAGGTGGGGCAGATGTGACATGTATAGAGAGAGTTAGATTGGCAGCATTATTTTATTTCTGTAGGGTAAATACTTGCTGCATTATTTTTACACTGCAATTTAGATTTCAGTTTTAACACACCTCACTCAAATCTAACTCTCTCTGCACATGTTACATCTGCAAGAAAAATACAGGTCAGTAGGTTTCCTATATGTGAATGGTGTGTTCCACTTGTTGGTGTTGTGATTTGTGTGAAGATACACTCATCTTAAAGAAACCTTTATGCGAACTTAGGGACCAGTTCCCAGGTCAGTCATGTCATTCACTGCCATGTATGCGGATTTATTGATAAAGTGGGATAGATTGGATAAAGAAAACGCTATGTGCATATAGGGACCTACACTCAGGTCAGTGTGGTCCAATTGAAACCCTCTGAAGTCCCAGAAAAACCTGTGAAAACAGAGAGGATACCTACCTATAAACTATTATTCACGATTTAAATCAGTGCCGGGTTACTATCCATTTTTTTCATCCAGTGTATAGAGAGGAGTGGTGCTCCTTGGACAAGAAACTAGGCAGCAGATTTGGGAACCCAGTGAAGCTGGGAAATTTTTCTTGTACATGTTGCATCTGCCCCACCTGCAGTGCATATGGTTTTTCCCATTTTGAAACAAAATTTGTACTGCAATCAGAGCTGAATAAGGGCCTATGTAAGACAGGCATGTCCAAACATTGGCACTCCAGCTGTTGTGAAACTACACTTCCCAGAATGCACTGCACATAGTTTTAGCATTCCCTAACAGCAAAACTATGGCAATGGGTTCCCTAACAGCTGCAGGGCCATAGTTTGGACATGGCTGATGTAAGAGGTATAGCCTGACCAATTTTTACATTGTAGAAAATGATAATAAAGTTAGTCAATTATTTAAACTGCAATACTGCATGGGGATTGGATAGATTAATCCAGATCAATGAGAATTTAGCAGATCAGTGAAGCTTTTAGGTTAATTGTCCGGTCTATATATCTGGAGTGGAGGGATCAGAGCAGATTGCTCTTCGCAACCAGGACTCCTCCTCATAGGAAAGGAAGAGGGTTCAGGAACAAATGCCATCTGACCACGGCAATATTCTCTGTGATCAAGCTCCAAAACTGTTGTATTTTCTGATCTTGATGAATTTGGGTTGCCATACTAGTGGATGTGGACCGCGGGCCAGACCAGGACTGCAAGGTAAGCAGGAGATCTCCATAATATCTCCAGTGCTACCTTTATAATGAATCGTCCAGGCAATTAACACAATTAAGCAATGATGGATAGACCCCAATGTGAGCGGGTTGGGATCATTTGGTCTATTGCATTATGGTAGAAAGTCATTAGGTCGAATCCATTAGGTCAACATGCTAAAAGGTCGACATGATTCTAGGTCGACATGGGAAAAGGTCGACATGATTCTAGGTCGAAAGGTCATTAGTTCGACAGGTCATTAGTTCGACAAGGTCATTAGTTCGACATTGTCTATGTCGACATTCACAAGGTCGACATGGGGTTTTTCACTGTTTTTTTACCTGAATGTCAACACAGTCGACATGGACACAGTTTAAAGTGCACTGCATCCCCTCGCATCGCTCGCTGCGCTCGCTATGCGTCGGGCACGGTGCCTCGCTACGCTCGGCACACTATTTTATTCTCCCACCACGCCCTAGTGGATGGTAGGGCATGAAATACCGCCTGTCGGCACATGTTGGCTCAAAAAACAGTGAAAAACTCCATGTCGACCTTGTGAATGTCGACATAGACAATGTCGAACTAATGACCTTGTCGAACTAATGACCTGTCGAACTAATGACCTTTCGAACTAGAATCATGTCGACCTTTTCCCATGTTGACCTAGAGTCATGTCGACCTTTTAGCATGTCGACCTAATGGATTCGACCTAATGACTGTCGACCATAATGCAGTAGACCAAATGACCGCATCCCATGTGAGCTCATGGTGGGGATTTAGATAGTCAAAATAACTTGGCTGATGTTTTAGTGTTTATTATTTTTCTTTATTTTAGAACATTCAACAAATTAAGGATTTTGCAATAAAGTTATATTAAGCAATTGATCAGGGATATATTGGAAGTGTGGATTCACTTTTGCCCAGAGATTTTGTATGCTTTAATTAGTCACTGTTAAAGATTACTTAATGAGGCATTTAGAAGAAGAAAGTTTTAGCCTCTGATCAAATAGAGAAGAATGCATAGTGAAGTTGACATTGCTTTACTTTTAAAAGTTAACTACTGTAGTTATAGTAAATTTAAAACAATTTCAAATGTGGACAGATCAATTTGCTTATCCTATGCACAGCTAAACTGTGATATCTTTCAGCAAATCTTATGAACTATATATATAAAAACACATAATTACCACCCAAAGTTGTGAACAACTTTTTTTTTCATTTAATTTTAAAATGCCATCAAATTAGAAGAGCAGTAAGAGTAATCTTCTTGTAATTACATGTTTCACATCAGCGACGGGGTGCATCAAGAATTACATGTTGCAATGAATCCCACCACTCACTGCATGCATCTTGGTGTTTATTAATGGCATATGCATGAAGGCTTTCATTGTAAGAATGGTCATTAATACAACTTCTGGGTTTATGCCCTGGCATCCTATTTGTGCTTGCCTCCAGTCACACACACACACACGCTGCAGTGGGTGCTGGGAGGGATTCGACTAAACCTCTCTCAGCAGGGAAACGCGAAAGAAGTACTTATTATTATTATTATTATTATTATTATTATTATCCTTTATTTGCATGGTGCAGAATAAATCCCATAGGCCTACTGCATCCAAGCCAATGAGTCTATCATATTTATGGCTTGATGCATATGTGGTAAGTGGCCAAACCTCTGAAAACAGTATTTTGGGAGGTTTGACTACATGATGATACATCCCACCACATAAGTAATTTCCTACATGATTTATTTTTTATAGGCGCACCTCTAGCTCGTATGGGAGCACCTTGCACCCAGTGCAATGTGCATGTTCCCCCTATGGCAACGAACAGCAAGCATGAAACCCATGGCAAGGATCAATTAACCTCCCTTCTCTCCCAGTGGCAAGGAGCATGAAACCCGCTGGCAACAAGCATGTAAATGCTGACATTGAGCAAGAAACTCCTGGCAACAAGTATTTAACTCCTAGCGACGAGCATGTAGGTAAGCAGTAGTTACGTGGAATATTATGTAATGGTCATTACAGTGTTTGGCATAATATGTAAAGGGCAGTACAGTATGTGTCTTAATATGTAATAGGCATTATGGTGTGCTCTATAATATGTAATGGTCTTTACATTATGCTGCATAATATGTAGTGGACATTACAATGTGCGGTGTAATACGCATTATGGTGTTCCACATAATAGCCCTTATTCAGATCTAATCGCAGTACAAGTTTGTTCTTAAAATGGGTAAAACCATGTGCACTGCAGGTGGGGCAGAAGTAACATGTGCAGAGAGAGCTAAATTTCAGTTGAGTGTGTTGAAACTGAAATCTTAATTGCAGTGTAAAAATAATGTATCCAGTATTTACCTTGCACAGAAACAAAATAACTCACACAAATCTAACTCTCTCTATACATGTTACATCTGCCCTCCTGCAGTGCACATGGTTTTGCCCATTTTGAGAACAAATTTGTACTGTGATCAGATCTGAATTAGGGACAATATGTAATGGGCATTGCGATGTGTGACAGTATGCAATGGGCTCTACAGTGTGTGGCATAATGTAATGGGCATTGTTGTGTGTGACAATGTGTAATGGCCATTACGGTGTGCATAATCCTGGTGCAGTGTGTCTAAGGGGCTCTACTTGGCACAGTGTGTGGTATAATGTGAATTGGTATTAATATGTGGCAACACCCCTTCCCCATGCCCTACAGCATGACTTGATGTAATAATATCACACTGCTACAGTGAAGATAGCAGAGGAGCAGCCAGCCTAAGGTGCAGTCAGCAGTGTGAGGCTGCAACGCTGAGAAGAAGGCCAAGGGTGGAAGCTACTTTTAAAACAGCAGTGAGAGATTGGCAGAAGGGGCCCAGGGCTGGATAGTGCAGGCTCAGCAAGGCTGTAACCAGTGGTGCAAGTAAGTGGCACGGCGTACCTTTAAAAAATGTTACAGGTATGCCATACCACCTCTTGCCCCCCCTGATGTCAATTTTTTTTTGTTGTTAAAAATCAAATTAATGGCGCCATCCACAAGGACTGACTAGCGGGCTACGGCCAAAATATAGGACTAAAATATTTTGTGCAGCCATAGGTGTGTGTGGGGGGCCCTGCCTTTTTTGTCAGTCTCAGGACTCACAATTTCTGATGGCAGCCCTGTATGTTTCCATAAACATAGTGTAAAGTAGAAATCTGTGTAAAGTCTTAGGGGCAGATTTATTAAGCTCGGTGAAGTGATAAACTGTCTGGTTTTTATCACCGGCCAATCAGCTCCTACCTGTGAAGTTACAGGCTTGGTTTAAAAAATCTGAGGTCAGGGAGAAGGGGAACAGGGGAGATGGACCAGTGCACAGGTAATGTGGTAAAAGAAAGTTCTACTACAGTCTGTTAAGTCCACAATAGCTATGATATTCAAAGGAGAGAACAGCGCTCTCTAAACAGGGAGTGGAGGTGCACCCTAGAGAGTAATTAGGAGTATAGACGTGGGAGGAGAAAAGACTCTCTTTTTCTTGGGGCACTCTTGATTATATTTAACCTGAGATGATCAATGGATCATTGGTACAATATTAGTATAGTGATTGCGGTCTGGAGCGGGGTGTCCTCACACGGACTCGGCTTAAGTCTCGCTATTATGGCGAGTCATAATGTCCTATCTTTAAGAGTAAACTGCAGCTATGACATCACACATCACACACACCACCAGATCGGGGGACTTGAAAAATTTTTTTTCAAGAGACCCTCAACCAATCGCAATTGAGACCTCCTCACAGGAGGAAGGATTCTGCTCCCAATTTCAACGATTAGAGAAATACTACACTCAAGAAACGAAACAATGGTGGGAGATTACCACCCTAAATAAATATCTTGAGAACAATCTTATACTAAGGGGATTAAGATTGCAAAAGAATCCGACTTTTGAACCCTCTACTGAGAACTTCTTCACACTATGGAATGAGGAATTGGACAAATGCTCTCGCAATCTTATAAAAATCATTATAGAAGACAGAAAAAAATCCTTGGAAAACATTAATGAGAACATTAAAACCATCAAGAAAAAATTTGAGTCATTAAGAAATATGGAAGATTTCAATAGTTTGATAAAATTAACAAATGAAAAAATTGAAAAATTGGAAAATTCCATAATAGAACAAAAACAAAAGAAATTTAGACGTGATATGGCAGAGGAAGATCTGCCCATTTACGCGAAATCAACACGTCGCATAGAAGACAATACTTATAAAACTTAGAAGAAACCACCGACACATCAATTCATGAACAACAAATACTCAAAACAAAACTATGTTCCACAATGGAAGAATAAAACTCCATTACTGAAGACCATTCCCACTTCACTCGGAACTACAAGGAATTACAAAGAATATGATAAAAAGAACTTTTCCTACCAGAATAAAATTGCTAGAGAATCTTTTCAAAATGGGAAAAAAGCAGCCCAAACTGAAATAAGAGAACAAACAACCACACTTATGAAAACTATAGAAAATAGAAGCAACAACCCCAATCCAAGAAAAAGAAACATGATAAGGAGGCAATGAAGGGGAAGAAAGCATCGAATAAATAGAAGATTTTTTAGACCAGGCGTGGAGGAAAACACAACCACCAGAAGACACAGTACCACACAAGAAACAGAAAATTGCAAGCCCAATAAAAGAGGGAAAAGAGGTGGAAGAAAAATAAAAAGAAAGACCAACAGAGAAAAAAATCAATCGGACACCCCAATGGACGAGGAAAAACAAACAATATTCAATCTGAGCAAAAGGGATTTGAACAAGGATGAGATCAACTTGTTGAAAAAAGGCTTAAAATTTGCACCCCATTCCTCTATCAATAAATTCGACACATTCATAGACACGGAAAAGTTTGTCCGAAAACTATGCATTAAAAAATTCTTTGATAAGAACCCACCAAAAGAAAATACACAACCACCACAGGAATATGAACATACAGACCTAAAACAAGCATCAACCTTTTACCCAGCTTACATAAAAGGACCACACATACAGACATTCCAAAAATTAGTGGAAGAAGATCTGAGGCAACTACCTGAAAAGGAGAAAATTCAATATAATCTAACAAAGGAAGAAAATAAAGCTCTTAAAATTCTGAAAGAAGAAAAAGCAATTATTATCAAGCCCGCCGATAAGGGGGGGGGGGGGGGCCTGGTAATTATGGACAAAGAACAATACACAAATGAAGCAAGATCAAAGAGACATATAAGAAAATAAAATCTGACCCGACAGAAAACTTCAAAATCAAACTAAAAGCACAGCTGGATGAAGGATTAACCTTGGGGATCCTAACCAAGAAAGAACACGAATACATAACAGTTACACATCCAATCATACCGACATTCTACCATCTGCCAAAAATTCATAAAAATCTTCAGAACCCACCCGGCCGCCCAATAATTTCAGGCATTGGATCATTAACTGCAAACTTATCAAGATATATTGACCAATTTCTGCAAACAATAGTCAAACAACAAAAGAGTTATCTTAAAGACACAATACACATTCTTCAAATCCTCAATAATATTGAATGGCAGCAAGAATACATCCTTTGTACAAGTGATGTTAAATCACTGTACACTTGTATACCACACTTATTAGGATGTATGGCCATAAGAAACGCACTCACAAACCAAACCAGTATACCCAACCAACAAATCAATTTCATCATCGATCAAATAGAATTCATTCTGGAGAACAATTATTTTTGGTACGATGGAGAATTCTATGTACAGACAAAAGGAACAGCGATGGGGACGTCATTCGCCCCCTCGTATGCAAATCTATACGTTGCAGAATGGGAGGAGTCATATATCTGGAGCAATAACCAATTTTTGGAAAACATCGTTTGTTGGCACCGATATATCGACGACGTGTTCTCCATATGGAGAGGCCCACCATCAGATATAAACAAATTCCTGGAACATATAAACTCCAATCAGAATGGACTGGAATTTGTCACAACAACAGATAAACAGAAAGTAGTGTTTTTAGATTTAGAAATCTACATAAAAAACAACACCATCATGACCAAAACACACAATAAAGAAGTTGATGGCAACAACTTTCTAGCATATCAAAGCAATCACCATACAAATTGGAAAAAAAGTATCCCTGGAAGTCAAGCAAGACGTATCAAACGAAATTGTACAGAAGAAGAACTATATAAAGAACAAAGTCAAGAACTAAAGTCAAAATTCATGAAGAAGGGATATCCAGAACTACAATTGGATACTGAACTATGCAAGGTACAAACCTTGGAAAGAACAGATCTGCTACAATACAAAAAGAAAAAAGAAATAAATCAGAGACAGCAAGTAACACAATGTTAGAGGGGTGAGTAGCCCCCCAGCGGCTGGCAAAATTTAAAATTTAACTTTTAATATTTAATTTAAGAAAGAGTACTAGACAAAACATTTAGTTGACATTTGACCCACAAACATTAAAACATATAACACAAAGAAATAGCAATCACACTTGTAAATCAGTGCTTAGAAGTATTTGTTATCCTCTTATGACCTGACAAGGTTGTAGATACTGAGTCAAGGTCACTTATATCCTAGTTCAACAGATATGGAGATAGGGGAAAGGCAAGACAATCAAAGAGATAGGTTGTTTCAAATGCACAGACTATTTGGCTGTCTGCTGTTGGTCAGGTTAGAAACTGTGTCTTATTTGTTGCTGTTTCCCCTTCTACTCTATTTCCTTCGTCTCCCTTGGAGTATTGGAGAGGATAATGTAGCAGAAAGTGATTGCACTGAAAATATTTGCCAATAATTACACATAAAGAGTATCACATTCTAAACAGGCCTCTCCTGTTTACATGCACTAATTCCGCCCCTAACCCAAGGTATACAAAGCAGGGCAGCAGCCACTTGTCTTCTAGGGGACCACAGAGCTTTTCCCTTTATACACTCCCTGATCTTCATTGAGGAAGGGTGAACCCCCACAATACCCCGAAAGCCCATTACTCGCTGAGTGGCAGCTGACATTAGATTGGGGAATATCTGCCAAAATAGGAGAGGAGACCTCCTAAAAATAACCAGCTTCCCCTCTAGTGCCATGGGTATATAAAGTCAGTTTGGGCTCACCCATTCCGCTTCTGGGAGAACCAGGCCTATAAATCTACCTTAGGCCTTACCTCTTTTCAGGCTCACTTTGTCTCTCTCCACTTTATCTCCCTCCCTCTTAATTTTTACCCCCATAATTTCTCCCTCCCTTCCCTGTGGGAGAGAGAGGCAGGAAGACTGCCGTTACCTTCTTCATTAGATTACTCCTAAAACACACCAGTAGATAAGTGTAAGACACTGTGGAATGCTCATGAAAATTGCACACTTCTGCGCAGATCTGCACATGTTAGGCGTATGATAAAACGCCGCACTGTGATATCTCAGTAAATATCTTATTTGTGATATCTCTGTTAATATTCTCACCTTTTTTCAGTATAATCATCACCCAGAGTGGTAAATACTAGAATGTGATACTCTAGATGTGTAATTATTGGCAAATATATTGGTGATATCTCTGTAAATATTGTTCACCGTTTTTTCAGTATAATCACCACCCAGAGTGGTAAATACTAGAATGTGATACTCTTTATGTGTAATTATTGGCAAATATTTTCAGTGCAATCACTTTCTGCTACATTATCCTCTCCAATACTCCAAGGGAGACGAAGGAAATAGAGTAGAAGGGGAAACAGCAACAAATAAGACACAGTTTCTAACCTGACCAACAGCAGACAGCCAAATAATCTGTGCATTTGAAACAAACTATCTCTTTGATTGTTTTGTCTTTCCCCTATCTCCATATCTGTTGAACTAGGATATAATTAACCTTGACTCAGTATCTACAACCTTGTCAGGTCATAAGAGGATAACAAATACTTCTAAGCACTGATTTACAAGTGTGATTGCCATTTTTTGTGTTATATCTTTTAATGTTTGTGTGTCAAATGTCAACTAAATGTTTTGTCTAGTACTCTTTCTTAAATTAAATATTAATAGTAAAATTTTAAATTTTGCCAGCCGCTGGGGGGCTCCTCACCCCTCTGACATTGTGTCACTAGCCCTTTAAAAATAACAGCTCAGACCTGTCATCAGACAACACATTATGACTCGCCATAATAGCGAGACTTAAGCCGAATCCGTGTGAGGACACCCCACTCCAGACCGCAAACACTATACTAATATTGTACCGATGATCCATTGATCATCTCAGGTTATATATGATCAAGAGTGCCGTTTGAAAAATGACAGGTAGGAACTGATTGGCTGGTGATAAAAACCAGACAGTTTATCACTTCACCGACCTTTATAAATCTGCCCCTTATAGTTTTAAACTTGAAGTTGTACCTTATTGTTTAAAGACTAGTGTGAGACAGTGCAAGTGCACGCTCATAAAGATGACAATTAAGAATCCAAATGCATGGCAAAAAGTCTTATGGTGGCATTGTGCATATAGGCGAATATCTGCATTATTGTCCGTGGCACCCAATGTGGATGTAATTATTGCTGAATGGCATATTGGCATGTGGGAAACAATTTGCTGTAATATTTTATGTACTGTATAATATACTTAAATTTTGCACATTTAGTGAGCGATGAATAGTAATAAAAGATATGTAAATTGTTGTATCAGCATCAGAGTTGAAATTGAAGTCACCGTAAATTAACATAATAAAAGCTATGTATTTAAATTTATGTCCTGAAATGATTACAAGCTGTAAAAACTACCAAGAGATGGAAATTAGAAGAGTACAAAAGGTCAACACTCTTCATGTCTGCAGGCAAAGACAAATAAATGAACGCCTTGGCGCAAAACACGTATATTCTAGATTTGCTGGACTCTACACTATTTAAGAGGCAATGTATTTTAATGAGAACCATTCTCAGGTACATTAATATAATAAAATGTTTTCAACATAGTTTCCTACCAACATGAAGTCAAGGCAGTATACTTATCCCCTTAATTTCATGATTAGTTTACTGTACACTATAAATTCAATTACCCAATTGGTAAAAAGACTGTTTTTAAACTAGTTGGAGTTGGACTTTTGTATTTACACTTTTGAAGAGAGCACTTCTGAATATCTATATATAAAGTCCAGTTGGGGCAGCACTTCAGTATAATGATGTAAATTGTCGGTGCCATCCAATGAAGCTCCAAAGCATCGGAACCCCCAATAATGAATGCATTGTTTTAAAGTTTTAGTTCACATCATCATCAGGCAATAACACATTACAGACATAACGTTCACCTTATATCCCCTTCAGAATACAAAATCAGCTGGGAGCCACAGGTGAGGCCAAGTAGCGCGACGCCCCCTCCTGACATCATCAGCACTCATACATCACCATAACAACCAGTGATACACAATTACACATACTAGACATGCAACTTACAACAGATAATAGAGAATACAGAAAGAATCAAAACAGAAGGTGCCTTATTGACATAAAATGCATGATGATCACATGAACCAAATAAGTGCATACAGTATATACAAACATCTCCAGCAATGCTACAGTACATCAATTATACAAAATTACAAATAATGCATGTAGACCTGCCTTTTCATTAAGCCCACCTGCGGCTCCCAGCTGATTTGTATTCTGAAGGGGATATAAAGTGAACGTTATGTTTGTAATTTGTTATTGCCTGATGACGATGTGAAATAAAACATCAAAATGTTGCATTCACTTTTGCTGTTTTGTGATTCTGTTTCGAGTGACTCCGCACAGAGGATATATATATATATATGCAGTATAGCCACACAAAATCTCTAAAATTTTGCAATCTCTAAAACTACAGGTCGCTCATCACACTAGGTACCCTACTAGTAAGTACCCAGACAAAGTTCACCAGAAAACAGTTGTAGAGAGCAGAGAGTTATTATGACTCGGGTTTTGCTACGTATATGAATACAAACAACTGTTAAGAAGGAATCACTCCAACAACAAGGAGACTGTAAAAGTGCATTTTATTGTATTTTTTTAATAAATGCTTTAATACTCTTTAGTTGTTGTCAATCCCAAAAGGGCATTATTTATATCCTAAGAATGTGGGGGCGCTTATAACAGTATTGTTTGTGATAGATATATATATATATATATATATATATATATATACACACACACACCTGAGGTACACCTAGAATTCCAGAAGCTTAAGGAATTTGATAAAATGAAATCCACAGATCATCCCTCCTTCCCTCTGGCACTCCTGCACTTCATACTCCCTATTTCCCTGCACCTCTTGTTCCCTCTGTCACCATTGAACCTCTGTATGGTTCTCTAGACAGCAGCTTTATTACTATAGCAGTTGTTTGTTTTACCAAGGTCTAACAAAATCTGACAGCAGACAAAGAAGATTTTAAAAGATATTTTAATGTAGTAACTTCTTGACACCCTTCAGTTTTCGGTTAGCAAAGTGATTAGTGTATGGTACATATGCTTGACTGGCGGTCAGGATCCTGAAGAAGGGATTCCTGACAGGGGTCAGGTAAGTATACTTACCCTTCCCATGTTCCCTTAAAACCTCCCTTCTAGCAGCCAAACCCCACCCCCCTTGCAGCCTAACCGTAACCATACCTGCTAGTGCCTAACCATAACCTCAACTGCCTAACCCTATCACCCTCAACCCACAGCCTAATCCTAATTGTCCTTATAAGTACCTAACCCCCCCTCTAATTATCCTAAATACTGCCACTAATGTGTAAACTTAACACCTCCATCTCCGACTGAACGCTAACGCTTCCCACATACTTATCAATTGGGATACTGGCTGTCAGTTTTCCTGATCCATTCAATTGTCTAGCGCCGGACTTCTGATGGCAGTCGGGATGCCGGCACAGCATCATGACTACCAGGATGCTGACTGATGGCATGTTGACTACCGGGATGCTGATTAGGGGCATGCTGACTACTAGGATGCTGACTGGCAGCATGCTGACTACTGGGATGCTGACTGGCGACATGTTGACTACCGGGATGCCAATTGGCGGTATGATGACTACTGGGATGCTGACTGGCGACATGTTGACTACCGGGATGCCAAGTGGCGGTATGATGACTACTGGGATGCTGACTGGCAGCATGCTGACTACTTGGATGTTGAGTGGCGGCATTCTGACTACTGGGCTGCTGACTGGCGACATTCTGACTACTGGGCTGCTGACTGGCGACATTCTGACTACTGGGCTGCTGACTGGCGACATGCTGACTGCATCACCATAAGAAAACAACATGCTGAATGTTTTGTGCTAAAATAGAAGCTTATATTTTAATAAAAATGTATCTATGGTATTACACTGCCACAATGCTAATTTACAATTATGATTAATCCTCTCTTGATGAGACCACCCACTCTCTCATACTTTATCTTTTCCACTCTTAACCCTAGTTCCTAGATCTCAACCTTTGTCCACATTCTCCTTCTCTCAATCCACGTCTCCCCAACCCTCCTGCAATTATTCTAACCTCATGTACTATAGGTTTATCTGCTTCCAGTAGGCAGACAGTATATATTGGGGGAAGGGCCTTCTTTTAAATGCATAGTGGCAAGTATTGGTTATCCTTGAAGTCTGTGGGCCAGATGTACAAAGCTTCAAAAAGCATACCCTCCAACATGACCCATTCCATTAGGTACAAAATGCTCTGTTCTTGGACTTCCCTGCCAGTAGCAATTGCAGAGGTTGGACTCCAGCACAGTCCAATATTCAAAAAGGGGAGCCACATATACTGCCACCTCAAACATCACTGTCCTGGACTCACTGGCAGTTGACGTGACTCCCCCTTTTAATTTTGGATTGTGCTGGAGTCCAACCTCTGTAACTGCCACTGGCAGGGAAGTCCAGGAACAGAGCATTTTGTACCTAATGGAATGGGTCATGTTGGAGGGTATGCAAAAAGTGATAAAATAGAGAGTGATAAACAACCAGCTCCTAACTATTTTCCAGAAACAGGGCCAGATGTACTAAGCTAAGTGATAAAATAGAGAGTGATAAACCATTAGCCAATCAGCTCCTACCTGTCATTTTTCAAACACAGCCTGTAACATGGCAGGTAGGAGCTGGTTGACTGGCTGTTTCTCACGCTCCATTTCATCACTTTTGAAGCTTAGTGCATCTGGCCCACAGTCTGTAACATGACAGGAGCTGATTGGCTGGTTGTTTATCACTCTCCACTTTATCACTTTCTGAAGCTTGGGGTATCTGGCCCTATATATTTGTTTGTATCCCTTCTTCTAATAGTCTTGCAAAGATTATGGGTCCAGTCCTAAATAATCATGATGTCCACTGCTTAATTCACTTTTTGTACTCCCAGCCAAGTAACTACTGATCAGATTACACAGCAATACGACAGTTTTTGTGTCCCCACTGCAGATGTCTAGTGTGATGTGGCATTCATTGTGCTTATAACTACAGAAAAATGACATTGTTACCGAGGTTACGGGTACTGATGCTGCTCTGTTAAAATGATGGCCCAAAGGTCAAATGTGGTCATCAGGAGACCAGAGGCTTTAATGAAATCTAGCAAGTTCCTGTAACATTTGATCTTTCTGGAGATAGACTACTTGAGAAGTATACACTCAATTGTTCTGGATGTTGTGTCAAAGGAACACTGTGGATATACAATAAGTGCCAGATATAAATGCAGCAGGGAAGAATTTGGAAAATGGCTTTTTAGTAGCATCCACTGTGTTTGCTACAGGTGCTGATACTTTATTTAATTTGTCATTTACCAAGACAGTTCTGGGTAGAGCACTTTGTTCTAACTAATGTGTTTATTTCTTTTTTAATAAGGCTGTTGTGTATTTTATGAGTAATTGTACCTCTATTGGTAAGAGTTTGGTTTGGGCCCGATGCAGAGGTCACGTCTGCATCTTATGACGGTCGTCCTTCATATTATGACTGTACAAAGACTGGGATGCCAACTTTTAGTGTTGGAACACATTGTAATATTGCTTGGTGCATCTTTAGACGCCATCATAAACTCTTGCACCAGCCTTTTGGCAGGTGCAGATTTACTGTGTGAGTATGGCCTCCAAAATAAAGAAATGAATGTCTGAGTTTGCAATCCCTTCAATGACATGCTCACAACACCATACCCTCCAACTGTACCGATTTAGCCGGTACAGTACCGTTTTTCAATGGTCAGTACCGGCTAAATCTAACTGTACCGAATGTACAGTTTTTTTGTAGCCAGCTCCTCCAACTCTGGGAGTTGTAGTTTTGGAAATGGTCATGCAATCAGAGTGAAGATAGAGCAAGTTTCAAGCTACGTGATTGATGCTACAGTGAGCCAATGAAGATGCGATCACCT
This sequence comes from Crinia signifera, assembly GCF_055691185.1. NCBI lineage: Eukaryota > Metazoa > Chordata > Amphibia > Anura > Myobatrachidae > Crinia > Crinia signifera. The sequence goes on from NC_139221.1 coordinate 165,809,946, forward strand.
TGACCAATGACATGACGAGAAGGCTGTGATGGGAAGAGTGATGCAAGCTGCGGCCAATGAAGCAGCGAGTTGTAGGCTGTGTGGGCGCGGAGACTGGGTGACAGGAGCCTCTCGCACACGATGACTGTGTGCCCGCTCTTCCGGGTGTCGCTCTCTGTGCAGGCGGTTATGGGACATTGCTGCAGCTCCGCTGGCCAAGATGCCGTGCCCTGCGCCTGCTTCTTTTGGTACCTAGGCGTGCTAGTGGCCTGCGGTGTGTGATGGCCGCCTGGCACCTGCTGTGCGGGGTCTGGGTGCTGGGGAGTGGAGCGCAGGTTGGTCCGAGGACCAGGAAATGGGCAGGTGAGTCCTCCCCGGGGTTAGGGTGGCATGGTGAGAGGATAAAGTCAGGCTGAGCAGGGAATACGGGGATGGGGCAGTTTGGCAAGCAGCATGGAGTGAAAAAAAATGCACAGTATACATTCAGAAAGGGGGTGTGACCACGCCCACTTTAACTGTGGCCACGCCTACTTCACACATGGCAACACCTCCCTCCCGAATGTGTACCGATTTCTTAGGCAAAAAAATCACTCAGCTCCCTGAAAACACCGGCAATGCCTGCCACCCTAAATTATGCCCTTTGTGACTAATACTACAAAAGTTAAATTGTAGCATTCATCTATTCACTGATTTTAAAAGCAGCATTGTGGCAAGAGGAATATATGATCCACAGACCTGTAAGAAATCTCATAAAGCTTACAATTTCTCCTCCTATATCAACTGAAAAACAGCTTCTATGCTAGATAACCTCAATGACCACAAGCTTTACTTTTCAATCCTTAGAGGATCCCGTAAGGTAAAACTAATAAAAGCTTGTTGAAACGAACCTTATTCTAGTGGCTAGAACAAGTTTACATGGACTTTATGTGTTTTTTTATTTTTTATCAAAGTTAACAAGAGAAAAGCTTAATAAATGTAGAAAAAACATTAAATATATTATTATCAGGTTACAAAGTTGGTATTTTGGGTTATTGTGTAGTTTTAAATAGCCAAGATTAAAATATGTACTGTAGCTGACCAACAGTATTGAAAGAAATACAGATAATGGCTTCTTCAGTTTTCAAAATAAAGACTTTTCATTATTTAAAATAAATTATTTTTAATTTCCACCAAAGGCGCCTTTAAGGGCTTTTAACTAATCATAGAATGCACAGCACCCAGTGCCAGATTAAGGTGCACCAGGGCCTTGATCTGAAATGTATGACAGGCCTGTAGTGCTTATCTTCAATCACATCACATCATCTCCTTCCCCTTCCACAAACATACCATGGTAGGCACACTACAAAGATTACACTTGGAGATAAGCCTTATAAGGACATGTATGGGAAAAATGTCACACTTGTGCACACCAGCAGCTCATGAGCCAGTAACATCCATGCCCGAGGACAGGCGACCCAATCAGTACCTCAGTTAAGGCCCCATACAAGCTGCGATAGCAGCGTGCATTGCGTTGCATTATAAGCTTGATTGCATCTCATTGCATCGCAACACATGCGTTTTGCATGAGATTTTGTACTGCCTGCGATGCGATCCGTGGGCAGTACAAGAAGTATGTGCAGCACATAATTTTAGTACTGTGCAATGCGATGCCCAAGATCTTGCTTGGCTGTCTTTACCATCTGCTGTCTTGGAGGAGCCGGCATCCCCAGATTGAGCTAGCAGCAAGTATTGTCCCTTGCTGATATCTACCTTCCCATTTTATACACCCGCTGTGGTGTTATATGCCTGTTTTTAGTGTGTTAATGTGGGTGTAAACCTGTAATAAACCTGTACTTTTTACCTATACAGTGTTGCACTATATATACTTTCTAAGTTCTAGATACTTCTTGAACCCCACCACCGGTATCAGAGTGATCTATGCAGGATCCCAGTGTCCCCATTCTGCCTGTATAAAATCATCAACTATGTGAGTTGGACATCAAAATTTTAAATCTCTATGGTTATCGTACCATCTGCACTATATCTGTTTTTTTCTGAGTTGTTTCAGAACATCGTCAGGACTCTTATTGAACCTTATACAGAAAATACTGATAGAGTAAAAAGTAGTGCTTCTCTATTTGTGTGGGATCGCTCAGTTTGACACTATTTTTGTTTTCTCTGTATACCTCAAACTTTGGTGAAAGTTTTAATTTGGTGTCCTTAGAGCTGTAACCCACCAGGTGGTGCATTTAGGAAATTTACACATTTCTGCTCATTTTGAATTCCCCAGCAGCAGCACTCACCGTTGTTGCTGCTGCCAGGTGGGGAGAGGACAGTCTGTCGTCCCCCTGCAGTCCTGTCATGTCATGGAGGGGAGGAGAGCACAGCACACCGCGCGTCTCCTTCCCCCCTCACTTCTCTGTGACTAGGCCGTCCACCAATCAAAGCTTGCGGGCCGGCTCCTGATTGTCTGCCGGCCCGCTAACTCTAATTGGCGGACGGCCCAGTCACAAGAATGTACAGTGAGGGGTAGGAGAGATGCGCGATGCGCGCTCTCCTCCGAAGGAGAACCGGCAGCGGGTGATGGGGGATGGGGACAGATGGTTGGCGGCGGGCAGCAGTGGGAGCAGGATCCGCACTTTACAAGGGGGAGAGCCGCGGGTTGGCCACCCCTGTACTGCAGTTATTGTGTGTTTGAGGCAATCATTTCTGTATTTACTAGTCCTGCTTTTATGCAGCTGTTTCTCCAGTGACCATATTAAACCAGACACCTTCCTGGATGTATTATGGGGTAGTCTCTTATCTCCAGGTGCTGGATGATATTACTTCATTTGGCCACAAGCGTTAGGAGTAAGGTCATCTGAGGAAGCCACTGATACATCCATACAGGCGGAGAAACACGCATTGGGAGCCAGTGGTGCAAGTAGAAAAATGTCTTAGTGGTACTGTGCCGCGCGTGGAAAATGGGCGTGGTTAGGGGTGTGGTTATATGACACAAGGAATCTCCTAGGGTCCCCTGTGGAACTACAGATCCCAGCATGTTCCGCCTCTCTCTGTAACCCCCTAAGCGGCTGGGCCATTACCTGCATGGCCTTTCCAGCAGCAGCCGGTGCAGCAGTTCCCCGGTCAGGGCCTCTCCGATCAGAGCACCTGGTTCTCCCTGTCCCCCGACTGGCCTCCACCCACTCCTCCTCGTCCTCTATAGAGCACGGCGCCGCATCCACGGTCCAGGCCACCCCTTCTGCCGGAGTCAGTCAGAGGTGAGCGAGCCTGAATGCTGTGGCTTTGCTAACTCTCTCCCGAGACCCATCCTCTGAAGAGTGCGGTACCAGCACCTGGAGCACATCTTGGAGAAAGGGAATAGCCAATTTAGTGGATATTTTGCAGTTACTGGTACATTTCAGGTTGACAATACTATCACAAGGATCCAAGTGCTGCCCCACAACATGTGCCAACCCTAGGCACATGCCTTATGTGCCTAATGGGAAGTTCGGCACTGCCATGGCCCCTGGTCGCTGTTAGCCCAATACTACACACAATTACAAAAAGTCGACATGTGTCAACTCACATACTTCCATGCACACACAACCATTATACTCTCAGCACCTTACACACATACAGAATGTCTTCTCATGGATTTACATATCAGAAAATTAGGTACTTGTGTATTATCCGTGCGCCCGATACATCGCATCGCATTCCACTACTTAAGGCATGCGATGCGATTGTACCCGATTTTGAGCCTTTCCCGGGAGGAGTGTACAATTTTAATATCTCATCGCATCGCATGCCTTAACTAGTGGCATGCGATGCGATGCGACGCGATTATACCCGATAATACATTGTACAGGCACCCTGATGCCTGATTACAATGTTAAATACACCCATACCTGATTTTTAATTGTACACCCACCCTGATGGGTGATTACTATGTGAAATGCCCCCCCCCCTGTTAACGCCACCCCAGTATCAACGCCAACCCGAAGCGTGGCAAGGTCCTCCGACCTTTTCATACCCCCACTATCCACGTCGGCGTGGAGGTGATTTCATGTACTGTGGCGAGCGCAGCAAGCCACCGAGCCCGAAGCATGGCGAGCGCAGCGAGCCCCATGAGGGGACGTGCATTACTTCACATGTATTCCGCGTCCCCTCACTATATAAAATCAACTCCACGCCGACGTGGATAGTGGGGGTATGAAAAGGTCGGAGGACGCGTACCGCCGCCCCTCGTGGGCTCGCTGCGCTCGCCACGCTTCGGATTTGCATTGATACTGGGGTGGCGTTAACAATGGGGGGCCATTTAACATAGTAATCACCCATCAGGGTGGGTGTACAATCAAAAATCTGGTCTGGTCGGGTCTGGGGGGGCATTTAACATAAGAATCAGGCATCTGGGTGCCTGTGCGATTAAAAATCGGGTCCAATCGCGTCGCATTGCATCGCATACGATATGATTGTATGCGATACGATGCGATTTTTTAACGTGCAATGAAAAAATCGGGCGCCCGGATAATACACAAGTACCGAAAATTGTTACAGAATATGGGTAATCCGGGTAGGCTATTAATTAATTGAATGCAATAAGCAACATACACTTTGGGTAATTGGGTAATGGGTTAGAGCATGGGTTCTGTGCGGAATCGTGGTGTGGCATGGAAAAAACTCATCAGGGGGCGTTTGGTCGGCTGTCCAGCCGTCCGAACGCTGTTAGTTACTAAGGTCAATCCGAAGCAGTGTGCCCCTCACCTGATACCTTACATGGACAAAATATATCAAATTCCAGCACCACTCACATTTGTTATATAATTGTAAAAAAAAAATTGCTATATAAGGTAAGCATTGCAGGTCATTGCGATGAATAAAAATGTTTGCTTGACAATTTTCACACCACCGAAGTCGGTGGGAAGAAGAATAACAGCAGCACAGACTATTCTAACTCAGCAACCAACTTGAGGAGGACGCAGACGCTTCTGGATGTTCTGGGGGTGGCCCACTGTGACTTGGGACCTTATTCAGGTTTACATACAAAGCTGCAAAATTTGCAGCTTTACATTTGGTTGAACGCTGCCCGCATGAATGCTGCCCCCCCTAGCATGCCCAGTCCCCCCTCATGTGTGCATAAACATCCATTCGTAGCTTGCATGTGTGGAGGAAATCATTTGCTGGTCGCCGACCTTCGAATGATTTCTACAGCACTCGCAGATGTAAGACACCTCTCGTGTCTTACATCTGTTAACATCCTGTGCGGGAAGTGGGCGTCAGCTGACATCCGGTGACGTGAGCTGCCAGCCCCCCTTCACCTGCATCATGGCCGTATTAGCATGGGCGTATGACCCCTCGTCGACGACCCACTTATGCTTATGCGTAGTTGCTAAACATGGGACGTGAATGGACTTGAATAAGGTCCTTTATGCAATGCCACTACAAAACCATTCTCGTCTCTTGTGTGCATCTCTTTGTATCAAAATTTGCTTTGTGGTTTTCACTCTGTTTAGTGTCCTGATGACGAGCTACGTGCTTGAAATGGTATAGACCGACAACAGTAAACTTCATGTTTTTTCACAAGTCCTGGAGTGACGTTTGTCCTTTCTCTGTATATATATATATATATATATATATATATATATATATATATATATATATATATATATATATATATATATATATATATATTATATACGGTCAGCACTGACAGTGTAATAGTTAGCATTACTGCATCACAGCACTGAGGTCATGGGTTTGATTCCCACCATGGCTCCAACTGTGCGGAGTTTGTATATTATCCCCGTATTTGCGTGGGTTTCCTCTGGGTACTCCGGTTTCCTCCCACAATCCAAAAATATACTGGTAGGTTAATTGGCTTCCAACAAAATATGCCTAGAATGCATGTGTGTGCGTGTACATGTGGTAGGGTCTGGGAATATACATTGTAAGCTCCACTGGGGAAGGGACTGATGTGAATGTTCAAATATTCTCTGTAAAGCGCTGCGGAATATGTGTGCGCTATATAAGAAACTGTAAATAAATAAATACTAGAATCAGGTGTATTTTGTATATAGCCAACAACCCACATGTTCAAGAGGTCCCAGTGACGTTATTGGATGATATAGTTCACCAATATTGTTCAGTATGTATGCTTAACATTGTTTGCCCTTGAGTTGTCAGTGAGACACTGCCGATATAGCTCACCTGCTAGTGTGTATGGGGCTCAACTAATTGTCCTCCTGTATATACTGTACCACTGCTGCAACATCTGCTACTAAGGCCTTTCATTTGAACTGGGGAAAAAGGGCTATGATTGAATACCCCCAAAGAATAGAAAAGTAAAAAAATTTCTCTTCAATACAATTTTGACATTTTAAAGAACAGTTTATCGCACTGCTATTTTTGAATAATGTAACTGCTGTAAAGCTGCATACGCTGCTAATTTAGTAGACATTATCTAGATGGATCTGTTACACAGGTTACTACTGCTTAAGTTGCAAATTTGCCCATATCAATTTCTTTCATTCATGATGATCTCTTAAGATTAGATTTCAGGCTAATGAAGACCCCCTGAGGTATGATCTGGCTGCCTCCCAAACCACAATGAGAATAGCAGTAACTTGATTATTGTACAGAAAAAATGAATGTAGTTGTTAACCATGCAAGACAGCGGATACACTACTTGGGCCATTGGGTCGACACTATTAAGGTTGAAATGCATTGGGTCGACCACAGGAGGTCAACATGGTTAAGGTCGACACAAGCATTAGGTCGACAGTGGCGAGGTCAATAGTCAAAAAGGTTGACATGACTTTAGATCTGATCGCAGTACAAATTTGTTCTCAAAATGGGCAAAACCATGTGCACGGCAGGTGGGGCAGATGTAACGTGCAGAGAGACATAGATTTGTGTAAGTTATTTTGTTTCTGTGCAGGGTAAATACTGGCTGCATTATTTTTACACTGCAATTTAGATTTCAGTTTCAATACACCCCACCCAAATCTAACTCTCTCTGCACATGTTACATCTGCCCCACCTGCAGTGCACATATTTTTGCCCATTTTGAGAACAAATTTGTACTGCGATCATATCTGAATAAGGGCTTCTGTCTCGAATGTCGACATAATCAACATGGACACCGTCAAAATGTTCCGCGTCCCCTTGCATATATAACTTTGCTTATCAAAATATGCTCTCTCAGCTATAATGCTTGTGGTATGATGTGATGCCTAATGCCATAACGATAATTGCATCTACCAGGATTTCTTGTAATAAAGTTCCTGGTTTCCTCTGTACCCAGAACTTCAAAATGGATCAGCCAACATCTCAAACGTGAGTATGCCAGACAGGTTAGGCGGGGAATGGGAGGGGGGTTGTCTTAGGCACTAGGGGGACATCTTAGGTTTAGGTTGTGGTAGAGTTGAAGGTTATGGCTAGCCTGCATGGAGGGGGGTCAGGTTTAGGGACTTACAAGGGGGTTAGGCTGCAGGTCAGGGGGGGGGGGGTTAGATTTAGGTGGTGGGGTAAGGAGTTAAGATTACGCAGTAGCGGGGAGGGTTAAAGTCAGGTTTGTGGTTAGGGGTAGGGGGAAAGGGTCACTTACACAGCCCCTGTTGGGATTCTTTTGACTGACTGCATCGCCACTGCCAGGATATAATATGTATCCCTGAAGGAAAAAATCTAATGTATATAGAATTAATGCAAACAATACCATACCTCCCAACACGATTGCCATCACAGTTGTCACATACTCATGTTTGGAGGCTCAGTCTAAGCTGCCACAGTCAGGACTGCATTGTCCCATATGACTGGAAAGTTGACTCTTATTTGGTGGCCTAATTAGAAGAGCAGCAGTGTCAGGTGCATATGCTGGAGTTAAAGGGGGACCAGAGGCATATATTTCTATGTTTTCTAGAAGAAATGTACAGCCCCAATATTATACGTATATTAACGTTAGAACATGGTGCCAGCTGCAGCAAAAGATAAAGTAACCCCCCTCCCCAGCACTGTTTCCCCCTACACTATTTGTAGAAAGGTTACTGATATTTTCACGCCCAGTGAATTATTGTGACCAGCTCTTATTCATGTAAGGGTTTGGACTAGTACCGTGATTTCTAAACTCAGTCCTCAAAGAACCCATAAGGGGCATACACAGGGGATGATTTCACCCCTTTTCGAAGCAATGTGACTAGATCACTTAGAAATGGGGTATTTATTTTTTTATTTACAATTTCTTAGATAGCGCAGCAGATTCCGTTGCGCTTTACAATTTGTAAACAGAGATAAAACAAACTGGGTAACAACAGACAGACTTGGAGGTAGGAGGGCCCTGCTGCAAGCTTACAATCTATGGGGACATAGGAGGGTACTGATGGCTCCGTGTGTATGAAAAGGAGACCTTTGCTGTAGTGGTGTTGTATCTAAGCACAGTGGGCTAAAGTGTTTTTTGGTAGATGGTGTGGCATTTTTCCCAGTTGCTCATGTGTAGTGAACGGCTTCGACACAGTTTCTTCATTCAGTTGTTTTGCTTGGTCGGATGCATGATGAATTTCCCCAGATCAGTGCTGGCCACCCCAAAACACAGAGGAACACCTGTCATTATTGAATCCGTCATTAGGGTCCAGAGCTAAATGGCATGATTTGTCAGTTATACCCACCCCTTTCCTCGGCCATTGCAATTGCCTGTGACTATTACGCTACCCTGCTTGCTTCACTAGGAATGCAACAGAGCTGGCTAGTTTTCCAGAGCAGCAGGGAACTACCCCAAAAATGTAATGTCTCATGAAGCTTCCGAGGGGGTAGGTATGTATGGCTGTAGTACTCCATAATTCTGTATGTCTCATGGAATTTGTCTTTCATTTCAGTTACTTAAACTTAATCAGAAATGCTTTACAGCTGCTGCAGCTGTGTGGGTCTGAGTTCTCTTTCTGTACCCTCTATTCAACTAATAGATGGTATGGTAAGTTAGTGCTCTTGCAAGGTCCTTAACGGTTAGGAAATAGACCACTGATTCTAAAGAAGGTTTGTCATTTCCTGAATCTTCACTACATACTCCTTGTATCTTTGGTTTTGGATAGATTAAGGATTTCCAATGCTCCTTGTTGCTTTCTTTAAGTACTTTTGTAATTTGGCATTTGCTATCCCAAATCATACACTTTTTTTCTGAAGTGTTAGATTATTATCTGAAGTGAATGTCCCTGAAGGGTAGTCATTTCTATTTACTTTCAGAAAAATCCCTTTGTGGATGCATTTAAGTATGGATGGGAAGTAAAAGCTGATATGATGAAGGAGACTATTTGTAGATAGAGTATTTTGTTTGATATCTTTATTTGTATTTCAAGTAGTTAATGTGATGCTTCTGCAGAGCTGGCCCTCGGCATAGGCAAATGCTTAGGGTATTTAAAATGCCTAGGGGCATCCCAAGCCTAGGGCAGTTGGAAGTTTGGATCACAGCCACCTTTTGGATGTGGGTCATCTCTCTGGGCCATTGACTCTGGCTATTGCATCTGCAAAGGGAGCTCAGCTCTAATCAGGCAGCAAACAGTGGGAAGCAGCGGGATAGACCGAGGGTCGGCAGTGGTTTGCTTGTCACCTGAACTAGATAGCGTACGCTGGAGGCACCAATGCTCTTGCCTGCACAGGGTATCAAAATATCTAGTTATGGCTCTGTGGCTGTGGAATGCTATAGGTGAGGGGTATAGGCTGTTTTCTGGCTACTGCTGTAACTGGGCGCTGTGCTAAGATAGGGTTGCTGGGCAGTGCCAGAAGGCACCATCCAAAATCTTGCCTACAGCATCAGATTGGTTATGGACAGTTCTGTGCTTCTGTCATGGCTCAGAGGAGAGATGCCAGGATTGCTACCAGCTTCCTTTCTGTCGTCATTCTGTTTCAGATGCCCAAAGGCATGCAACTGGTACAGCTAGAATGCTCTCTGCTGCTTCAGATATCCGCAAGAAGTTACAAGCAAGTAAAGTGCAGGTATCTGTTAATGTTCTCGGCAAGCCTCGTGGCCTTGTTCCCACTGAATCAGTGTCAGGAACATTGCCATCTTGTCCTACGTCTCTCCAATCCCTGTCAGGATGCTAGGTTGCTAATCTGCTGACAGACAATTCTGACCATTAGGTATAAAACCTTGTGACCTACAAAGCTCAGGTTGCCAGTGCCACAAGTCACACTGCACAGAGTGTGAGCCTTGTTTCTTCTCTCTTCAGAGCTTAAAAAGCATTTGTGATTGCGGCTTTTGTCCATGAGCTCCCAAGTAAGTTGTCCAGCCATGTGTCGGTCCTAGCCGATTTGTGCCAAACAACTTCAGTCCTAATCAATACATTGGTTCCAGCTGAATTCAGTTATCTGTCGGGCTCAGACGATCCCTGCCTAACATCAGTCCTAACCGATGTATCTGTTCCAGTGTAATCCAGTGAGCTGCAAGAGATTTTTACCAAGATAAATTTGAACTAAGCGCTGATAGGAGGAGCTTCTATTCTAGTGCAGAAAAGCTGCTGCTTGGGTGGGGTGTATAGTAAACCCCTATACAACAAAGTCATTACAATATACAGAAATTAAGCAGCACTGTTTTTTTTAACAACTAACACAATTGCATGGGATTGCCTGTAAAAATATCAGATTTATTTAAAACATAATGTATTTGTAAAACAATTCAAATAAAAAATATTGGAGGAACAAATATATCAATTGGCTTATTGAAAGTACAGTATATGGAGTCTCACTACTTGAAGTTGTGGGGTTTTCCGATTTGGGTACGATAGTCCTCACTATGATGCGGTTATGCAATGATGGTAAGTGGCCACAGGAGGAATTTCAAGGACCTTGAGGGGCTTCCCAAATGGTGGTGGAGTCTCTCACTGAGGTTGAATTGAGCTGTAAGCACTGGTTGCCAAGTGAACTGTTTGCCGTGATGGAGGATGCAATGAAGTTTTGTGCCAGGTTGAATATGCCAGATGATCTCCCTTTATACTACTGTACCTCCCCTTTAGAATGTAAGCTCTCACAAGCAGGGCCCTCTTCCCTCATGTGCTCTTCCTTCTCTTACTTAAACCATCTTTGATGGCACCACATCCTGCAGTCTTCTGGCACGCTGATACTTATTCCAGTATCCTCTGCTGATGCATCAATATTTATGTATCCTTATTCCAGTGTCTTCTGCTGATGCATCAATATTTATGTATCCTGTACTTGTCCTGTATTGTATACAACTGTAAGTCACTGTTTTGCTTATTTGTTTATGTACTCTGTATTTTGGGCGCTGTAGATCCCTTGTGGCGATACATAAATAAAGAATAATAATAAAAATTGTGCTTCAACTCATTGACCTAGACCTCCATGTCTATCTCAGTTGAAATTAGGTGAATACATCCTCACATAGTCAGCCTACAACAACTTTAAAACATAACTTGCTGCAGGTTGGCTTACCGGTATTTACATTCCAAGCACTGATATTGTCTTGATTCTCCATTGGGTGTTTCAGGATTTATTACCATTTTTTCATTTCGCTCATCTCTGTATTTCACCAATATTCTGAATATGACTTTCAGTCTCCAAACAAATATATGTAAAACTATTTAAAGTTATGTAAAAATACTTTATTAAAATAAATCAGTTGCACAAAGAATGACAAATGCTAGGTTTGCAAGATGAATTTCAATGTTTAATCAGTAGACAACAAATCAAATGTGTTTTGTTGTGCTTCAGTGAATAGAAAATCACTAAAAATGTATGTTCATCTAAGTGAAACATTTCTACTGTCTTTACAGTGAAAGGGTTTTATTTATTGAAATTAAGTAAAATTTATTTTGAACTGATGAAGTCAGTAAAAAAGGAACAATGTACTATTTTGAGTTGTAGTTGGAATTGCAAATAGACTCTTCTGCTGTTTGAAATGAATGTATTCTTGTTTTATTGTTTCATGGAACATTGCATGAACAGTCAAAAGTGTTGTTGTTTTTTATATGCAGGAGATGAAAATGTTCTGCATAGATTCATCTTAAGTCGGCTTACAATTCAAATCTATAGAAATTTGTTCCGACGGTAATATCTGACAACGTTTACAGTGTTTTATACAAAAAGCTGGAGGAAGCCCATGACTACTGCGGATCAAGACTTCAGGGTACTTCTGTAGTTTCACGGCGCCAGCATGGCGCCGTGCTACTTCCGGGTTCTACGCTCGCCACGAAATATGTCAAAAAAAGTAACTTAACTCCATGCCAACATGGATAGTTCATACCCCCACTATCCATGTTGGCATGGAGTTGATTTTAAATAGCGTGGCGAGCGAAGCGAGCCCCGCAAGGGGACTCAGACGCCATACTGGCGCCGTGAAACTACAGAAGTACCGACTTCAGATCTTCCATGGAGGACCTGGGTGAGTAGGATTTCCTTCCACAGGTCCCCCATGGATTTCTTCGGACCCCGGACCGGACGACGACACGGACGACGCCGACATGGACATCGACATGGAGAAGAATGCCGACATGAATCCGGGACCAGGACAAGGCAATCAAGACCCTGGGACCTACCTACGGGCTCAAGATAGGTAAGTATCAGTATGTGTGTAATGTATGTATTAAAGTTTTATTTTTCTTGTGTGTCAGTGTGTGTTTATTTCACTATTTTTTTACTGTGGAACTACAAGTGCCAGCAGGCCCTTTAATGCCCCGCAGGCTGGGACTTGTGGTTCTCCAAGCCCCAGCTTGTGGAGGAGGCTTGCTGGGACTCAGTTCCACAGTTTAAAACAATAGTTTTTACATCTAATTTTTTACACTGAATTAGCCCGGTGGCCACCACACAGGGCCACCAGGGACAGCACCAGGCTTCAGCCTGGTCAGGTAAGTCCTGGAGGGGGGACCCCTTTATTGGCGGGGTCCCCACGCCCCCAGGGCCCCTGGCCAGGCTGACCGGTCATGGGGTTAATGCTTTGGCCGGGGGGACTTGTATAAAAAGTCTCCCCCCAGCTGTGGCATTACCCTGCTGGCTGGTTTGGCCTGGGGCTGGTTCTTAAAATACGGGGGATCCCGACTCATTTTGTCCCCCATATTTTGGGAACCAGCCCCGGGCCTGGAGCCTGGGGCTGGTTGTTAAAAATCGGGGAACCCCTATTTGTCGGGTTCCCTGATTTTTTTATTACTGGCCCTGGCTCTGTCAGCCTGGTGCTGGTTACGGCTGTGGGGGGGACCCCACGCTGTTTTTTTATTTAATTTTTTACACCTTGCAGCCTGCAAGGATCTGACTGATCCATGCAGACTGGCTCCACTAATTCGTATTAGCGGCCGTTAGTACGAATTTATACGCCATCGGAGGGTTACAAAGCAGCCGTATTTTGATAAAGTATTTTTATTTCACAGGTCATTTATACAGAACAGAACAGCAAATCAAGTATTGTGCATGCGTAACATTCAATCAGGATCAAGCATTGGATATCAGAATGTACATAATGTTCACATACAATATCATCATCTTACAATGTATTAAAAAATATAATAAAAATTCAATTGATAGGGAGAAATGGTATTGCCATCTTATTCTGGCTGAGTATCTAAACATTTAATTTTATTTATTTGAATTTGAGAGAAACAGTAAAGAAGAAGAAGAAGAAGAGATGAAAGAAAGAGATCATTAGTCATTAATTAATGCGCATACTATGGGGTTCGTTCCCAATCAGGGTAATATATCTATGCATAGTTTGGGTTGATCAGTTCTTACAAGTATATGAGCGGTATAGTTTCAGCGTCCACAGTCAACACCACAGCCCAGCAATGTATCATCAGGAGTGTGCTGAATGTGGAGACTCCAGCCACCTACCCCATATCTTGTCAAATTTGGGCAAAGTACCCCGAGACATGTATACATATTTTTCATGCTGTACCGTGGTGTTAACCAGAGCCTTCCACTCCGCCATCATGGGTCCCGAGGTAGCCATCCAATGTCTGGCTATGACAACTTTAGCCAGAGAGCACAAATTGGTCACATATTGCCCCTCTGTATTGTTCAGTGATGTATTTTCCTTGCTTCCCAAGATGCACATCTTGGGCGTCAGAGCTTGCCCAGATATACCAGTTGATATAATAGCTGATTTAACCGTCCCCCAGAAAGAGTTAACCAGGGGACACTCCCAGAGGAGATGCCACAGGTTCCCCTGTGTGAAGCCACACTTTGGGCAGGCCGGGGAGGCCCGTCCACCAAATTTAACCATAGTGCACGGTGTTAGGTATGTTCTGTGTATAATAAATAGCTGGACTTGTTGGAATCTTGCTGAGACCGTGGCATACCGAGGTGATGCCAGAGCCTCCTCCCACTCCTCCTCTTCAAAAGCACCCACATCTACCTCCCACTTGGCCTTTAAGGCGGGCAGCGAGTCTTTATGTATAAAGGATAGCAGGAATGAATAGGCTAAAGAGATGGTTTTTACCTGTCCGAGGTTGGCCAGGAATATTTTTGCCGGGGAGGATAGTAGCACAGGAGGACTGCTATTAAACTGGGTGTTGAGGGCGTGGCGCAACTGCAGGTATCTAAAGAAGTATACCTGAGATAACCCATACTCCTCCTTTAGCTGTTGAAAGGTTTTTAGCAGAGATGCCTAATATAGTTGTCCAATCGTCACCACCCCCCCAGATGACCACAGACTCCTGCCCGACAAGCAAGCGAGTTCAGACAATTTGGTAGAATGCCAGAGGGGAACTCCAGGATCTATAGCCGTGTATCCCATCAAGGATTGGGCCTCCTGCCATATCTTGATGGCCTGGACCACTAGTGGAGGGGCCCCCCTAGGTATCATCCCACCCAACAATAGCTGCGTGGGTGTGATGTCGGGACATATTTGGTGCAGAAAAGTGGTAGGGAGCGAGCTCTGGTCAGTGTCCTGCGTCCAGTGCCTAAGGTGCGAGAACTGGCCAGCATAATAGTACAGTCTGAATTGTGGTAGAGCCAAACCCCCATCAGTCCGTGGTCTAGTGAGAGTGCTGATGCTGATTCTGGGGCGCTTATTAGCCCATATCAGTGAGGATAGTAAGCTATTTAGGTGTCTGAAAAAGGAGGCGGGTATGTAAACCGGGGATTGATTCAAGACGTATGTTATCTTGGGTTGCAAGATCATTTTAACCAAGTTGACCCTGCCAATGACATTTAGGGGCAACTTGGTCCATACCGACAGTTTATCCTTAACGACGGACAGCAGTGGGTGTAGGTTTCTAGGGATAAAATCCTGACTGTTGTTGGTAATATTAATCCCCAAATATTTGAATTGGGGAACCCAGCTGAGTGGAAGAGGGGTGCCCGGGGCCAGCGGTGGTAGGCCTCTTAGGGGCATCATGGAGGATTTAGACCAGTTCACTGTGAGGCCTGAGAAACCGCCAAACTCCTCCATCAGCTGCAGGGCAATCGGTACTGACAGTCTATAGTCTTTTAAAAAAAGAAGTAAGTCATCGGCATAGAGTGCCACCGTGTCCGTCCTCTGACCCAGTTGGAGCCCGACTATGTCTCTGTGTGTCCTGAGGATGCAGGCAAGTGGTTCGATAGCTATAGCAAAAAGACCAGGAGAAAGGGGGCATCCCTGTCTAGTACCCCGTCCCAGCGCAAAGGGGGGTGAGACATGGCTATTAACAGAGACCCTGGCCATCGGGTGGAGATACAGTAACTGGACCCATTTTAAGTATTGTGGGCCAAAGCCCATGCGTCTCATTACCTGCCATAGATAAGGCCATTCGACTGAGTCGAAGGCCTTATTGGCATCGAACGAAACAATAGCTGAGTACATTTCCTCCTCATGGGTGGCCTGAATATGTGTATACAGCCGTCTTAAATTTATACTGGTGGACATACCCGGCATGAAGCCGGTTTGGTCCGGATGGATAATGGTCAATATCACACTATTTAGCCGAATGGCCAGGACCTTCGCCAATATTTTGATGTCAGTAGTAATCAGGGAGATAGGTCTGTATGAGTCGGGATATTCGGGGTCTTTCCCGGGCTTGGGTATAACGACTATAACAGCCTCGGACATAGAGTCCGGTATGGCATTCAGGTCGAGGAGATCATTAAATAACTTCAACAGCTTGGGGGCGAATAAGTCCAAATGTGTCCTGTATAGTTCCACTGGGACCCCGTCTACGCCCGGAGCCTTCCCACCGGGAAAGGATCGGATCGCAGCCTCTAATTCATCAATTGTAAGCGGTGCCTCAAGGGAGGATTTAGCCTCCTCAGGCAGTCTGGGTAAGTCTATGCGGTCTATATAGTCGGTGAGTTCCCCCTGCGAACAGCTTAGGCGTGAGCTGTATAGCTCCTGATAAAAAGTGAGAAACACGTCCGCTATTTCCCGGGGAGATGTCCTCAGTATCCCGTCGGTGTCAAAGATTTGGGCCACAGAGTTGGCAGGGCGGTCCAAGTGTATCAGGTGAGCCAGGAGGCTGCCTGTCTTGTCCGCGTTCATGTAAAGTTTGTGGGATTTAAATAACAAGCTGCGTGCATTGCGTTCCTCCAGATGAGAAACCCAGGTAGTTTGTGCTAACTCCCACTTTGCCCTGGACTCCTCCGAGCCCTCCTCCAAGTGTGTGATCTCAGTGTGTCTACATTCATCCTCCTATTCAATACCCTTAGCTTTGTGTGTTCGTTTAATAGAAGCAATTTTAGATATGAGGGTGCCCCTCAGGTATGCCTTGAATGCTTCCCACACTACCGGGGCAGGGGCTGTACCCGTATTGATATCAAAGTACCCATCCCACATAGTCTGGAGGTCTGCGGATTCTCCAATTTGTAATAACCAGGAGGGATGTAGTTTCCAGAAGGACTGTCCCCTCTGGCATTCCATCCCCACCGCCAGCATCAGAGGCGAGTGGTCCGAGACACCCCTCGCTTTGTAGCAGATGTTTTGAAGTCTGGGCAATACTGAGGGGGTGACTAGGGCTAGATCAATGCGCGAGAAGGAATTATGAGTTTTAGAGAAGCAGGAGTATTGGGTGGCCGCAGGGTGTTTTAGTCGCCAGGCATCCCTCAAACCAATTGACTCCACATACTTTGCAAAGCCCGTGGGGCGGTCGTCAGTAGGGACGGAGCCAGGGGGCCACCATCTGTCTAGCCGTTGGTTCATTAGCTTATTAAAATCCCCGAGGCATACTACTGGTGTGTCAGGGGATTGGGCCACATAAGCAGCCGCTTGTTTTAAGACATCGTAATTAAAAGGAGGGGGGACATAGACCGCCAGGACAAAAAAGGGCTGAGAGTATAATTTACATTTGAGGAAAACGTATCTACCCAGTGGGTCTGTTTTAACGTCTAGCAGCGCAAATTGTACTGATTTGTTAATTAGTACCGAAACCCCTCTGGAGTGAGTAGTATGGGAACTATGGTATGCCCATCCCACCCAGGGCCTGCGAAGGGACATTAGTCTATTTCCCTCCAGGTGGGTCTCAATAAGGCAGGTGATGTCCGAGCCGTACTGCTTAACCATTTTTAGAACTAGGGAACGTTTAACTCTATCATTTATCCCCCGGCCATTCCAGGTTAAGATGTTAAGTTCCGTCATATTGAGTTAAAGGGCGCGGGCCGTAGAGAGCCGTCATGACAGTGCTGCCACCCTGTAGACCTGAGTAAACCGCAACCATTGCTGCAAAACACGTCATACCCTCCAATTGTATGCATATCGAATCAATATACCTTGCATGACTAATAAAGAAAGAGAAAGAAGAAAAGCTAGAAGACATAGAAAGAACAATCCCAACAAAATACACCCCCTCCCTGTATACCTCCCCCAACCTAGGCATACTTGTAACCCTAACCTAGTAACTATGGAGACCAAGAAAGGTCAGCAATATCTACGAACTATGGGAGCAATCAGTTAATAGCTACCAATGCAAGCATCGGGGCCCCCTGGCTATCTATTGACCTTCGCTTGTCTAGAGCGACACCTATGCAAAAAACAGAATAAAATACACAACATTTAGTAACATTCCCCCCGCCACCCCCCCCCCCCCTCCCGCTAAGGCATAGTGAAACAGATCAATTGTAGTATATCTCTAATAATATTCACGTTGACCGGACAACATCGGAACCACTCTGGCGTCTTGGGAACTCCTGAAGATCGTATGAGAGAGTGGAATAATATGTCCATTTAGGTGTAAATCTAGTCCTTTTTCTGGCTGTTTGTAGGGGATCAGGCCGGAGCCAGCTGGCGAGCGCCAGGCGCAAATCTATCGAGCCAGGCTGCCACCTCACGAGGGCTGCTGAAGAATTTAGTCTCTCCCTCCGCCACCACCCGCAACCGGGCCGGGAAGAGCATGGAATAGGGAAGGCCCAAGTCTCGCAACCTACGTTTCACGGGGAAGAAAGAGGCCCTCTCCTTCTGCACCTAAATGGCAAAATCAGGAAACGTGGAGATGGTGACACCATTTCTAATCATAGGGCCTTTGGTGCGGTTCAGTCGCAGGATCGTATCGCGGTCTTTATAATGTAGGAGTTTGCCTATAAAGGTTCTGGGTGGGGCCCCCGGAGGGAGTGGACGGGTAGGGATTCTGTGGGCTCTCTCAACAGCAAATTGAGGGGTGAAGGATTCTCTGCCAAATGTCTCGATCAGCCAGGCCTCCAAGAAAGCCTCTGGCGCCGTGCCCTCCTCCTTTTCCGGCAGGCCAACGAAGCGGACATTGTTTCTCCTCAAACGGCCCTCCATATCCATTAGTTTATTCTGAATACTTGTGACCTGCTGTGTCAGGGTAGAGACTGTGGTTTTCATAGGATCTATTGCGTCTTCAACCGTTGAAACCCGGGTCTCCACCTCCCCCACACGTTCCCTAATGCGCTGCACATCCTGTCTAAGGAGGGATAGGTCACACTGCACCTTCTCCATTTTATCAGATAGACGTTTCTCAGTGCCAGCAATGGCCTCTAGGATTTGTTGTAGGGATGGGGGTGTAGGTGAAGTGTCGTCAGGGGGGGCCTCAGGGCCAGCTGGGTCCCCAGAGCCCTGCCCGGAGTCCCCGGACGGTGCCGACGGGCCTTGTGCCTCCTGCCCCCTCGCAAATTTGGCCAGCTTTGCTGCAGAGGTGCTGTGATTCTGCTTCACCATGATGAATGGTGCCGGGCAAATATATACCCCCTCCTCAGCAGTGGCAGACTCTGTCAGTATAGATTATAGTGCTGGATCTATTAGTGGGGTGCGAGGTGTGAGTTGCTGTGGGCCACCCTCACCACAGGTGGTTCTAGGCACTGGCAGTCCTGTATGAAACACCCTAAGCAGATGTAGCTAGCAGGGTATGTGAATCCCTTCCGAGGGGGCAGCTGCAGGCTTGTATGTTGTATATGTGCTGCGTGGAGCCCAAGATGGCGCCCGCAGCGCAGGACTCACCAGGAAACGAGTGGCCAAATGGAGGATGTCCCCCTCTCAGCGGGCTCCGCTGTCAAGCGGAGGGTAGCAGCGGGTGATTCACTCGTGGGGGTCACCTCCACGGCGCGGTCTCAGCTGCGGCAGTGTCAGGCGTCTGGCGTCTGGGCGGATGCACGCTGCGCGGCAAGAGGGGTAGGCCGCAGTCTTCACCTCGGTCCGACGGGCTGGCTGCTACGCCGGAGCGGGATCTGTCGGGCGGGCGGCTAGTGTGGGGCACGGGTGAGTCACCGGGCAGCCTTTGACGGGGAAATCTGGTGTCGCAAGAGACACAGGATGGGGTTTCGGATGATTAGCCAGGGAGCTCCGTCCCAACGCGTCCTACCCGCTCGCCGCCGTAGCCACGCCCCCAAAGCAGCCGTATTTGACTGCTTTGTAAATCCCCCTCCGGAACATGACTTGGCATACGACGTATGCAGTCATAGCCATTCGTATTAAGAATGCGAATGCAACTTTTTGCATTCGTATTTTTAGTAAATTTCCCCCGCAATGTTGTAAAAATAGAATATTAAAGTTCAGATTTTGCGTAATCATTCTTCCGAAGTACATTTTGCGCTTTATTTTTATATTCTGCATTTTGATGAATTTATAGATTGCATTGTTAACTCATTGGGCCTCATTCAGGTCAAGTCACCGCTGTTTCTCTTGCAGCAAAGTAATGAATAGTGCTACATAATGCATGCACAGGACCTTTTCTGCAAACAGACCCTGCAACACAGGACGCAGAGAGGCAGCAGACTTTTAGTGGTTAAAGTGGTTAGAGACAGCCTTTTTTTTTTATAACGGAGACATGTTGCTGTTTAGGGTGAGGGGAGAGGCCAGGATGGAGATTTTCTGACCTCTGCAACAGGAGACTTGAATGGCACCATGGGTGCCTTAATCCACCGATGGCGAGGGAGAGATCTAATGCCTGTGTTTTAGGAATACTGCAAAATGAGGCGTCTGCTTGTAATAGACTCCCCCTGCTGCATTACCATACTGTGCAATCACTGCTGCTTCCACTTAATATAATTAATGAGTTCCAATAAGCAACAGTGAGAGCAACTGCAACATCTGAATAATTGCCACTGTTCTCTGAGAAGTTGTTATGTTATAATAATGGAAAAAATTTGAACAGATTTAAAATAAGAGAGTCATTTTTCAGTGTTCTCTGCAGATCTACCAACAGAATTATTTTTTGATTGACACATTTCAATCATCAAATCATGTGAAATTCCACTGACAAATGTTGAATGATGCAAACATTACACAGGATTGTCGCTGTTCTTTACTACACAGCTAGGGGGAGGCTGTACATTTTATAAATATTATAAATGCATACATTTTGCGGTACCAATTTTTTTATTTTATATTGGTCAAACATTATCTTTTCAGATGGCAGTGCTATTTACATATGTAAGGTTTAACAGAAAATAACCATGTGCTATTCAGAAGAAAAAAAGTCAGATCCCTCATAATCCACTCGAGGGGGCTTCAGATGGCCCCAAGGACAACAATTGATGGTGTTTAATCTCCCCTTCTCTGTTTCACCACTTTCACCTCATTAAACCCACCACCTTTCTGTAGGGGAGGACCGAGGATACTCAGGGCTGCCAAGAGAAATCCTGGGCCCCGGTACAAAAACTTCTCGGGGCCCCCACGGAGGGCGCTCCATGCATACTCCGCCAGCACTTGCTCCCCCATGCCACCATCATATACCAGGGCTTGTCAATTTCTTTCAAATATAGGATACAGGATGAAAGTGCAGAGCCGGAAATAGGGACAGGGCCAAATTTACACCGTAATGCCTATTACACATGCATACCTCCCAACATGACCCTCTCCAGGAGGGACACATTGCTCTGCTCCTTGACTTCCATCTTGATGTATGATTACCATCACCTGTGTTGAACAGGTTAATTGATAAGAAAGGTGTTTCAACACAGGTGATAGCAATCATACATCAAGATGGAAGTCAAGGAGCAGAGCATTGTGTCCCTCCTGGAGAGGGTCATGTTGGAAGGTATGCACATGTCACACACCCATTACATATTATACCACATGGTATAATGGCTGTAATGCCCAGTACACATTATGCCACGCACCGTAACACCTATTACATATTTTACCACACGCTGTAATTCCCATTACATGTTATTCCACACACCGTAATGCTCATTACTCATAATGACACACACTGTAATGCCTATTACATATTATATCACACACCATAATTACATATTATGCCACATACAGTAAGTTCTGTAAATACATGGTCATTGCTATGGGTTTCATGCTTGATGCCAGGGGTTATCATGCTCTGCCAGGGGTTAACATGGTCTGTCAGGGGTTAACATGCTCATTGCCATGGGGTTAGCATGTTCGTTGCCATGGAGTTACATGCTCTGCCAGGAGTTACATGCTCTGCCAGGGTTTAACATGCTCGTTGCCACGGGGTTAACATGCTCTGCCAGGAGTTACATGCTCTGCCAAAGGCAATGAGGAGGTGCCAAGTTCTGTAGCAGCAACTGCAGCACTGAGGGGGTCGACAGGGGCAGGAGGACTACAGCACTGCAGGCGGGTGGCTGGGGATTCGGCAGAGAAGAGCTGCGCTGATACATCCACGGCTTCCCAGTACTGGGGCCGCGGCTTTAACGTATGTGGCAGGCCCCAGCCTCGGAGAGCGGAACGCCGCTCAGAAGGATCACTATATATGGCCTCCTTAGTCATGAGCTAAGACACACTGCCGCCGCGTCCTATCTCCTCGGCTGCACGCAGGCGATTCTCCTAACAGGATCTGGTCGCCAGCGAGGAAATTCTGGTCACCATGGCAACCTGACCCCCAGGATTTGTCAAGCTCTGAGTTATATATATATATAGATAGATAGATAGATAGATAGATAGATAGATAGATAGATAGATAGATAGATAGATATATCTACAGATATATCTATATTGGACTATATATATATATATCTATAGATATAGATCTGGGGTAGCCAACCCTAGTCCTCGAGAGCTACCAACAGTGCATGTTTTGCAGGTCTCCTCACAGAATCACAAGTGAGCTAATTAGCTCCATCTGTGTATCTTTTAAAATGTGTCAGTGATTAATGAGTGCAGCTAGGTTGTCTGGAAAATGTGAACTGTTGGTAGCTCTCGAGGGCTAGGGTTGGCTACCACTGATATAGATATATATATCCAGGGCTACTTTTCAGCAGGCTCCAGCAGGAACTGAGGCCCTTATTCTAGTTCACTCTTTCAGACAAAATATTTCTTAGATGGACAAAACCATGTGCACTGCAGGTGAGGCAGGTGTTACTTGTGCAGAGATAATTAGATTTGGGTGGGGTTTTACACCTGCCTCACCTGCAGTGCACATGGTTTTGTCCTTCTAAGAAATATTTTGTCTGAAAGAGTGAACTAGGATAAGGGCCTCAGTTCCTGCAGGAGCCTGCACAAAAATAGCCCTGTATATATCTATAGATATGGCGGGAAGGGGGGAGAGAAAACAGGCACCTGACAATATTAGCGAGACACCACTACAATGTGATGTCGCAAGGTATATACAATACAATAACCATATATTCAGTATAAAAAAACATAATTTATTTATGTAAATGAAGACAAATGTAGAGTTCAATCAATGATAAAAAATAATAAAATACACTGTATACATTTTTTTTTTTTTAGGATGGGGGATATAAGGGAACAATAAGATGGAAAGGAATGACATGGGGATACAATAAACAATTATGTATATAAAATGCAATCTAGACAAATACTGGCCCTCTGAGTGTCCTTTCTAATATCAGAATGCTGGAAAGGATACTTAGCTCTCTTTTGTGGTTTTGTAATCCGGCCAGGATTACATGTATCCTGGCCCGTTGTATAAAGGGAGAAACAATTCTTACAGCAAGCTTTTACAAAGCTCGACCTCAGCCTCTCACCTTCCTTCCCCTTACATGTAGCATCCGTCCCAGGCAGCAGGCATCCCCCGGCACTGTAGGAGCTTGCTGCTGCTGCAATCATCATCTCGCGAGAGTGTCTGCAGAGCTCCGCAGCAGAGGACTGGCTGCTGCTGCTGCTGCCGCTGCCGCTCACGATGTCAGGAAAAAAAATAGTGAAGACCCCTCACCCTGCCTCTCCAGGTCCTTCATAGCCGGTGGCACCAGGCTGCTCACGCAGCTGCCGCTACACAGCTGCTATCAGACCCGGCGCCTGGCTCATGTAAATGAAAAAAAAAAGTGTGTGTGTGTGTGTCTTGTGTCTCTGGACCCGGGCCTCCCTGACAGGCCCGGGCCCCGGTAAAGTGTACCCGTCCCCCCTTCCTCTCGCCGGCCCTGAGGATACTAGACACCATGCATTCCAAGTGCTAATTTAACTACAGAAATCATGTCCAAATTAAATACCCACAACTTTTCAATGCCCCGTATGCTCACTCAGGATAATTCTGACATGAATGGCAAGGATTGGCTAAAGCTTCTGATACTGCTTCATAAAATGTGATGTTAAAAAGACAGTCATACAGAAAGTGGTCTTCTCTCTTTGATATTCCTCCCATTTTTTATTTATTTACAGTTTCTTATATAGCACAGCAAATTCTGTTGTACTTTACAACTGTAGGCAGTGATAGAACAAACTGGGTAAGAGCAGGCAGATATGGAGGTAAGAGGGCCCTGCTGCAAGCTTACAATCTATAGGGAAATTGGAGTCAAACACAAGGACAGGAACTAATACTAGCATAGCAGGCCCACCAATTTGCAAATTAAGAAGGGAAGCTATACAATGCATAAGTGCCTCCGACGGTTATGTGTACGCTACCTAAATTTGATAGGCTTGCCTGAAGAGGTGAATTTTTAGGGAACGCTTGGAAGTTTAGAGGCTAGTGGAGAGTTGTATTGTGCATGGGAGGGCATTCCTAAGAGTGGAGGCTGCCCAACGAAAGAAATAGAATAGTGAATGGGAGCTAGTGATCCATGCAGAAGAGAGACACAGACCTTGTGCAAAGCGGAGTGGTCGAGTTGGGAGATAATTTGAGATAAGTAAAGAGATGTATGTTGGTGTAATATGGTTAATAGCTTTATATGTGAGAAGTACTGTATTTTATATTGAATATGGTAGCATATGGACAACCAATGGAGGGACTGGCAGAGCGAATATGCAGACGATGGACGTCTTGCTAGGAAGATCAGCATAGTAGTAGCTTATAAAAAAGATTGCAGTGGCGAAAGTGTCTGCTTTTTGGAAGACCGGTAAGGAGATTATTGCAATAATCAATCAGTGCATGGATTAGAGATTTAGCAGTGTCTTGTGTAAGATAGGTTTGGATTTTGGATATGTTTTTTAGAAGCATGTAACATGATTTAGAGACAAACTGAATTTGGGGAACAAAGGACAGTTCAAGGGTCACCCCTAAGCAGTGAGATTTTGAGGTAGTGTAGATTGTCGAGTTGTCAACAGTTATGGAGATATCAGGATGGTAACTGCTCTTGGCTGGTGGGAGTATAATTCCATTTTGCAATAGTTGAGTTTGAGGTGGTGAGAAGACATCCAAGATGAGATGGCAGAGAGGCATTCCGAGACATGGGCCAAAACCACTGGTGACAACTCTGGGGTTGATAGATAGATTTGAGTATTTTCCATATACAAGTGATACTGAAATCCCAAAGAGCCACTTAGTTTGCCAAGAAACGAGGTATAGATTGTGAAAAGCAGAGGACCTAAAACTGATCCTTGCCGAACTCCTACTGACAGAGGTAGTGAAGAGGAGATAGAATCAGAGAAGTGAACACTGAAAGAGTGATCAGATAGGTTAGAAGAGAATCAGGAAAGGGATGTATCATTAAAACCTAGGGAGTTTAGTGTTTCAACAGTGTCAAAAGCAGCAGAAATATCTAGAAGAATAAGTATCGAGTAATGGCCTTTAGATTTAGCAGTGACCAGATCATTCACCACTTTAGTCAGTGCTGTTTTTGTCGAGTGTTTGGAATGAAAGCCTGACTAAAGAGGGTCTAATAAGATGCGGGAGTTAAGAAAGTGTGTGAGGCAAGAGTAGACAAGTCTCTAAAGTCCTGGAAATCAAGCTGGGACTTGTAGTGACACGCCACAGGTTGGCTGGTTTATTTTCCTTTCACTTTATAAAACATGGGTAGAACAGCATTACTGTTACAGGCGGACAGAAGCTGAGAGATGGGATGGTTGTTAGAGAGAGTTAGGGTCAAAACTGTGGGCCTTTTTTGGGTGAGTTATTTTGTTTCTGTGCAGGGTAAATACTGGCTGCTTTAATTTTACACTGCAATATAGATCTCACTTTGAAGTAAAACCCCACCCAAATCTAATTCTCTCTGCACAAGTAACATCTGCCCCACCTGCAGTGCACATGGTTTTGTCCATCTAGAAAGGATTTTGTCAGAAAGAGTGAACTAGAATAAGGCCCTGTGTTCTTTTAGAATGGGAGTAATAACAGGATGCTTGAACAGAGAAGGAAAAGTACCAATAGCAAGAGAGAGATGGTATATTTTAGATACTGTAAGGTTGGTATAAGCACATGAGATAGAGTTTTATTGACCTGTGCAGGAATATAGGATCAAGAGAAGAGGTAGTAGAGTAGGAGGATGAGAAGAATGTTGATACTTCCTTTTCATTTGTGGGCTCAAATGAAGAGAAATTGCCATAAGGTTCAGGTTGAGAATTGAGTAGGTTAGTGGCTGCGGACAATCATACCATTTCATCTCGGATGCTATCAATCTTGTCCTTTAAAGTAGGAGACAATTTCTTGTACACTGATGGTAGCTGGTGAGGGAGGGTACAGATAAGACTTTAATGTGTTAAAAAGTTGGGTAGGGTTGGTGGCATGAGAAGAGGTTGGAAGTATGTTTGTTTGGCAATGTCCAAAGCATTGCGGTAGGAGTGATAGATAGTCTTATATGTGAAGAAATCACTCAGATTCCGAGATTTACACCACTGACATTCTACTTTACATGACCTACGTCATAGTTGTTTTGTTCATTTGGAGTGCCACGGCTGGCAATTAAGCCTGCGTGGTAATGGAAAGCTGGTGCCACTTTGTCAAGGGCTGTTTCAAGAGTCTGGTAAAGGTGAGAAACAGCAGAGTTGGGAGAGGTAAACGTTGAAATTGGTGAGAGCTGTTTTTGCAGAAAGGTGGAAACTTGTGGAAAATTAATAGCGTTAGTATTTCTGCGGGTTAAAGGAGGCTTGCTTAATTTCAGTGTCAATGAGCTTGGGGTAATGTAGGAGAGTGAGAAGGTGATAAGATTGTGATCAGAGAGGGGGAAGAAAGTGTTTGTAAAATCAGAGACTGAGCATAGCCTGGTGAATACAAGATCAAGGCAATGGCCTTACTCATGAGTAGGTGAGTCAGATCACAGGGAAAGGCCAAGAGAGGAGGTTAGAGAGAAGAGTTTGGAAGCATGCAGACATTTTGCACTGTCAATAGCAATATTGAAGTCACCCAAGATGATGGTGGAGATGTCAGAGGATATGAAGTGGGGGAGTCAGGCCGATAAATCTTCCAGAAATAGAGGTTTGAAGCCCTGGTGGGCGATAGATAGCTGCAACATGCAGATACCCCCCCCCCCCAGATTTCCACTCCCACAGAAAGTCACAATCGTCAGCACTTCTAAATTTGGGGTTCCCCTTACCATAAAGAGAGGTAATGTTCCTAAATTCAGTGTGATCCTCTGCGAAGTTAGCAGTTTCAACCCATCTGAACAAACATCCCTTGGGAGGTCTCTTAGGATGAATGGAACATTAAAGTAGGATTGCTAGATCCTCTTACCCAACTCCTTTTTAGAGAGATCTCTTACTTAATCACATATATCAAGGGGTAGCCACTCCTGGCCCAGAAACTTCTCACTCAAACTATCTCTATCCATGCCTCAAGAAAGGGTTCAGACATTCCCTGAATCCATCAACCCATTGAGGGGGAGTCCCCAAGAAGAGATTTCCAACATTTTGCTTTTAGAAGGTTGTTACAAAATAATACTAAAGGGCACACATTGTCCAAACCCCCATTCTGCCATTGGTTTGTAGGTGATGCCTCTTTTGATTATGTTCATGTTGTTTCCCCATTGTAACAGGAAAAACAAAGAACGTACAGTACCTTAGACCACATAATCTGAGACAAAAAAACATACATAACTGACATACAAAAACATTGGGACCAAATAGGTTTGTACAGATCAACCTTTCCCTCAAGGAAAACTTCCATCATATCCAATTCTTACTTTCCAGGTGGCATCATAAAGCTTCTATTCCCATTTCACCATGGTTTAAAATGATGCCAAGAATCTTAAGCTGGGAACTGACCTTAGGGAATGTTAAGTTTGGAACTGGTCCGGGAGTCAAAGCCTGTTGCCTCCTACCCCATCCAATAAAATAATTTCACACATCCGATTTATTATACAGCCAAAATCCTCTGAATAGTCACAGAATAGTTGGTCCACACCACGTGCATCTGCTGCCGATAAGGAGAACCATCATGATGTCATCTGTATAGGTGACTACCTTCAAATGTGATAATGGATTCAGCACCCCCTTCTCGCAATCCTTCTTACAAAAGGATCAATTCCAAATTCATATAGAAGGCACCCCTGGTGAATCCCCAAATACACAACTACTAATGCTCTAAGCCTTCTTACAATTCAATGCATTCTTAGCAAATTTACTGCTCTACTCATGGTTCGGACACCTAGGATGGCCTCAAAAGTGCTCCGAGAGAGAGAGCAATAGTTTGAAAACTTCTTTCTTTTTAAGAAGATTTTTGCCAAAAACTTTCTGTGTTGAGAAGTTGCCAGTTCTCAACACGGGCTGGCTCTTTTCCTTTGGACCATAAAATAAGAACAGACTGCCTCATGGAGGTAGTGAGCTCAACCTTAACAAGGCTTTTACAAAATTCGTTACGTTGCTAAACGTGGGGCTAAATAGCACTGGTCTCTTCCTGGTACCTCTGACCTGTGATTTTCGAGAAAATAGTGTCAAAATGTACAGGTAGGTGTTGCCCAGATCTAGTGTTGTACCTCTTAGTATATGAAATAATTCATAGTGCCCCTTCCGTAAACTCTATATTAATATGCATGTCCACTTAATATAATTAATAAGAGTACCACGAAAGTTTAATCAACAAATAGGTGTGGTCCCTGTTAATATGGCCAATAAATAAACAAAATTAACTGCTCACAAAAAGCACCTCATGCCAATTGATTCATGTCTAAAGAGCCCACTTACTCAATAATGTGAGGTAATATATATTATTACATTATAAACCAGACCTCTCAACATTCTATGAGCAGTAATCAGGATGCTTGTGTGGCGGACCCCAAGAGTGCCCAAAAGGAGCGTGTGGTCTCTACTAAATGGGCATGGTCTCATAGATCCTGCAAGCCATGGCACCATTTCTTGCCACTATGGGGGCATAGCCATGTCCCACTGTCTCTTTGAATAGAGCATCTTTTCACCACTGCAGTGAAGAGCACAGGGGCTCCCAACTGCCCCACCTCCAGCGCGAGACACTGTTGCCAGTGGCAGGGAAGCAGGATAGTCACAAAATAGCTCAGAGCCACCCAGTGTATATGGCCCGGCGATGAGCAGTGAGCGCTGCTGTGTGCTCCCGCAACATCGCCGGGAAAGCCGTTCATCTGCTGGTTATACCAGTCGATGAGCGGCTTTCAGGGCGGCTTTGCATAGGGCTCTGCTATGCAACGCCGTCCTCCCCCCTCAGTCAGTGCCGGACAGGGGGAAAGCCGCTCAGTTTGTATGCATGATCATCGCTGTCCATACGCATTGGGCATAGTCACACAGTGTGTATGGACCTTTACACTGCATGGATTAAGACTGCTACACATAAATCTGCCCCATACCCATATCTGATTTCTGATTGTGCTTTTTGAGTGTTGGAGGTATGGCTTTATTATATGGTACAGCTGTACATTTTAAATTCAGATTGTAAAATATAGTATTAGCATAAAGATAGCCATCTTCTAAACATGTATACGTATTAAAGCATGTCAACCTTCCATATCATACCTCCCAACTGTCACGATTTTAGAGGGACAGTCCCGATTTTCGGGTCCTGTCCCGCTGTCCCACCCGCGGCAGGCATTGTCCCGCTGCGGGGGGTGGCAGTTGGGAGACCCCCCAATCTAGTAGAATAGACGCTGTGCGCATGCGCACAGCGTCTATTCTCGTATGAAAATGAGGTCGCGGCTAATTAGCATAAGCCGCACCCTCATTTGCATACGCCCCACCCCCTTTGCGGGCGCTATTGTCCCTATTTCTTCTGATCAAAAGTTGGGAGGTATGCCATATGACAAATTAGTCAAATGTTTTGCAGGATATGAACCTCATTCAGCAATTGTCTGCAGAGTTTCACATACTTTTACGAAGAAATGTGGCCTTAAGTATTCTGAGCAGAGTTCCATCCTTGATTTTTGTATCCCATTAATTCTCACTCATTGCTTCTTTTTTACATTGTTATATAGTTTCTTCCAAAGATCTGAGAGCCAAGGCGCTGTGTTTGCATGATACTGTATTTTCCTTTCGGCAGCATTGCAGCATGTCAGAAATAAGATCAGGCAGTACAGACATAGTAGCTTTAACTTGATGTCCTGTCACCACGGTGATTCCCCTTATTTATTTATGCAGACTCTTCAGACAGGATGTTCATTGAGCTCTGCACTCATTAAGTCTCCTCCTTTTTGTTAGAACCTACAGATAAGTCATTTCACATGTCCTCTGGCCTGCAAATTTGTAATGCAGCAATTGTTTAACTTTAAAATTGGATATATATTATTATTATTATTAACAGTTTCTGGTACTTATTTCCTAGCACGGTGCCACCGATTTTAATTGTATGCAATCGGGTTGCAAAAATCGGGTCAATCGCATCGCATGCAACCAAATTGCATGTGATGCGATTGACCCTGACTGACCCGATTTTTTACATTGGAACCAATGTTAAATGGTCCCTGAGACCCGATTTTACATTGGCCCCAATGTTAAATGCCCATCAGACCCCATTTTTCATTGTATGCACCCCCCCCCATTGTTAATGCCACGCCATGATCAACGTGAACCCGAAGCATGGCGAGCGCAGGGAGCCCGCGAGGGGCGGCGGTACGCGTCCTCCGACCTTTCCATACCCCCACTATTCACGTCGGCGTGGAGTCGACTGAATATAGTGTGGTGAGCGCAGCGAGCCACCGAGCCCGAAGCGTGGCGAGCACAGCGTGCCCCGCGAGGGGACGCGCATTACTTCAGACGATTTTACATAGGAATTTAACATTACATACAATGCTTACAATGTAAAATCAGGGCAGTCACGTCGGTCGCATCGTATGCCATTATAATGGCATGCGATGGACCCGATTTTACATTTGTCGGGAAACCTCAAAAAATACCCAAAATCGGGTCCGTCGGGTCCCATCGCATACCTTAAGTTAAGGTATGCGATGGGACCCGATGGGCGCCGTGCTAGGAAACAAGTACCCAGTTTCTTATATAGCGCATACATATTCCGCAGCGCTTTACAGAGAATATTTGAACATTCGCATCAGTCCCTGCCACAGTGGAGCTTACAATCTATATTCCCTACCACATGTACATGCACACACAGACATTCTGTATATATATATATATATATATATATATATAAGAAAGGCAAGGGGTACCCAACACCGCGCCCTATTAGCCCAAAGCTGCACCTCTGAAGGATCCCTGTTAGCTGAGACCCGGAACGGACAGAAATACAAAAAAGATCAGGGTGCGCTAAGGTAAATTACACAACTTTCTCATTAAAACATAAATATTTAATAAAAAGCCTCTGATAGGGCTTAGAACAAATCAAACAGAGTTACACAGCCATTTCATAGAATAATTTTACAATCCACAGTATGGAACAGGCCCAACGCGTTTCGTCACCCACGTGACTTCATCAGGGGCGTTTTTGGATGTTGATTGAAATAGGTGCGATAGCACTGCAAATGATAAAAATAAATTCAACAGAATGCATAAAACAGCAAAATGCATATAAAAAATACGTATTTCTACACAAAGATGAGGCAATCGAGAAAGATGAAGATGACAAAGGAGAGGCAGAACAATTGATAGTTCAAAAAAATGATTTGATACAAAAAAGCTGAACGAGAGGCCCTTCTGGGACAAACAACTTGAGAAATATACCAATTCAATAAAAAATTCTTTTTAGCAGTATATAGATATTTTCCACCGTGTCTAAAAAAGCATTTTAAGAATATAAGGATTCCATATGTGCAATTTAAATCCATCGAAAGATCCTTATACAGACATTAAAGAAAAAAGTACCTTCTAGGGGTGTTTCCAATTGGTCAAACCATAGGTATTCAAGCAAGAGCCATACAGATATATATCTGAATAAGTACCTTACCACCATATATGTCCCTTTATTCAGATATATATCAGCGCACCCTGATCTTTTTTGTGTATATATATATATATATATATATATATATATATATATATATATATATAGATAACAGCAATAGAGTGGCACTCTGGATACCTTCTTATAAATAAACGGCAGACACTGTAGCCAGTTTCAACGTTTCATTTCTTTATAGAAATTTCGTCAGGATACAAATAGGGCTTACATGTACACCTTATATACCAGCAGTCACCAATCACCAAAGTGTAGCAAATTACCGATTCCCGCGCTGCAAGCACAAACGTGTGACGTCATCAAGCCTCTCCACAGCGCTCGTGTGGGAGCGTCAGGTCTGTTGTCATGGAGACAACACCACGCTATCCCTTCACTACTGCCTGGATTTTGACCTAATCACGTCCACCTGTCAGTGCTGCCGCGGGATCAACAAGACTTTAAGATAATAAATACAAAATAACAATAACACCCAATAACACCCAAGAAACAGCAAAAACAATTACAAAGGGTAAAAAATGTGATTGAGAATACAGTACATAATTCCATGGAAATTCAAACAGAATATATCATGGACAAAATTCATGAAGAAAATTGTCATGAGCGCTCACGGCCGGAAGCTGTGAGCGCTCCAAATACCGGAAATGACGCTCCAGTGAGAACGGAGCAGTCTGCTGGCTCAAACAGCCAGAATTTTGATATAAACTTTACAATAACTGAGCGGTCCGTTTGCATGGGGCTCCCTTTCCCTTATAACTATAACCTTAACTTAACAGTCACCCTGTTTCCTTGGTAATTATTGTATAAACGGAAACCGGAAGTATGCGTTCCACAAGGTGGAAACGGAAATTAGAATACATCTTAGAGCGGGAAACCCTAACAGTAGGTGATTGGTTACCACTAGTATAAAAGGAGGTTAGGATACCACCACTAGACACTCTCCTGAGGAAGTCCAGAGGGATGAAACGCGTTGAGAGACCATTGGCTATGACTGTGTTAGATGGATGAGACCTGATCGTGTACATCGTCACCAGATAAGCCCTATTTGTTTTTATACATTGTACGGATTTTTTTTTTTTTTTGTGTTTTGCGGTGCAAATAAATGTTGTTGAACGTATTACACTAGTCCCCTTTTTTTCCTGCATTCTCTCCCTATATATATATATGCCATACAAACATTTGGCGGAGTGAAATGTGGAGGATTGTTCCTTGAGATCGTGTTGCAGTGGCCCCAGGATCTTGTTTAAAGACGCTCAGAGAACAGTGGTGGATAACCACCCTACACGGTACACCTTTGAATTAGGGGTGTGTCTGTCTTCATGTGGTGAAGGGAGACAAAACCTGCTAAGGATTTATTGCACTATAGGCGCCCATCTCACCCTTTTTTTCAGATTTTCATACAGAGGGTTCTAAGGAACGGGAACCCATAGGAGAAGGTGCTGCCACCCAGAAGAGTGGAGGGGAGTGCATAAGGAATTCCACACAGAATAGGGTGTGAACACTTGGAAATATCCAAAAAAATCTGGAGTCCTCCAGCGCTAGTACCACCATTATCACATATATATATATATATACATATATATAGATAACAGCAATAGAGTGGCACTCTGGATACCTTCTTATAAATAAACGGCAGACACTGTAGTCAGTTTCAACGTTTCATTTCTTTATAGAAATTTCGTCAGGATACAAATAGGGCTTACATGTACACCTTATATACCAGCAGTCACCAATCACCAAAGTGTAGCAAATTACCGATTCCCGCGCTGCAAGCACAAACGTGTGACGTCATCAAGCCTCTCCACAGCGCTCGTGTGGGAGCGTCAGGTCTGTTGTCATGGAGACAACACCACGCTATCCCTTCACTACTGCCGGGATTTTGACCTAATCACGTCCACCCGTCAGTGCTGCCGCGGGATCAACAAGACTTTAAGATAATAAATACAAAATAACAATAACACCCAAGAAACAGCAAAAACAATTACAAAGGGTAAAAAATGTGATTGAGAATACAGTACATAATTCCATGGAAATTCAAACAGAATATATCATGGACAAAATTCATGAAGAAAATTGTTTCAGACATAATTATATAAGAATATCATTACATAGAAAAATTACATTTATAAACATATTCAAATACTCACTCCAAACACGGAGTGACTAGATGCAATAATGCAAACAAGAGCAATTCATAAATGCAAGCAAGAAATTTCTAACTAAACATTCAATATGGCAAAAAACATGCATTAACATTTTTGGTTCAAACAGCATCGATATCCAGTCCAGACGATACAATGAACCAATTTGTTACGCTGAAAAATATTGAAAAAATGAACATTTGTATACAAGTATCCATAAGCATATCCGCAGAAAATAGAATACTAAGTTTAATCAAGCAGTGATATACATTGCTTAAATACAATTACTTAAAACAGGACAGTGTCATATGTTCATTTAGACCGCCTGGGGAAATAACTTTAAGACGATGTATCCAAAGAGTCTCCAAGCGGAGTAACGCTGCACTCCTATCGCCACCACGTAAGGATGGGGCTACCCAATCTATCATACGATATTTAATCGCATGTAGATTGTGGCGTGCCTCAACCCAATGTCGGGCAACGGGTTGTTCACTGCCACCCTTTTCAATGGCACCCCTGATCACTGACCTATGCATTGCCATACGATCTTTGAACTTACATACAGTCTTGCCGATGTACGACAAGCCACAAGGGCAGATTAATTGATAGACCACATGTGTGGATTCACAGGTAAAATGTGTTTTAATTTTGTATGTGACACCATTATGCATGAAGGAATCACCTGTTAACAAATATCTACAAGTAGTACAAGGACATTTGTAACAACCTGGACGATTTTGTGACAAAAAGTTTTTTGGGTTAGCGATCTTCTTCCTGGTCACATCAGCCTTGACTAATAAATCCCTCAAATTTCTCGGTCTGGAGTAACAAGGCATAATTTGTGTGTCAGTTAACCCCAGATCTACTTCTGCTTGTACAATGGGCCAATGTTTACGTATTTTTTTAATGACTAAATTAGATTGGCAGTTATATTGGTTTACCCAGGGGAATTTATTACTCAAAGTTTTAGGTGTCTTCTTTTTTAACAATTGATCCCTAGGTATATCAAGAACTTTCTCTTTAGTTTGCACCAATT
Source organism: Crinia signifera (assembly GCF_055691185.1). Lineage (NCBI taxonomy): Eukaryota > Metazoa > Chordata > Amphibia > Anura > Myobatrachidae > Crinia > Crinia signifera. The sequence continues at coordinate 165,844,859 of NC_139221.1, forward strand.
CAGATTTTTTGTACCCCCTCTTGATAAAACGAGAGATTAGTACATCAATCTGATCTGAAGCTATTTTAGAGTCGTCATTAATACGTCGCAGACGTAGCATCTGAAAGTAAGGTAGGCTGTATTTGAAGTTTTTGGGATGACAGCTAGTGCTGTGTAAGAAAGAATTCCTATCTGTGTCCTTAGTGTACACAGTGGTGTGTAAACGGCCATTCACATTGGAAATCCTCACATCCAAGAAGTCCACAAATGAGCGGTCCATCTTGAATGTGAGTTTCACTGGGCTATCGCTCTGGTTATGCAGGTTGATAAGCTCAGTGAACTCTATATCAGTGACCAGGAAGAAGATCGCTAACCCAAAAAACTTTTTGTCACAAAATCGTCCAGGTTGTTACAAATGTCCTTGTACTACTTGTAGATATTTGTTAACAGGTGATTCCTTCATGCATAATGGTGTCACATACAACATTAAAACACATTTTACCTGTGAATCCACACATGTGGTCTATCAATTAATCTGCCCTTGTGGCTTGTCGTACATCGGCAAGACTGTATGTAAGTTCAAAGATCGTATGGCAACGCATAGGTCAGTGATCAGGGGTGCCATTGAAAAGGGTAGCAGTGAACAACCCGTTGCCCGACATTGGGTTGAGGCACGCCACAATCTACATGCGATTAAATATCGTATGATAGATTGGGTAGCCCCATCCTTACGTGGTGGCGATAGGAGTGCAGCGTTACTCCGCTTGGAGACTCTTTGGATACATCGTCTTAAAGTTATTTCCCCAGGCGGTCTAAATGAACATACGACACTGTCCTGTTTTAACTAATTGCATTTAAGCAATGTATATCACTGCTTGATTAAACTTAGTATTCTATTTTCTGCGGATATGCTTATGGATACTTGTATACAAATGTTCATTTTTTCAATATTTTTCAGCGTAACAAATTGGTTCATTATATCGTCTGGACTGGATATCGATGCTGTTTGAACCAAAAATGTTAATGCATGTTTTTTGCCATATTGAATGTTTAGTTAGAAATTTCTTGCTTGCATTTATGAATTGCTCTTGTTTGCATTATTGCATCTAGTCACTCCGTGTTTGGAGTGAGTATTTGAATATGTTTATAAATGTAATTTTTCTATGTAATGATATTCTTATATAATTATGTCTGAAACAATTTTCTTCATGAATTTTGTCCATGAAATATTCTGTTTGAATTTCCATGGAATTATGTACTGTATTCTCAATCACATTTTTTACCCTTTGTAATTGTTTTTGCTGTTTCTTGGGTGTTATTGTTATTTTGTATTTATTATCTTAAAGTCTTGTGGATCCCGCGGCAGCACTGACGGGTGGACGTGATTAGGTCAAAATCCCGGCAGTAGTGAAGGGATAGCGTGGTGTTGTCTCCATGACAACAGACCTGACGCTCCCACACGAGCGCTGTGGAGAGGCTTGATGACGTCACACGTTTGTGCTTGCAGCGCGGGAATCGGTAATTTGCTACACTTTGGTGATTGGTGACTGCTGGTATATAAGGTGTACATGTAAGCCCTATTTGTATCCTGACGAAATTTCTATAAAGAAATGAAACGTTGAAACTGACTACAGTGTCTGCCGTTTATTTATAAGAAGGTATCCAGAGTGCCACTCTATTGCTGTTATCTACTTATCCTGCTTGGAAGTGGGGGCACCGGATCGAGTATCCCTTACCTTACACAGTGCCGGGTCGTCTATCTATTCTATATATATATATATATATATATATATATATATATATATATATATATATATATATATATATATATATATATATATATATATATATATATATATATAGAAAAAGTCTGACCGGCACTCAAAGGGTCTATACTCTAGTGGTAGATTGCCTGGGTGCCTTGCAGTGTGCCTCCGCACACAATCGATAACAGGTATGGGTAATACCGTCACTCCTAGGACTTGACAAACAGCAAAACGACAGACACTGTGGTCTCAAGCAACGTTTTGGTTTAATTAGCTAAGCTAAGAGCTTGAAAACGGTAATTCAACCGAAATGTTGCTTGAGACCACAGTGTTTGTTTTTTTGCTGTTTGTCAAGTCCTTGGAGTGCCGGTGTTACCCATACCTGTTTTATATATATATATATATATATATATATATATATATATATATATATATATATATATATATATATATATATATATATATAGCATGGATATTGTGTGTCCCACGTGGCTTGCCTTATTTTTCCTTCTTTTACCACCTTTAGCTTGGCCAAGTACAATTCACTGCCAGTACATAAGCTATGCTTAATTGGCATATACAGTGGTAAAGCATGAAAAGGTTCATAACAACAATGCTCTGGTGGCTCAAACATTGCATAAATGTTGTAAAATATGTTTAGTATCACTGCAATAAGAAGCAATATAGAAAGGTACGTACCAAATGATATTGATCCTCACTTAGGTCGAGGGAGTTTACAGTTTGGGGAACCTATGTCCCATTCAACCTGAGGATGAGGAACTGCCCCAAAAAACTTTTAGCTTTCCACTGCAAATTGTGCCTGCTGCAATCATGGCATTTGACATATTAATCACATATTAATCACTGTTATTGAGACAGACATTATGGTGGGTGGCATTATGTGTAATGGGCATTATGGTGGGTGGCATTATGTGTAATGTGCATTATGGTGGGTGGCGTTAGGTGTAATGGGCATTATGGTGGGTGGCGTTATGTGTAATGGACATTATGGTGGGTGGCGTTATGTGTAATGGGCATTATGGTGGGTGGCATTATGTATAATGGGCATTACGGTGGGTGGCGTTATGTGAAATGGGCATTATGGTGGGTGGCATTATGTGTAAAGGGCATTATGGTGGGTGGCATTATGTTTAATGGGCATTACGGTGTGTGGTAGTATGTGGAATGGGCAATACAGTGCAAATTTTTTTTTGGAGGGGGGGGGGGGGACCCTTGCTCCGGTCACCTCGGCACATAGTTACACCGCTGCCGGGAAATGTATTTTAAAAACCATGAAGTCAAGAAGTTATATGACAAATTGCTAACAAGAATCATAACTGTCTGCACAGCAATGCAAGTGCTACTCATATTTTATTCCCATAGGCAAACACAGGGGGTTTCTGGTTGCCTAGTAAGTGGCTCAAATTAAGACAATAGCAATGCTACATCAAATGCAATGATAACTAGAGATGCCTTCACATCATGTGTTTTAAGTAAAATGGCAGACTTTTGGCACATGCCTAGTTGTAGCAACTTCTTCTATCAAGTTTGCCATGTGTTTGGTTCTGAGTCCTCAATAAATGCACAGGACCAGAGAGTAGCTGCCAGGAAAAAGAGACAGGAGCCTTACCATGAGGTGGGAGAATGTCTGCTTAGTGGAATACTTGTTCTATTATGTTTATTATGTACAGTATTTATTATAGTATGTTTAACCTTTTGATGACCACGATTATATCTTAAATATAATTAATACAGTCTTAGACCATTTTAAATTGTGACACTGTATTGAATACAGTATCCAGTGTATAAAAAGACCAATGTGTACATTAATGGGTTCTGCTACTGCTCCCTCTGATGTCAGCACTTGCTCCAATGTTCTGCAGAGTGGGAGACTGTGGACTACATGTGGAAACTCCCTCCAGAAATCCTGCGTTTGCCACTGCTCCCACCAATACATTTTCTGACAATAATAGGGATTGAAATTTATACAGCTGCATTTTAAACATATTCAAATGTTACACAAATCTAGAATTAAATAGTCCAGATGTATTGGGCTTCCTACTACATTTGATAGCCCAATACATTAGTACATCCATAGTTGCCGACTTTTGAGCTGCCCTCTCCGGGAGAGGGCAGCCAGCTCTGTCAGGCAGGGGGGCGGGGCCATTTCCAGGACTGGAAAGAGAGGTGGTCCGGGGGCGTGGCCACACAGATGATGCCCTGTTGGGGGCATGTCTACAGCGTCACGGCATTTTAGCCCCGCCCCCCACCGTGCAATGCTGGTATTTCAGTCATTGCATTGCGGGGGGCGGGGCTAAAATGCCGCGATCGCGGCATTTTACCTGCGGACCCCCCCGCCAAGGGACACATCGCGGGAGCTGGGGGGGATATGCGGGAGGATTGCCACCATTTCCGGGGGACCTGGAGGGAGACCCGATTTCCGGGACACTCCCGGCCATTCCGGGAGGGTAGGCAACCCTGAGTACATCATTATCACTATATTACAGTCAGGGTCTTTATGTGCTCCATACCAGAAATTTGTTCTGTAGCAATTTTTATCACAAAATACAGTATGTGCCTATGCACATCCTTGCTGGCGGGTCGCCAGAACGTACGCGCTGGCGACCCGCCAGCAGCCTCGCCAGCGAGGAGACTGAGACGCGCGTGCGTCTCACGCGCACGCGCGTCTCAGTCTCCGTCGCTAGCGTGACGGAAACCCTGTCCGTCTCCGCCTCATTAGTACATCCTCTCGTGCGCGCGCGTCCCCTTCTCACGATCGCCATGGCGCTGGCGGGGGATGGCGGCTGGCGACGCCAGCGCCATCCCCCGCCAAGATGGGAACAGACCCATCTGTACATTATAATGGATACCAGCCGATTAGAAAGTTATGAGGGCTGGTATAGAAAGTTAGATGAGAGCAGAAATATTGCCTCCATATTGAGAAGTACTGCACAGGAAGCCAACTTGTAATTTGCAATGTAGCTAAACAGATGTTCTCTGTATGAGAATTGATGGTAAAGAAACGGTCTGATTTTACAGACAGAGATAGAACTTATAGTGTTAGCTTTTTTGTCCAGACTTTGTCACTGTTGATTGCCATTGTTAGACTTCACATCCTCTTCCTAACATTGGAAAATGAACTTCATTTTATAATAGTGCAGCAGACATCATCTTGTGTGTCAGAGTCACGTAAGGTCTTGGATTCCTACCTTCATATCTCATAGAAATTATTGCAACTTGTAAGTCAGCAAGATTTAATCTATATTTAGTCAAAATTATTAATTTTTTGAAGTGATATTCAATTAAATATATGGCACACAGTTTTAATTTTTTATCAGATACCTTTATTAATTGACTGTATCATTTGATGAGGAAGAGCAGTCAGATGGTTTTCCACCCACCTATACTCAAGGCTGGGTTTAAAAACCATCAGTAAATTTAAGTCACGTAAAATAATGTACATTTAAGATCGGTATGTTCATTATACAAGACAGTAAAACTCTTGGGGGGGGGGATTTACTAAGATGTGAGTTCTGTTTCACATGGGATGTTGCTAAGGGCAACCAATCAGTATCTCCTTATTTATTTAGCACCTTCTAGAAGATAATAGATAGTATCTGATTGGTTACCCATAGCAACATCCCATGTGAAATAGAACTCCCATCTTAGTAAATTCGCCCCTTGATGTCTACTGAGGCTAAAAGCTGGATTTAGCTATACATAAGTAATTGCAATACGTGCATGCAAAGGTTTCATGCAATTTGTCTCCATCTGTTTTGCAAATTAATACGGATCTTGGTCTTGGACTTGGGCAGAGTAAGCTGACTCTACTGTATGTGACCAAATCAACACAATAGAACAACTTGTGAAAGTAATTGTCATAACTATCAACACACATATCCACTAGCCCTATCCTTGGCTCAAGAGATCTCTACATATGCACAACTGTAAAAAAAATGGCAATTCCATCTATGTGGTCCAGAATGTGATTGTGAGACGAAGGAAGATAACATAACCAGCTCTGCTTTGGATGTCTTGAGTTTAAGATAGTGTTGGGACATCAATATGGAGATATGAGAAACAAAGCATTACATGCTTGCCTACTCTCACGGAATGGCTGCGAGACTCCCAAAAATTTGTTCCCCCTCCCAGCCCGTTTACCGTATAGATGCCTGTATATTGCCTGCTGGAAAACTGATTTGCCAAGCTGTCAGATGTCTATGAGGTCAACCTGCTAAAACTTCTATGTATGTGTATATAGGAAATGTATCAGATACAGTAAGAGTGACAAATTAAAGAGGTGAAATGTGAAAAAAAAATTACTGATACAATGGGTTAAATTTACTACGGTGGGCGTTCTACTGAAGATGGAATGTTGCCTATATAAACCAATCAGATTCTACTTCTTATTTATTTAAAACGACCTAGAATATAATAAACAGAATTTGATTGGTTCCTATGGGCTTCTAAAGTTACCCCAATAGCTATTGATATAGAGCACAGATTCTCAGACTCAGTCTTTAGGACCCCACACAGGGCCTTATTCAGATCTGAGCTCAGTACAAATTTGTTTGGAAAATGGGCAAAACCATGTGCACTGCAGGTGGGGCAGATGTAACATGTGCAGAGAGAGTTACAGTAGATTTGTGTGAGTTATTTTGTTTCTGTTCAGGGCAGGGCTATTTTTGTGCAGGCTCCAGCAGGAACTGTGGCCCTTATTCTAGATCACTCTTTCTGACAAAATATTTCTTAGATGGACAAAACCATGTGCACTGCAGGTGATGCAGGTGTTACTTGTGCAGAGATAATTAGATTTGGGTGGGGTTTTACACCTGCCTCACCTGCAGTGCACATGGTTTTGTCCATCTAAGAAATATTTTGTCAGAAAGAGTGAACTATAATAAGGGCCACAGTTCCTGCTGGAGCCTGCACAAAAATAGCCCTGGTTCAGGGTAACTACTGGCTGCATTATATTACACTGCAATTTAGATTTCAGTTTCAGCACACCCCACCCAAATGTAACTCTCTCTATACATGTTACATTTGCCCCACCTGCAGTGCACATGGTTTTGCCCAATTTCCAAACAAATTTGTACTGAGCTCAGATCTGAATAAGGCCCACAGTGCATGTTTTGCAGGTCTCCTTACAGAATCACAAGTGAAATAATTAGCTCCACTGTGGATCTTTTAAAATGTGTCAGTGAGTAATGAATGCACCTGTGCACCTGCCGGGTGACCTGGAAAACTTGAACTGTGTGGGGTCCTGAGGACCAAGTTTGAGAACCCCTGATCTGGAGAATGACAGATACAACATACCATTTAAAAATGTGCCCACACAACTACTGTATCCTGTTTCAAGAATTTTTCCTCGCTAAATAAGCCCTCGTATTTAGAAACAGCTTCCGTCACTGTTTAAACCACTTCATTTCTTGTTGTGCAAAATGATGTTCCTCTGTAAATCACCATTGTCTTGCAACACAAACACATTTTTTATACTATATATTGTATATGTAATAAATGGCAAAATATATGCTTTATTATTAGCTTTAAGTAAAGTGCTTTTATACAACTCACGGAAATCTAAAGTAACTGCTAATATCAATAATAATTTACAGTAATTGTACATTGTTCCTTATTAAATACAGTATGCAAAGGGTATTCATATATTATTAACAGAAGATGCTATATTTACCATGAATTCTGATATACACAGTACAGTGCCTTTTGAGCGGACATTATTTCTATCAGGTCCAAAAATTAAAGACCATATAGTCCCAAACAGCCAGATCGCACACGCAGCAAGTGCCATTGGCAATCTACTGAAGCACAATAGATCTAGTGGAGGCTGCCATGACATGCTTTACCTTATAACAAGATTAAATATTTAGTTATTCGGACACAGAAGCTTCACACATTTTGTGTGCAGAGGCTCTGCCAGATAAGGAAGAAGTGTCTACAGAAGATCTCTACAGAGATTGGATTAAATTGAAGAAATGGGAAGTCGATTACCATGCCATCACTCAATCAAAACTGATTCCCCGTGGCTTTAGGGCAGGCATTCCCAACCACGGTCCTCAAGGCACACCAACAGTGCAGGTTTTAGTGATATCCAGGCTTGAGCACAGGTGACTTAATTAGTATCTGACGGATTCTGATTAAACCATCTGTGCTGAAGCCTGGATATCACTAAAACCTGCACTGTTGGTGTGCCTTGAGGACCGTGGTTGAGGACCTTAGGTTAAAGAACGTTTGCACCATAGGCCAGGTCACTGTATGTGACCACATCAACACAATAGAACAACTTGTGAAAGTAATTGTCATCACTATCAACACACATATACACTAGACCTATCCTTGGCTCAAGAGATCTCTACATATGCACAACTGTAAAAAAAATGGCAATTCCATCTATGTAACAGAATGTGATTGTGCAAGGAAGGAGGATAACATAACCAGCTCTGCTTTGGATGTCTTGAGTTTAAGGTAGTGTTGGGACATCAATATGGAGATATGAGAAACAAAGCATTACATGCTTGCCTACTCTCACGGAATGGCTGCGAGGCTCCTAAAAATGTGTTCCCCCTCCCAGCCCGTTTACCGTATAGATGGTCGACAATGTCTTGGTCGACAGTCATTAGGTCAGACATTACCCTAGGACTAGGTCAACATTGACAGAAGGTCAATACAAGCTTAAGGTTGACATTGGCAGAGGGTTATGGTTCCCAATGCCAGTTAGTGGCTGGGCAATAGGCTTGGGGTGTGTGAGCTATCCTTGGGACCTCTGGAATCTTGCACCCTTCTGTGAAGCCTGTATATTGCCTGCTGGAAAACCTACCATGCTGTAAACTGTGATTTGCCAAGCTGTCAGATCTCTATGCTGTCAACCTGCTAAAACTTCTTTGTATGTGTATATAGTTTGTATGTGTATATAGTTTGTATGTGTATATAAGACATTGGTTTTTGTATTGGACAAATGTTGCTTTGATCTAATTCTACTGGTCATAGGAGTTAAATAAAACAAAGGAATCTGTGAAAACAGCCACTAATAAGTCTACCCTGGAACTGGACAAGACCACCAATTGGCCTGAGAAACTTCAACAGCAAATAAAACAATACACCAAGGAACTTATAAAATTTAAGAAAAACAGCTCTCCACAGTTAAAATGGATTACAACAAAAAATATGTATATAGTTAGTTTATGAGAAATCGTGGAAGAGCTCGTCCCTGGAATAAACCGCGTAAGTTTAGACGCTCCATGTCCAATACAGAGTCCTCAGCAGAGTGAAACACTACTGCCAGTGACCAAGAAGGCATGTCTACACAAAGTCCCCATGCACGCACAGCGGGGGACAAAACCAGAGGCAGAGTTTCAACAAGATGGCTACCACGACAACAGAAATGTTAATTTTCCAACTTTTAGATCACAAACTCACTGCCTTGGAAGAGTCTTAAATTATAGACTGTCCTTTAGGGCCTTATTTTAGTTCCCTCTTTCTGACAAATTCCTTCTTAGATGGACAAAACCATGTGCACTGCAGGTGCGGCAGATGTAACTTGTGCAGAGAGAATTAGATTTGGGTGGGGTTTTACTTCAAAGTGAGATCAGTGTAAAAATAAAGCAGCCAGTATTTTCCCTGCACAGAAAAAAAAATAACTCACCCAAATCTAATTCTCTCTGCACATTTTACATCTGCCCCCATGGTTTTGTCCATCTAAGAAGGATTTTGTCAGAAAGAGTAAACTAGAATAAGGCCCTTATTCCTACTACACATTTCGACCCAGAACCTTGCACTTGAAAGAATACTTTAAACAACCATCTCCTAAGTACACACATAAGGAGGAACCGTTCGATTAGAACTTATCCTAGGAAACCTGCTCTGGTGTATCTCCTAGTCCAAATCTGAATACAGAGAAAACAAAAAGTTTACATGACCTTCAACACTGTGAGAATATTTTAATCTGTCCTTCAGACAAAGCAGGGTTGATTACCATTCAGAACAAGACAGACTATTTAGCGGACGTCAATCTACAATTATCGGATTCAACTACTTATTCAAAGCTCTGACGAGACCCCACACAGGCTTATTAAAAAGAACTGGACAGTGTATTACAACAAGCTGCAGACTATTATTTATTTATTAAAATGTATTATTTATTAACAGTTTCTTATATAGCGCATACATATTCTGCAGCGCTTTACAGAGAATATTTGAGAATTCACATCAGTCCCTGCCCCATAAAGTTAAGAGACTGGATGTATACACCATTTAGACACTTTTGCTCCAAAGCGGCACTCACGGATTTAAAGGTGAAATGGATGTGTATTAATCACTTTTCCCTTAAAAAAGAGGCACCACAGTACAGGAACGGAGCGGCACTCAGTACAAAAACACGGTAGAAGAAATAACTGTAACGTTTCGCTGTTTATTTACATTGTCATCAGGCATCTTCATATATAGTGAATTTTATTATAAATCTAGGTATTTCTGTGATGTACCTAGAATTAACCTGGGCTTGAGGCCACATACTTGGTGTCACCCATGAATATTGTATATAAACAAGACTTCACTATATGAAAAAAAGCTTCTTTACCTGTTCTTTGACAGAAGCAAGTATAGCTGAAGTGGTTTCTGTTTCAGAACCATCGCCGTTTGATGTATTCATCACTGAGCTTAGTGAACTAGTCTTCTCTGAGCATGATGGTTGATCTGGAACAGGCATAGCTTCCAGCCTATTAAAAAAAAAATTACACATTAGAAGGACTTGGATGAATAGTCTAAAATCATTTCACATACATTTGGATTTGTTAGCAAAATAGAAACACAACATGAACTGCTACCATGGAATTAATAGCATGCAAAATAGAAACAAAGATATTAATCTGTCTCCACATACTGTATACTAGGTGATTCATCGCACCCTACGGGCGCTCTTCACACCGTCGTTAGGGCTCTGCCCCCTTAACCTGTAAAGGCTTTTATCATGTGAAATATGCTTACTGCGCACATGTTCCACGCAGACCTGCTGGTGGATGTGGCTGGCTGCTTACTGTAACGCTGGGCGGGGGGCGGAGTTTGTGCGGCTGGTGAGCGCTCAGGATGGAGAGGGGGAGCAGGGGAATCGGGCAGAGAGTGCTTCAGACGGGAATGGGCGAGGTCGGCGGACATGTGCGGCGGGTGAGCGTGTTATGGGGATAACAGGCAGTGATTTACCGTGCACATCACAGACCTACAGCAGGCTATGCACAAAGAGGGGGAGTACCGTGTATGGGCACCTATACACACCTGAACCCCTACCCTGCACCAAGAAGTATCCCCCACGCACCTGTATCCCTACCCTTTGCCCAGCAGTATCCCTCACTCACCTGTATCCCTACCCTGCACCCTCCCTCACACACCTGTACCCCTACCCTGCACCCAGCAGTATCCCTTAAGGTGCCCATACACGGTGCGATAATTGCACCCGTTATTGGCAGGATCGTATCACAACACATGCGATTTGTGTGCGATGCGATCCGCGGGCAGTACAAAAAGTATGTGCAGCACATACTTTTTGTACTGTGCGATGCTTGTGGGAGCTTACTATCACACCGTGTATGGGCACCTTTACACACCTGTACCCCTACCCAGCCACCTTCCTCATACACCTGTATCCCTACTCTGCATCCAACAGTATCCCTCACGCACCTGTACCCCTACCATGCACCTAGCAGTATCCCTCACGCACCTGTATACCTACCCTGCACCCTCCCTCACACACCTCTACCCCTACCCTGCACCCAGCAGTATCCCTCACGCACCTGTATCCCTACCCTGCACCCTCCCTCACACACCTGTACCCCTACCCTGCACCCAGCAGTATCCCTCACGCACCTGTATCCCTACCCTGCACCCAGCCACCTCCATCACACACAGTGGTGTAACTATAGCACCGCAGCCCCCGCAGTGGCGGGGAGGCGCTGAGGGGGTGTGGGCGCCGGGGGGGCTGCGGGACTATTATGAGTTACTCACTGCCTTCTGCTGCCAGCACCTGTGCCGGGTCAGAGCTCTCCCGGCTACTGCTGCAGCGCTGCTAATAAAAAAACTGACACTTGGAAAATGGCTGCCCCCATACTGCAGACCGTTTTTCGTCTGCTGTATGGGGGCAGCCATTTTCCAAGTGTCACTTCCCAGTAGCAGCAGTAGCCGGGAGAGCCGGGACCAGGCACAGATGGATGTGGCAGGAGGTAAACCCCCCCCCACCGCACCCCGGCTCCCCTCCGCGCTCCCCAGCTCCCCTACACTGGCAGCACAATCGCGGCTGAGGCAATGGCCGCACGGGGGGTGGCGGGGGGGCACACAATTATTAGTTACGCCACTGATCACACACCTGTACCAATGGGACTAAATCCCGACCGCCGAAATCCCGACAACGGGGGGGGCGTGGATCGCCCCCCCCTTAAACATATTTTATTTGTATTTGTCATAAGCACAGCACACACTACTGCAAATGAGAAACATTTGGGCTGCTTCGTCTTATGGTAATCTTCTGGATACCCGCATCTTGCCCTTCTCATGCAAACCTGTGATTCTGAGAATGTTATTATAGTCACATTATACATTGATGAGGATTTATATTTTGGGGGGCTACCACTGCCATCAATGTTAAATGCTGTAGATCCCATACTATCCAGATGTGAGACTAATGCTGCCCATACACTTGTGAGATATTGTATACAATCATTTGATTTCGACCAATTCTGGCCGATAAATCGAATAATTGTATGTATTTTATATGACTTTTCGATTCAAACATTACATATTGACGAATATTTGCAGCAAGCAGGAATTTTTTTTCTGAGAAATGTATGAAAGTTATTTTGATGAAATAGCAGCTCCGATCAGGGGTGAATTGGGATGGAAAACAGGCCCGGGAAATTTCTCGGAGCAGCCCTAATGGAGGTGGAGCCTGTTGAGGGGTGGAGTCTGTTAAGAGGGGAGGGATACTGAGTTAGACACAGTTGCAGCCTTCCTTGAGGGGTGAATTTATGAAGCTTGGAGAAGTGTTATCTATCCCCATAAAGAACGTTATGAGCAAGGTGATAATGGTTCAGCCAATCAGCTACAATATGTAAATTGACAGGTAAGAGCTGATTGGCTGAACCATTATCACCTTGCTCATAACGTTCTTTATGGGGATAGATAACACTTCTCCAAGCTTCATAAATTCACCCCTGAGTCTTTTACTAGTTTTAAATGTGACTTTATACTATTGCCACTATGAAGCATAGGAATACAAGGAATGAGACGCCCACTGTCACAAACATTGCCCCCCCCCCCCACTGGAGAAAAAACAAAACAAATAGATCGCATGCGTGCGTTTTGTATGCAATGCAATCCGTGGGCAGTACAAAAAGTATGTACAGCATATACTTTTTGTACTCTGCACATCGCATCGCGTCGCATCGCATGCTGCTTATCGCAGCGTGTATGGGGACCTTAACACATTGACACTCCACAGGAAAATACAAACAAAAACATTTGACCTACAGGTAACATAAAACACATTGGAACTGACAGGAAAAAATAATGATAATGGCCTCAATAGGAAGAGACACAAACACTGGCCTCATGCTGCTTCCCCCTGCCCAATATCACAAACTCGCTACACCTTGTACTGTATCACACTTCCTCGCCCTGTGCTCTATCGTACTGACACACTCCGTCCCCCTGCCGCCTGTGCTCTATCACACTGACGCACTCTATTACCCTGCGCTCTATAACACTGGTGCACTCCCTTACCCCGTGTCCTAAGCTGTATCACACTGACGCACTCCCTCACCCTGCAGGCTGCGCTACAGTATATCACACTGATGAACTGCCTCACCCTGTGGCTTGCGCTCTAATAATACAAATATATATATACACACACACGCACACACACACACATAAAGGGTCCGACCCCAAAAAATATGTGCCTAACCCTAACCTCCCTTTCCCTGGCCTAACCATAACCCGCTGGCATACTTATGTTCGGCAGTTGGGATGTCGGCATCCTCAGTGATGTTATGGCTTTGGCACTGCTCTCCTGGCAGTAGTCGGGGATGCCGGCATTGGTATTGTTAATGCCGGCATCCCAGATTAAAGGAGAGTGCCAGGTATTCCCACATGTACTGTATATGTAAACTGTATATCATACACACACACACACACACACACACATATATATATATATATATATATATATATTCAAGTATTTTGCAATCAGCAAAAAATAGACGTCACTCCAAGGTTTTTACAATAAATCTGAATCAGATGTACACTGGGGATTAGATGTACACTGGGGATTATAGACACAGGGAACACATACCTGCCAAGCTGCACAGTGCCTATGCAGCCATCAGCGGTGCCACTGGTCATTGCAAAAGCCAGACAGGTAACAAAACCAGCAGAGACAGGACAGTTTATCACACAGGGAATACATACCTGCCGAGCTGCACAGCGCCTAGGCAGCCATCAGCGGCGCCAATGGTCGCCACAGCAGCCAGGCAGGCAACAGTTAAGCAGAGACAGTATGGTTATAGGTTGCTATGCAGTGTACGAGACAGGGGAGACACGAGGACACATATGGCTGAGTGGCACAGTTCCTAGGCAGCCATTTAGCGGCGCCATCTTGATCATGCTGCTCACTGGCAGCAGCAGAAGGGGTCAGCAGGTCATCTCCCCTACAGCACATCACAGAATGTAGGGGGGGGGGGGGGGGGCAGCATGTCAGGGCCCAGGCTGGAGCTGGAGGGTAGAAGAGAGCCAGCGTGCAGGGAGAGGGGGTGGGGGAGGGGGGGGGGGGGGTTAGGGGGGGCAGTCAGAAAAAAAATACAGCTTTGTTGAAAAATTCAGTGATACATTACAATCGACTCCATCCAGATGGAGTCAATTGTATCGCATGCGCAGTCTAATCCTGAAATCCCAGGACTGGATACTCCAATCCCGGGATTGAAATCCCAGATTTTTTAGGTCAAATCCCGGGATCCCGTCGATCCCGATCCCGGGATTGGCCACCCTATATACATACAGATGGGGCCGGGCTCATCTTTGCAGGGGATGGCGATGGCGACGCCATCGCCATTCCCTGCTCCCGCGCCATCTGTGTGTCGGAAGGGGACGCGCGCGCACGAGGTGCGCGCGCGTCCCCTTCCGACGGTGCTGCCGTCCCCTTCCGACGGTCGCCCGGTGCCCACACCGGGCGCCCGCACCCCCCCACAGCCTCCTCGGGTCCCCCCAGCCCCCCTCGAGCGGGAGGCGGACAGTATTGCGTCCGCCTCGCCCGCCGGCCGCCCGGATACTGAGACGCACGTGCGTGGGGGACGCACGCGCGTCTCAGTCAGATGGCGCGCCGTGTTGCTGGCGGATCGCCAGCAGCATGCTGCTGGCGATTCGCCAGCAAGCATAAGGCCTGCCCTATCTGTATATATACATATATATACATATTATATTCACAATTTTTGTACTAAGCTCTGTTATCGCTTTCACATTGCTGAACCGGTTCAACCCGTTTATTCTGAACATAAAATGTAACCCTTCTTATAACCGTGGTTGAATTGTCAGGTTACATTCAGGGTGTTCCTTGTCCCGGGTTGACCAGGCAAAAACCCGGCAATAACCTGGTTTATATTTGTGGTGTGAAAGGGATATAAGTTAAGTCTGTTTTATTTTGTTTTTCCCAGCTGTGACCGTGGTGGGCCAGTGGGAGACACAAAATAGTTGCAACTCGGAGGCTTAACTTTTGGTACTTAAAAGAAGAGATACTAGATTTACTGATGGGTATGTGGGAATTGGAGGACATCCAAGGAAGGCAGTAGCGAGGTGCCTAAACCCGCCAGATGTCTTCTCAAGGATGTCTTCTCCCACAATGGGATTTGTTTTCTCTGCGGCTGAAGGAAAGGTCATGGACCTCTGCTTGGGTTTCTCTGTACAAATATCAGTGAACTGGGACAGAGGCTTTTGAAACAATGGTGTATCTATCGGACTGGAACCGATGGTGTGAATTTCAGACTGCAAACTATAGTGCGATGATGCAGCTATTGGGCTGGAATTGAAAATGTGACTGTTGTATACTGTAGATCTGATTGTATAAGATATTGACCGGAACCAGATAGTAGTCAAGAGCCCAGGAATGTGGAAATATAGTGACTAGGCTCAAGGCATTTTGAGACTGTCAAAGACAATCTTATATCCCCCCCTAGTGTGGTGATTGGAGGATTGAGTCAGGTGACTGCTGCACAAGAATCAGAATGGGGAAATTGCTGCAGCACTAATATATTCTCTAAAACCTCAAAGCTTAAGTCTATATGGAACTAAGACACTGCAAGAAAAGAGGTAAGATATCAGATACTGGGGCTCATTTATAATTTATTGTTTGCGGTTAAATCTGGGGTTAGCTGCAAATATTAAGTATCACCTGAATGTATCAGGAGCGACCGCAGCAGGAAACTCTGATCCCTGCTGTGATCCATCTTGCACCGCTGCTGTCCACATCCCCTAAAGGTTACTATGGGGGATGCGAAGCTGCCCGATATCCCTGGGCTACCGCAATTCTAAGATGGCAGTAGCCCATTTTAGCCTATGGGCTACAGACCGCACTGTTGCCGGGGCAGGAGGGACATTTGCAAGTGCCACCTGAAAATAAGGTGTGTGGCCTTGTTGTCAGGGGTGTGTGGCCTATGATCAAGGTAATCTTGTGAGGCCACGCCTCAATTTTTTGCAACTGTGGGGGTATAGCCAGGGCCATGCCCCTAACTGCTCAGTCTCAGTGAATGGACACTGCTGAGCAGAGTCTATTCGCTCCCAACTGCCCCACTACCGTGGGACACTGCTGGCCTCAAGTGGGACACAGGCAGGGCCGGATTATAATGGAGGCACAAGGGGTCAGTGCCCCTGGGCCCCCTCTGGCTAGGGGCCCCCTGTGATTGGCATGTATTTAAATATATATATATATATATTTATTTATTTTAGCTAAAGGTTTTGTGCATGGGAGTGGGGTCACCTATCTGCCAATGTGACAATGATTAATGGTGCTGAGCATTGGGAGCCAAGTGTGCAGTGCATTACTGGGAGTTGACTAAGTCCCATGACACTTTGCACCAGAGGGCAGAAGCTGAGACATTTGTGCTGAGCTCTGATTGGTGGAGCTCATTACATGCTTCTCAGGCCCATGGATAACAGCAGCAGCAGCCTCCCATGGGAGGGTTTTTAATCAGAGGCAGCACTGGGACTGTGAGGTCTCCTACAGAATAAGGTGCAGAGGGACAAACACAGGCTTTTCATGTGGTATGTATGCATGTATATATGTATGTGTATGTGTGTGTGTGTATATATATATATATATATATATATCCCCTGAAGTTACCCATTGACCAAGTTTATACTGCCTAAACTCTGTGTTTTGACAGTGTAATATTCCCCCATGCAGTTTGCAGCCAGTAATGACAAGTGCAAAGGGGCCCCCCTGTCTAACGTGCCCTGGGCCCCCCGAAGGCTTAATCTGGCACTGGACACAGGACAATACCAAATAAAAGAGACAGTTGGGGGGTATGGATCTGTCTGTCTGGTGGGAGTGCTTTGCTGAGGGAGGCATGCTGGCTCTAATCAGTCCACTTACAGGTATATTATAAATCATTTATTGTACTATATATGCCTATATATCTGTGCCTGTATCTGGTCATTTAAGCATTAGTGCTACATAGTAGTATAAGTATGGTTCTGTACAGCTCCAGCATGACAAGGAAGAGGCAGGATGACCCAACGCATGGCTGTCTGATCTATACTCATGATAGTGATCTGCAGTCAGTTCCTTCTGGGAGAGAGCAATGTAAAGTGGCTGCTCTGAGGTTTCACTGGGTAATCTGTTACTTGGTGGAAAAATTCCTTGAGAGACAGGAGGGGAATAAAGATGAGTGGGATGTGTAACGCCTTTCCCTAGCTGCTCACAACTGGGACATGTATACATCTCCCCAACTAAATATCTGTCTCCATCTTCTATCACAACCCTGCTTACAAGTCTGCATGGTGCCATACTCATCTTTTCTAGGAATATATTCATTTACTAAGAAATGATGCAATGATGTCACCAAGATGCAATAGAAGGTCCAGGTTGGAAAATGCTCCTTCACCTGCAATAAGGATATTAGTGAAGCAGGTAAAAGAAAAAAACATCCGCCCAAGAACCTGGAGATCATAGGCACATGTGTGCCCGGCTATTAGGAGAGTATTTACAGGGCTCACCGATAGTAAATGCATATGTTGTGTATATTTATTTAATGAAACAACATATAAATATGGTAAACATTTGATATTTATTGCTTTAAAAAATGCTGCTTGTATGATTTTCTTTTATAAGAGTGATCATCACAGTCATGCATAAGACCGCAACAGTAGTCAGCAATCATATTCCTGTCACATCTACCCTGGTACCTTTCCTCCATCACTTTTATGTCTTGGTGAAATCTCTCACCTTGCTCCTCACTATAGTCGCCTAAATTAACTGCAAATCTGTCCAAGTGACTGTGAAGAAAGTGTACTTTTATGCGCATATTTGCACCTAACTAAGTAACTAAGAGTTCCAGATTAAGTAAGAACACAATGAAGATTAAAACACATCTGCTAAGACAAGAAGGTCTAAAGCGTTTATGGGGAATGTTCAATTTCAGGGTATATGCAATATCTCAAAAACTAGAGCCAATATGGAAAACTAATGGCATATTTGGAATCAGTACCATCAAATTACCCTTAATTCATTCAAATATCCATGACTATAGAAAACAATTGTTGCCCAGTGTTAGCAGTCTGTCTGTACATTGCCCTGATTCTCTGGTCAGTGAGCTCTGCTGTGCGAAACATTTCTATAGCTGCTGATAGATCTAAATTCTGCTCTCTTAAGAGATGGCGATGTGTGCTTTCACAGTTTATGCCCAATACTAATTTGTCTCTTATAAGTTCATCTTTTTTTGTGCCATACTCACACGTTGCTGCCTTTTCTCTCAGCCGGGTAACAAACTTATCAATGGATTCTACAGTTTAATGCCAAAAAATGCAAAATCATGCACTTGGCTCTCAAAAATCCAAAGACTAAATGTAGTATAAATGGCACTATAATGGAATCTACTGAGGAAGAGAAGGATCTAGGTGTCATTATTTCCAGTGACTTAAAGGCAGGTAGGCAATGAAGAAGGCAAGTCAGATGCTTGGTTTCTATAATCTTGCATGTGTAAAGGGGATAGACTGTGCTATGAAGTAGCATTTTTAATTTGCGTTAATAACTGATACTTTTCTTCCTTTTCTTTGGTGATTGTTGAAAAATAATAGTCTCTGAGTGGTGTGCATAACACACAGTTTTATTAAATCCAAAAGAATTGGTTACGGATGTGATTGTCTTGGAGAACAGAAAAGTAAAACACAAACAGTGGTATATAAACAGTTCACAGAGAATCAGACCAAGATTTGAACAACAAACCTCATATGCCACACACACACAAAAGCTTCTACAAATGAAAAGAGGTGATGTTGCTCACCTATCAGTTTATGTTTATACTCTATTACTGTATATAGACATAATAGACAGGATCTGATTGGTTGCTATGGGCAACACTGCAGTGGTCTAAAGGCCGGCCACTACTGTAACTTGTCTGAATGGCAAGTCACATACAATCTCCCTAGAACTCCTCCAAGAGACCCTCCATATGATTTGGCACTTAATGTGCCATATTTTACATGCAATAAATTGCATATAATTAATTGCATGTGAAAGGACTCCAGGGGAGCTGCTGGGGGAGTTCAAGGGAAATTGGATACATCGCAGCTGCTAAGAAGCACCCGCGATGTGTCGCTGATGGGTCCGACTGTGATTTATCCTATGTGCTGCACATAGGATCTCCTGCTCCAATGTTCATGGGAATACCCACCGGATCAGACCGGATGACAAACACATGCAACTTGGTGACTTTTAACCTGATTTGTCAGCACGATCCATTGGAATTGGGTGAAAAGAGGTAAAATCGGACAAGTGTATGGGGGCCTTAAGCTAAGTAAAACTTACACATGCTTGTGCTGGGTACACAACAGAACGATTTGCACCTAATTCCCCCAAAGTCAATCTTGACCGACTGTATGTAAATTGGGCATGTTTTGGCATGTTTTAGATCGGATTTTGATCCGATGCGCGTCCCCGCTGCTCGTTTTGTCGTATTGCAGATCTTACCTGCTTTAGTCAGGATTTGAAAATGACCCCTTTGACTGGGTACAGATTAGAATTGGATCGAATGCAGATCGTGTGCTCCAGCAGATCATGCCACCATCGTATGGTCGTCTCATGATCTGCTCACAATCATGATCGTTCTGGTGTGTATCTATCATTAGAATAGCTTATGTGTTCAATGTGTGGTCTGTGCTAGGGGCACATGCAGGATATAAATAGCAGAACAGAACGTGTATTGGAAAATAGCTGTGGCCTCAACATTGTAGCACTTCGTATACAGATTCAGAGACTTAATCGGCGTACACACAGCCTTTTAGCATTGTATTGTATAGGTATGTATTCAGTCACAGAAAGATATACCATATCTCCCAACTTCTGAGTTGATTGAAGAGGGACAGCATTTTTGACGCTGTGGGGGCATGGTCAGTACTGTGTAAGCTGCTGGCCATGTCCCCAACCCCTCTGTCTCCCTAATAGACACTGCACATAGCATCTATTCACTACTGCTCTGCTAAGCAGACCAGCAACGGGCAGAGGGATCCTAACTGTGCCTTCCACCGTGGGACACTTCCAGGCCCTGGGTAGGATGCAGGACAGTCCACCAAAAATGGGACATTTCACACAAATATCGTGCCATTTAGGAGATATGGATAAACAAGTATCATGCATCAATTTAATCAACAGTCTCAGTCTGTGTCCTAGGTGCATAAAGAGGCATTTTCGGCAAAACAGATGCCTGATTCTCATGTTATTTGGCATGCCAATAGGGGCTGTTTGGCGTGACTACAGTAAAGATTTAAACATATCATTATTAAAGCATCTCATGAACTGAAAAAGCAGCATTTATCCATACCAGTTTAAGTCGTTATGCCTTCCTTTTAGTACGTAATGCTGGGTACACAAATTCAAATGCCCACCCAGCTGCGATTTGAGGATCACATCAAGCAGCCGAACTGTAAGTGAATATGTTTACCTAAATTGGCCACTTTGCTGGCATTATGTGGGTTCTCCATCAAGTTGATGTAGTGTATACCCAGCTTAAGCTCTCACAGCTTAAGAGTCCTATTTGCTCTTGTGTTTTACCAGCACAATGCAGCGCTCTGCTCTCTGGTTTCCTTCCTTTCAGTCACTATATGTTTGGCACAATATCACTCACCTCTACATGCTCCTTCAAGCTACAGAACGCTTCTCTATCCTTGCTTCAATAATCTTTCCTAATAATTTATGCTATACCATACTTCCCAGCATTCTCATATAAGAAGTCAGGACTCCCGCGCTTCCCTGTTGCACGTATTCCCAAAAAGTGCTGTGACCTCTGAAAATGGGGTATGGCTTGGTGGGAACACCTCACGCTTTCGTCACTATGTGGGTATGGCCATTGCTCTGTGAGCTACTTGCATGCCCCCTATCCCTCTGTTAGCAGTGATTAGATGCGCACAGGGGTCTCCTAACTGCCCTCACAGTGGGACACTGTTGCTTGCAGGTGGGATGGAGACACAAAAGTCATGATTGTCCTGCGAAAATCACAATAGTTGGGAGGTAAGCTATATATTGTCCTATTAATATTATATACATTTGGGGACAATTTAGTGCCTTATTTTAGGCTCTTTGTATGTCAATGATTATCATTCCACATGTATCTGTGATGTTTTATGAACGCATGTAAAACCAAAATATTGATGTTCGCTTGTGTATTTCCCACCACAGTCACATTGTTGAATACACCATAAAGCAAATTACAACCATTGCTATCTCTAGGCAACGCACAGGGCCACAGTCCCAGAAAAAAATGGATAACTTATCCTAGGTATGACAACATTGGGCACATGATAGCAAAAAAATCAAAGTGGCAAACAACTGTTAACAAAACATACCACAGCATGTGTTAAGTGTAACAGATGACAGACATTGATGTTGATGAAAGGTAGATTTTCAAAAGCTTCCATAACAAGCAAGTAGTGCTTCTAGTTAGCATTTTGCTATTGAATTCTAGAACATAATAGATGGATTCTGATTGGTTGCTATGGCCAAGATTTCGTAAATCTTCCCATGAGAGTGAGACAGACATGGAAATTATTAAAAGTGAGTAGGGAGAGAGAGAAGGCAAAAAATGCTATTCATACATATGTTTACATATAGGGGTAATTCAGATTTGATTGCACATCTGCGAATATGAAGCAGTAAGCGATCAGGTAGATGCCGTCTTGCTAAAGTGAAATGCCACCTTGCGGATTCATGTGCACGCCATGAAAATGGATATGTAGGGCTAATGAAGACCACAGCAGAGCGAATATGTCCTAAACCCTTCGTAAGAGGCTCACCATAGGATGATTTTTCCATTGAGCACCACTCATCGCAGGTTCGGAGTAGCCAGAGACTTACTAGGCAGCTGCGATGAATACAGCCTTATGCGGCCTGTTGCTGATGTCACTCATTTGGCAATGCCTGCATCTTCCTGGACATTCCCAGATTTTTTTTTTTTTGTCACGTCTAGTGTAGGAGCCGGACTTGAGGCAAAGCCTAGGGGTAGGCTCCCCTGACAGGGTTTGTAGGGAGCTGATTAGCAGGTTAGTCATAGAAGGGGTGTCAAAGGAGAGGGTCATAGGGGGAGGGGCTTAACGGGGTGTTGGAAGGGTTTATAAGCAGGGTTCAGGCGGGAAATAGGGGTCACTGGGAGAATTTTTTCAACAGCTAAGCAGCCCTGGCATCTCCCATGGCTTCCCCAGGCGACGCTGATGCGGAGGTATCCGCTGCGCTTGCTGCCCTTAGGGAGGCAGCGGGCACTAGAGGGGCTGAATGGCTGCAGCAGCAGATGTCCGGTTTGCTGGGGGGACTGGGAGCAGCAACACAAGAGGCTGCTTCAGCGGGCGCACGGCCTCGGAGGTCTAGGCCTCCGGAGCGCTTCAGCCCATCGGTGTCCCCCAGGGTTCAGCGCCGTTCACGGAGCCCTGTCAGGGACCCTCCAGGCCTGGCTGCGGGCCGGGCACCTTCCGCCCGCAGGACCAGGTCTGGGAGGAATCCGGCTAGCAGGCGGAACCCTCCGCGCGGGGGGGGATCACCCCCCCCCCGTGCATGAAGATCCGGCGGTGCGGGGTGCTGGACCTGGAACGGCGGGACATGCTGCGCATGCCGCTGCCCAGCGCGGGGTGAGTCGTGCCAGGGGGGCAGACGTACAGGCTGAGGAACGCAGGCCTGGTACACGGAGCGAGCGGCGCCCATCTGGCTCCGCCTTCAGTGAGGTCACGCCGGCTGGCGCTGTACCTGAGGGTCGCGATGACAGGAGAAGAGAGATGCCACCAGCAGCAGATGATGGAGAAGTACCTGGTCCTTCCACATTGGCTGGGGCCCGTCAGGACGCTGGATCTGCGGCTGCTGGGTTCACAGCCCCTAGGCAGCCTGGTGAGTCTGTCTCTATGTCTGTTAATGCTTTAGCGCAGAGTCAGGGGGGGGAGGGTTAGCCCTCCAAGGGGAAATGAGCAGGGGTTTTACTGAATTGTTGAGTGGTTTTGCAGATTGGTTGGCTGTTTTGCGGCAGGGGGCGGGGCCGTCCCCGGCGGCGGCGTGGGTGCCGCAGAATGCGGGCACACCAGCCAGCAGTAGCGTGGTAGTCAGCAGTAGTGTGCCGGTTAGCGGTGGGGTGCCGGCTAGCAGCGGGGTGCCGGTGGCCGGCAGTGGGCAAAGCAGCAGTAGTGCAGGGGCACAAGGGAGCAGTGGGGAGACGCAGGAAGAGAGTGGGAGGCTCAGTGACACTGCAAAAGGGGAGGTGTATGTCTGTTTTGAGGGGCCGTTGGGGGCCCACCTGAAGCAAGAAGTGAGGGAGAAGATTTGGAAAGGGGAATACGTGGATATATTTTCACTTCTCCCTTTGGAGCGTTTTAATCTGGATAGGCCCCGTAAGGAGGAGAAGAAGGAGGAGGAGGAGCGTCGGCGGTATCGGCTGATACCGCGGTCGTTCACGAACTGGTTACAAGCATTTGCTATTTTAGCTAGTGTGATTGGGGAAAAGGCACCTGACAATTGTTCAGGTTTGTTTTGTTACATGGATGCGATTGGGGAGGCGCACTGTGTGTATGGGGGCCTGGCTTGGCTCCGGTATGATGAACAGTTTAGACAGAGGAAGGCGGTGCGCCCTAACATACGTTGGGACCATAAGGATATTGCTTTATGGTTAAAGGTGACGGCTCCCATGAAAAGCGGGCAGCCCTTTCGTGGGGACGAGGGGGCCGAGGGAGGCCACAAACGGGACGGCCATGCAGAAGGGACTCTGTTTTGCCTTCAACGACGGGTCATGCCGGTTTGGGGCAAAATGCAAATTTAAGCATGAATGTTCCTCGTGTGGAGGGACCCATGGTGCAAATAAATGCTTCAGGGGGAAGTCACGGGACGGTAATTCAAAAGGGGGAGACGCCGGTTCGGCTGGAAAGGATGCTGGGCTATCTACATAGATATCCCGACCGGCAGACAGCCGCGTTGTTGGAGGAGGGGTTTAAGGAAGGTTTTATGATACCTTCCGACGTGCGGGTTTCAGGGGTTTTTAGGAGGAATTTGAAGTCTGCAAGGGAACACCCAGACGTGGTTCAGGATAAATTGTTTAAGGAGGTAAAGCTGGGTCGTATGGCGGGACCATTTGGGTCGCCACCATGGCCAGATTTGATAGTCTCACCATTGGGGGTGGTGCCAAAAAAGGAGGCGAACAAGTTTCGTCTTATACATCATTTATCTTTTCCAAAAGGGGCGTCGGTCAATGATGGCATTGACCCCGACATCTGCTCGGTGGTTTATACATCGTTTGACGCAGCTGTTCAGTGGGTGAAGCGGTTTGGGAAAGGGGCCCGGTTGGCAAAAACTGATATTGAATCGGCATTTCGTTTGCTGCCGGTTCACCCAGCTAGTTTGCGTTTGTTAGGATGTTATTGGGACGGGGAGTTTTTTGTTGATCGTTGTTTACCGATGGGTTGCTCCTTGTCGTGTGCTTATTTTGAGGCCTTTAGTTCCTTTCTGGAGTGGGTGGTTAAGGATGTCTCCGGGTGCAGTTCAGTTATTCATTACCTGGATGACTTCTTATGTATTGGTCCTGGGGGGACTGGGGTATGCGACTTGTTGTTGAGGACGGTTGAAAGGGTGGCGGCAGACTTTGGGGTCCCTCTTGCACCTGGCAAGACAGAGGGCCCTGCGACAGTGATCAGTTTTTTGGGTATTGTCATTGATACTGAAAATATGGAGTGCTGCTTGCCCGAGGAGAAATTGCTGGGTTTGAAGGCTGAGGTAGGGAGGGCATTGCTGGTGAAGAAAATTAGATTGCGGGAATTACAGTCCTTGCTGGGCAAATTGAACTTTGCGTGTCGCATTATGCCTATGGGCCGCATATTCAGCAGGAGGCTGGCAGCAGCGACGGCAGGGGTGGTTCTTCCTCATCATTTTGTCAGATTAGGTAGTGAATTGAAAGGTGACTTGCGGGTATGGGCAACATTTTTGGAGGCTTTTAACGGCAGAGCTTTGTGGATGTCGGACACATGCGTGGCCACGGAGCTAGACCTCTTCACAGACGCGGCCGGGAGTGGCGGTTTTGGGGCATATTGCCAGGGACATTGGTGTGTAGGCCGGTGGCCTGAGTCTTGGGTGCAGAGGGGCATGGTAAAGAACTTGGCATTGTTGGAATTGTTTCCTATTTTGGTTGCAGTAGTGGTTTGGGGGGAGTTGTTCCGCAATAGGAAGATTTGTTTTCACTGCGATAATTTAGGGGTTGTCATGGCCATTTACCAATTGTCGGCATCTTCACCGCCAGTGGTCACTATTTTGCAGCAGTTAGTATTAGAATGCCTGGCGTTGAATTTGTGGGTGGTGGCGAGGCACGTCCCCGGTGTCTCTAACGGTATTGCGGATTCCTTATCTCGTTCACAGTGGGAGCGTTTCCGGGAGTTGGCGCCAGAGGCGGACAGGGAGGGGACCGGGTTCCCGAGTCGGCTCTGGGATCTGCTGGACGGGTAGTTGACCAGCTCATCAGGGAATCTTTGGCCCCGAATACATGGTCGGCGTATAATCAAGACTGGCGGAGCTGGTTGGAATGGCGTGAGGCAGCAGGTTTGAAGGAGGATGACGATGAGTTGGCTGTTCTGTTATATATAGGCCATTGTAAAGAGATTGGTTGGTCAGTGGCAAAAATCACGCGCTGCATGGCGGGCTTGGCTTTTGGGTTTCGTGCAGGAGGTAGGCCTGATGTCACTAAGAATTTCCTTATTTCGCAAGCATTGAAGGGTTGGAGGAGAGGCCATGTGGTACAGGATCAGAGAAGGCCGGTTTCCTTTCAGTTGTTGCAGAGTATGGGCATGAAGTTAGGGGTGGTTTGTAGTTCCAATTTTGAGGAAAGGTTGTTCGGAGCGGCCTTCTCGCTTGCCTTCTTCGGGGCATTGCGGATAGGTGAGCTCGTGAGTCCAAGTAAGTCCAGGCCGGGGGGCTTGTTGGAGGAGGATGTAGATTTATACTCGGATAGGGTGGAGCTATTGGTGAGGAGGTCAAAGACGGATCAGTTAGGGAGGGGGAAGAGGGTAGTTCTCTTCTCTGTACCAGGGTCGGAGATGTGCCCGGTGGCACGATTAAGGAGGTTTAAGGAAGTCAGAGTGGGCAGGGGAAGGGATCCTTTGTTGGTGCATGCAAATGGGTCTTTTTTGTCACGGTTCCAGTTTATTAGTGTGTTTAGAGCAGTCCTGCGGACGTTGGGCCTCAAGGGAGAGGAATACGCTGGTCACTCTTTCCGTATTGGGGCCGCAACTGAGGCTGCTAGAATGGGATTTGGTGATGAGTTAATTAAGCGTATTGGGCGGTGGGAATCGTCTCGTTTTCGTTCTTATGTTCGCTTAGGGGATTGTTGAAGTTGACTGCGTGTTTTTCTGTTTTTAGGGCAGTCTCCGTGCCTGATTTGGATTTTAGGACATTCATATGTCTTTTGGGGAGCTTTACGGGCGGATGTCAGACCGAACGGCCGCCAGCTGGGTTTGGATAGAGAGGAGGCATTGGTCCGCTGGCTGGGGAAGCGCGGTATGGTATGGAGTGGAGTGTTGCAGGAATTTCACCGTTTTGTTCGGCTCGATAGGGCTCCCGATATATTAGTGTTGCATGTGGGTGGGAACGACCTTGGGGGCAGACCATTTAGGGAGTTGATACGGGATATCAAGTTTGATCTCCTGCGTTTATGGGCAATGTTTCCGGAGGTGATCACGGTTTGGTCGGACATTGTGCCACGCCAATATTGGAGAGATGCAAGGTCGGCTGACAAGCTCAATAAGGCACGGATTAAAGTTAACAGGGCGATTGGGCGCTTTATGGCCAGAAACGGGGCTGTGGTGGTGAGGCACAAGGAGCTGGAGTCTGGTGCCGGGGCATTTTGGAGAGGGGACGGTGTGCACCTGAATGCTGTAGGGATAGATATTTGGTCGTTGGGAATACAAGAGGGAGTTGAAACAGCGTTCCGGATGTGGGGGGGGCGCACGGGGTTAAGGGTTTAATCCCGTGCTTGGTGGCGGAGGGGGGTCCTCGAGGTTAGTGGCATTGAGGCTTAATTATGCGGCGGGGAGGGCCCCATGAGGGGGCTGGACTCCCCTGGGTGAGGTTAAGTAATGAGCACTGGGTGTTGACAATTGGTGCCCTCGAGCCAATCGCTATCGGCTGGGGGTAAGAACTCCTGGAAGTGCTTGAACGTGTGGATAGATTTATTGAGGGCCTCGGGGACCACCTCCGTGGGGAATGTTTTGGTTATTGTTAAACTTGTATTGTTTCAATAAAGATGGCCGCTGTGGCCAATTTTATCCAACAGGAGAGTTGTGTCATTTTTGGTGGATATATGGGCACAGCGATTAGACAATACCTGGTCATGTAGGAGCCGAACTTGAGGCAAAGCCTAGGGGTAGGCTCCCCTGACAGGGTTTGTAGGGAGCTGATTAGCAGGTTAGTCATAGAAGGGGTGTCAAAGGAGAGGGTCATAGGGGGAGGGGCTTAACGGGGTGTTGGAAGGGTTTATAAGCAGGGTTCAGGCGGGAAATAGGGGTCACTGGGAGAATTTTTTCAACAGCTCCCACCCACCCTCCCTATTTTTAGACGATTTTAGGTAAAATAATTGATAGAATGTCTTTTTGTCACAGTGGCCTGTGCGGAGGGGGGTCCTCGAGGTTAGTGGCATTGAGGCTTAATTATGCGGCGGGGAGGGCCCCATGAGGGGGCTGGACTCCCCTGGGTGAGGTTAAGTAATGAGCACTGGGTGTTGACAATTGGTGCCCTCGAGCCAATCGCTATCGGCTGGGGGTAAGAACTCCTGGAAGTGCTTGAACGTGTGGATAGATTTATTGAGGGCCTCGGGGACCACCTACGTGGGGAATGTTTTGGTTATTGTTAAACTTGTATTGTTTCAATAAAGATGGCCGCTGTGGCCAGTTTTATCCAACAGGAGAGTTGTGTCATTTTTGGTGGATATATGGGCACAGCGATTAGACAATACCCTGTCATGTTTTTTTTAACACTCCCATAAATGGCCATTTACAACCCACAGACTAGTGTACCAGTCATTTTATTTTGTGTAGTAAGTAACCTATATTGATCCATCATTTGTTATATAGGGTATATTCATACCTGCATCCTTTTGACTTAATGCATCATTTGGTAGCATTTATACTGTCACAATCTATATGTAGTTTTTCAAGGGTCATCTTGGAAGTTAACAGGGTCTGTATGAGTCCACATCAGGCCACTGTGATGCATATTGTTCATTACATTTAGACTATTACAGCCTCTTATCTGACAGATCTACATCTTTAACTGCATATTTTCAGAGTCTTTATATATTTTGACATTTGCCATATTACCAACCACTACAGATGGAGCAGCTCCCTTCGGAGCTGCTCCTGGTGAAAGAATCAACATCTGCCACCAGCTGACGGAAGGGGGAGTCCTCCGCCACCGGTCACCTGCATCTCCCGGCAGCCCCTGCCGGCTCCCCCCACTCCCTGCTAGTCTCCCTGAAGTGGAGATGGGCAGGGAAAGTGATCCCTGCTGCCGTACTGGGCCTTGCTGACGGGGACGCACGTGCAAGACGCTCACGCATCCCCATCAGATGGCGCACCTCTCTACTAGCCTGCGCCAGCTAAGGGAATCTAGCGATTCCCAGCGCTGGCTGAGGAGCGCTCCATCTGTATTTTGATTATTTCTAATAACATTCAGTGTTTTGTGTATTGTCTATTTATGTTAAGCTCCTCCACGTGAGAAATTATCCTAAGACACCAAATAATGCCAACATATGGAAAGAAGATATGCCTAACAAGCATGCCCTCTTTGCGTTTAATGCTAAGGATCTCCCTAATGTCCTGCGGACACAGGAGGTCTGTGGTGTGTGGTAACCTTTCATAAGTTTTGACCCAAAGGCAGGGAAAACAGTTAGTTGCCATTTAAGCCTCACTGGAAATAAACTATTCCTGGTTGCAAAATTGTCAATCAGATACATTGCCTGGATCATTCACCTGCTTAATGTCTTGTACTAATTACAACCAAATATAGCATTTCTAGGATAAAATGAAAGGCTAAAAATGCGTTATTTTATGCCTTAACCTGCATTCCACAGCTTATCTACTCTAACAATAAAATATGCTTTCCAATGCTGATCGCGCAACTTTCATAATCGATGACAAGTCATCATCTGTATGGGCCTTCTTTTAAATATTTTATGACACAAATCACTGAACTGACTTTACATTTATACAGATATTAAAATACATTACATTTTTGTTACATCTCTTTATAATTCAACCAGTCCGTTCACCTTATTAATAAGGTTCACTGCCTCTGAACTCTTTGAAATTCTCTGATGTGCCACAACTGTACCCATAAACCAAAATGTGGTTTAATTAGTGTTTGCACCCATAAATCAACTTAGATTTAACACAAATGACTAGAAGAATCAATATATATCCATGTTTTTTTTTCTTTAACTTGCACTACCCTATACAGACATTGCTCCAAAATCAATAGATTGCATTCCTACGAGATTTACACTGAATTGAAACTCTGCCATCTTTGGCTCCATCCAGCTCCTTTATAAGACATCATTCCCGTCTGTTCCTGATCATGAAACAAATAATTTATTACATTCAGAATTTAAAAAAAATGCACTACCCAAGTATCTGGAATTATAGCAGTCAATGTTAATTTCAGAATTTAGGAATTTGAGTATTTCAATGCATTGGTTGATGATGAGCTCTTAGACTATGGCCAAGATATCATTACATAATGAATGCTCAGGGCATCACAAAAGTTATTTCTTCTGCTAAACATAAAATGGTCAGAATCTTCATCCCACCTGACCCACCTTTGATAAAGCCACCTGGAGTGGCGAAACGCGTCAGGGAGCTACTGGGGTACCCTCATCCCCCCCTGCCTTATCTCTATTCAACTGGATTGCAGCCTGAACCATTCCCTGGATTACAAATACCACCCAAAGATACCGTTTCCTCGTGTCTCCACCAAAAGGACCAGCTCTTGGTAATATACCCACTAAACATCTTTCCTGGGAGCATCCGAGTTTATCACCATCACTCCACCATCGGTAATTTGTGCCAACTTGGGCCGATAAGTGGACACTCGGACGAGGACATTCCATACCCATCAGGGTGGTAATTATACACGTTTTGATTTATCCAACTCAATCCAAGGGATACATAGGAACGGACTCTCCAGCTATACTGCAGGGGGACCCCCATTATTTCATACCCACCCACCATTTATTTTATTTTACAAACCCCAGTTTTTTATACAGTATTTTATTATTATGTATTGTTATTAAATAAATTGTTCAATCTTTTCTCAAAACCATTGCACTGTTCAAATTTCTTTAATTTTTTTTCCTAGAATCTTCATCTTGTCTTCTAGATTGGATTAGAAGAGCCTAACCTAAAAAAAAAGGGGGGGGGGTATGGCCTGGCCAACAGTGGAAGAAGACATGATGTCCCTGTGCTCCAGGAGACATCTGGACGCTGACTCCTAGGCTGGCCAGTAGCCTTTGCTCCCTGCTTCACTTACATTAGCTACATGCCTTACCCTGCACATTTATTACTTTGATGTGTATATTTTATATATATATATATATATATATATATATATATACTCACTGTATTATATCCCGCGCAGCAGCGGCGGCCATCTTGCCTGCAGCACTCACTGGAGCTGTACCTGGCATTTACTCTTCTGGCTGAGGAGGCCCCATAAGCCTACTTTACCTCATATATATAGTACTCCACTAATTATGGTTGGCTCTCTTTTCATTATTACTGGGTTTAAGTGGCTAATTTACATCATTTCTACCTGAATGTGTAAACCTCCTCTGGTGGTCATATACAGATACTACTACATTAATTCCTTGTATACTTCTGTTATCTGTGCTACTGCTGCACACACCTTGTTGAGGTTATCCCCCAAGCTGCCCACTACTGTGGCCCAAAGCAGACGGCAACTGGACCCCATGTGAGCGCTTCTCCACCATGCAGCTCCACTAACAGAGGAATGTGACCTTTGTCTCCCACTCCATGCACAGTGCTCATTTCATATGTAACATTTAACAGCTTCCTTCTCTAATGGGAAAAACAGGGAAAAACTCTCAAAGTAAGACTCCCCGGAAATCTTGAGACAACACCTCTCAACAGAACTTGCGCTCCTGCTTATCTACCCCACATTTGGCTGACTCCCCTGAAGTGCCATCTGGTGCTGTCATCATCACCGCTACTTCCACCATGGCTGTCGTTCCTTCATCGGTGATGCACACGACCACTTGTTGCAGTTGACAGGTGAAATTGCGGAGATCCTCTCCCATGTTAAGTCGCTGGACACCAAACTAGGCATGCAAGCCCTGGAGTCATGGCTCCACGAATCCTTGCAAACTCTGATATTTCTAGTTCTAGTCCATGGAGTAAGTGAGCGGCCGGGCACTCAGTATTCTTATACTTGAAAATAGTTTTCACATTATTTGTGTTGAAGTTTGCCCCCTTTACTATAGTTACATCGTATACTTATGATTTAGGTATTTGCAGAGTTTCTCCATACATAACTTTGTATGAAAATTAATTTTTCTTTCTTAGGTTGACAAAGTCACTGCCCCCTAGTGTGCCCCCGACCGCAATCCTTTTCCGTGACATGGGTACTCTGGTAGTCCCTTTTTTTTCTGGATGCGTTTTTTTCATGCTCTCACCATGTTTGTTTGTTTGTTTGTTTGTTTTTTGAATTGTATTATCACTAGCTCTGGTCTCCTCGTTTTCTTTTATGGCTGTCTCTCTAAAGGTGCACATACACTGTGCGATGATCGCACCCATTATGGGCTGGATCGCATTGCTTTGAATGCATTTTGCATGTGATTTGCGTGTGATGCAATTCGCGGGCAGTACAAAAAGTATGTGCAGCACATAATTTTAGTACTGTGCGATGTGATGCCCGCTGGAGTGCGCATCGCATCACATTGCAGGGTGCTATCGCACTGTGTATGGGCACATTTAGACTATTTTCAATCAAAACTAGAGGGTTAAATGTCCCCAAAAAATTAGCACAGGCCCTCCGCTCTTTCCATGGACAGAGAGCTGATATTGTCATAGTTCAAGAGACTCACTTTCGGCATTCAGACGTGGCACCCCGTTTTTTTCCCTACGCTCTTTTATACACAGTCCAACTCTAAGGGAGTGGCAATTATCTTTGCTAAACATATGCTTGTGTCTGAAATAGTGGTCCATAGGTTGGAGGAGGGGGGTGCCTACTTGGTAAATGCACTTTGTCTAACCAAGTTTTCACCATTGTCAATATTTACACCCCAAACCAGGGTCAACCAGAATTTCTTGAGAAGGTGTTCGATAAGATTTCTTCTCCCCAGTAGGTCGGAGGTGGCTTGAATTGGACCCTAGACCCCCGCCTAGATGTTTTGTCCCCCCCCCATAGCTGATCTTGGTGTTTTAATGATTCTCTACTATTGTAGATCCCAACTAGATGAGCGCATCAAGGAATACATTGAATGTAACGTGAACCCTGATGTTTCAAAACTCACAATTTCGGAGGCACATAAATGTGTATTAAGGTTAAGTTTTCCTTCAGGAAATGCTGCAACAGATCTTATAAATGGGGCATTAAAACTGGAAAAATGCTGGATCATGTGCTCTGAGAGCATTTTCCTTTATACTCTCTATTAAGGATGGAGCAGACCGGGCTCTCCACTAAACTAGTGAGATTGTGCCGTCATTATGCACTTATTACTCTTCCCTATGCAACCTCCCCCTACAGGAACCTTCCCTGATACTATACGCAAATTGCAAGCTATTGATGACTATCTAACTAAGATAGGGTTCCCCAGGCTCACTGCACTCAATATTGAAGAGCTGGAGAAGCCTTTTACTATGCTAGAACTGAATCTATCAAATCTTCCCCCCACCTGGAAGAGCTGCGTTCCAGATGCCTTCAACATCACCTACTACAAGGCCTTTAACCCCTTCAGAGGTGGGGTTTTTTTTTGGGAGCGCTCCCCACTGGGCGAGTTTTTTATGGGGAGCGCTCCCTTTAAAAAAAAACACCACTACCCCCCTGGTTCCGGGCAGCGCCGCTGAACTGTCAATCAGCGGCTGCCCGGACCTGCGCCCCCCGCGCCGCATCGCTGTCCCCAGCAGCCGGCTTGTCATAAGCCGGCGCCGGGGACTTCTATTGAACACCCGGAGGGGAGGGGGGAGGAGGAGGGAGGAGGAGGCAACGCCGCAGAGGGGAGGGAGCCGGACAGCGCAACGCTGCTTGAGATCAGAGTGAACTCAGCAGCGCTGCCCGGCTCCAAACAGTGGCAATCCCGAGAATTTTCCGGGCTTGCCAGACTGGGCACTGAGGCACAGCCTGGAAAATTCTTGGGATTGCCACTGAAGAGGTTAAGGACAAGTTGCTTCCTTTACTACTAAAGGCCTTTAACGCGGTCTCTGACCAGTCCCCTTTCCCTAGACAGTCAATAGAAGCCCATATCACAGTGATCCCTAAGGAAGGTAAGGACCCTTCCCTCTGCTCCACCTACCGCACCATTTCCTTCTTTAATGTTGATGTCAAGTTATTCACTAAAATTTTGGTGAATAGACTTACAGCCTTTCTCCCAGCAGTTATACATAATGATCAGGTTGAGTTTCTTCCCGGCCGTGAGGCCTGACACAACACTTGTAAAGTTCTAGCCCTCATTTACCATATCTCCACGACGACTGCCCCCCACAATTTTACTGTCCATGAAAGCTGAAAAGGCATTCGATTGGAATGATTGGAGTTTCATGCCCATTGTGCTATAGGATCTGGGACTGGGCCCTGTAATTTTTCAGCAAGTACTCTCCCTATACCACTTCCCTTTAGCTAAGGTTAGAGTCAATGGCTTCCTTTCCTGCCCCTTTACTATCAAGGTTAATTACTCTAACTCAGTTGCCCTGAATATTACTGCCCCACCCCAAATGCTATCTGGTCTCAAAACTACGTTTTCGTTTGCCTGGCACAGGTCCAAATTAAAATACCTTGGAATAGCCATCACCAGGGATCCCGCCTAACTGTGTGAAGCGAAATTCACCCCCCTTCTAAATAAGACGCATTCCGATCTACGTTCCTGGAGAGCTCACCTTTCTCATGGTTTGGGATACTGAGAATCCTTAAAAAGAATTCCTTCCTAGAATCCTGTACCTTCTACAAACCTTACCAATAAAAATACCACAGCACTGATTTTTGGATGTTCAGGCCCTCATCCGGGACTTTGTGTGGGGAGCTAAGAGACCACATCTAAAGCTAGATGTAATGAATAGAACAGAGGAGGTCTCCAGCTCCCCAATATCCAGGGATACTACCACGCCTGCTGCCCTACTAGAACTCTTCAGTGGTCGTGGAATGATACATCAAAGCAGTGGGTCCAGATTAAACAACAGGCGCTTCCTGTCCCTATCTACTAATACCGATCACTAAGGAAGACACTGACGTTAAAAAGGCGGAGAAATGCGTTGG
This sequence comes from Crinia signifera, assembly GCF_055691185.1. Taxonomy (NCBI): domain Eukaryota; kingdom Metazoa; phylum Chordata; class Amphibia; order Anura; family Myobatrachidae; genus Crinia; species Crinia signifera. Next base: position 165,879,848 of record NC_139221.1, read on the forward strand.
TTATCGCTCTTTTAGGAACCAATTTTGTCAGTTGTGTTGGAGAATCCCTTCCGGTGAACGGACCCTTATACAGCCAGTCTGGAGTGCTAACCAGGAGAAGCCAGGAGCCCACCACCATCTTCAAATAACAGGTGGCCAACTGTACTTACCACATAACAGTGCCTGAATTTTGTTGTGAGCACAAAACTTCATACAAAGCAGTGTTAATATAAACATCTATACCTATATGCTGGCATTCGTTTAAAGAAGCAATCAATATAGCCCATGCAGGCTGTGCTTGAACTGCTTCATATTCACTATCTGACTATCTGCTAAACATCTTATTGCTTTTGGGAACTCAGTTTTACCAATAAGAGGTATCATTACCCCCAGGAGATTTCTCATCTGCATTAACAACAATATTCCCTTGGGAGGATCTGCCTTGCCGTTTTTCTACTGTATATATCAGATTGTATGTATTTGCTTTTTATTGTGAACATAATTTTACATGATTTGAATTTAATATTAAATTGTTCTTTACTATTTTAGCGCAGTGCTTGTGTTTTTGTTTTGCCCTATCTACTTGACCCCATCTCAGTCTTCCACACCCCACTATAGCACCTACCTCCTACCTAACATTGGTGGAAGTCTCTTAGGAAGTCACCTTCTATCTCATCTAGGTCCTCCCTGTATGTACCCTCTTTAGCACATAATAGCCTCCTGAGTTAGACCTTAGAGCCTCTGCCTGTTGGTTGGAATAGGGGCCTCCTCCAAGCTGAACAGCTGGTAAAAGGAAGAAAAATGTCAGCCTGAAGATATTCAGACCAAATGGAACTTACCTGGCGGGGCATATTGGCGGTACCTACTGTACAAGTCCACCACTATCTCCAATACCTCTGTCCTTCTGGCACACTCTGTATGACTCTAATACCTTTTGAACTCCTCTGTACTAGTAGGTCCCCTCCCTCCCATACTATCTCTTTAATATATAATCTTCTTCTGAAAGATACAAGCCTCCAACTTCTGTACTTTACTAAAACCTGGGATAGAGAATTGAGGCCCTTATTCTGATCGGTGCGGCCAGATCCGAATATGCGGGCAGGACCGTGCGTGCGAAACCCCGCCTTCCATACGGATCGCCAACTCCGTCCGTACGCGGTAAGAAGCTGGCCGAACGGACCGCACGTGTATTTTTCATGGAATACGCCTCCTCCATCTCAGGGAACCTCCCCCATCATTCGATGGTCGCAGACCATCGAATGCAGGACCGAGTGGTCCACCAGCTCCCGCAACCTCAGACCACACGGACATTTTTCCGTGCAAAAGCAGAGATCTGGGCGGGCAGCTTACATCCGGCGATGTCATATGTCAGCCCCCTACACGTGCGTCACGGCCGCATTACCATACGTACGCCCAGCGTTTGCATGGGAACGCCCATGAAACGCGGGGCGTATGCATATGGTAATGAGCCCAAATAGCCCTTCACGCCCCTCTCCACCCCCTGTTCGGAGTGTTCACATTTCATGTGGGATTTGGCCGTACGCCCCGCTCGCACATGCGCAGAGACGCCTCTGCACATGCGCAGACACAAAACATCGGCGGCACGAACGCACGCGGATATTACCGCACCAACCAGAATAAGGGCCTAAGTGAGGTGGTTGGAAAAAAAAACTGTGTTAAAATTTCCCATTTAGCACAGGATTCTCAATATTAGATGGTGGTGCTCCAGGGCCCCTGGCAACCGATTGCACATATGGTGGCAATGCTCACGCATACTTCCATTTTGGTTTGAGGTTCTTAAACTTTCTGCGATTATTATTATTTGTCTGTTCCACCTTTCCTCTACACCTCTCTCGAGATATAAAAAATCCCCATCATGCCATCTGAAAATTGCAGCTAAATCGGTCATCCTGATAAGGTGTCGCTCTCCCTCTCCTCCAACGATTAAAGATTGGTTTACTAAAATTTATTTTTATATGGAAATGGAAGATCTATTGTCTTCTGCAAATGACAAATATGCAGTATTTAGAGATGCATGGTTCCGCTGGATGGACTTCAAGGACTCCAAAACTATTAAGGACATTTCCCCCCCCCACCCTCTTGCGCCCCCGCAGACTATCTTGGCGGTCGTCATACACCGAGGATATGCACCATCTGTTAGTTCAGCCTAACCCTCTTTCTTCACCCCCTCTCTCTTTATTCTTTTTTCTTGCTCTTTTTCCCCCTATACCTTTCCTTTTCATTTTTGGTTTTACACTTAATTTGCACTAAAAATAAAGTCAGTTCAGTCACATGATCAGACAACCATTGAGCTTGGTTCTTAGGCACAACCCGTCAAAATAGAATTTTGTCAATGGAGCTGACCCACATACCACTATGTCAAGTTCCTTGTGAGCGCAATAAAGGGTGATGGAGGACGTATAACCTGGTGGAATATAAATTAACACTAATCAAGAATATTGAAGAATATCAATCATCAGTTTTCCATAACAAAGCTGAGTTTCTGTCCAATGAGATAATAGCAGAAAGCTATAGACCAGTCAAGCTCTTCTATACGTTGTAAATGCTTTGAAGACCAGCATGACTGTAGTTTCAATAAGTAATCTCCCAATTAGCATGCAAAGAATGTGCAAATATCTTTGTATATAAAGATCCATCCGAGCTGGAATGTTCACAGTGCCATCAAAGCAGTGACATATTTTTAAGCTTGCCAATGTACGACACCTGTCTTCATGGATCAGCTTTGACCCATTATACAGAACTCTTGTCTATGAAAAACCTTATAAAGCTTAGAGTCTTCAGTAAATAGGGACACTTTATTTTCTCAGTGCCTCCTACAAGGTCATGCATAAGAAGATTGAAAAGGACAGTAAATGTAGCCCACGCTACACATTTTTACTGTAACATCTCTTTAGTCTTCTAGCCTTGAACCAGTACGTTATTTATCCACTACAGTATATGACCCTGTACACTTGATGATGTGTACAGAGTATTACTATACAAAATATTTCTGTCACATTTACTCATTTTGAATTTCTAAATAAAAACATATAAATGTTTAGTTGTTATATATTCTAGAACTATTCATCATGCTTTATAATTTTGTGGTCATTTTCTCATTGCTACAGTATAATATTTAAGGGTTTATTAATTTTCCAAAAATCACGTTTAAGCGGTAGTTTCCTTACACTCATAAATATGCTGAATGCACAAGATTTAAGAATTATCTACTTTGTTCACCTAAGTAACATAAGATACTGTAGTTCCTATTTTTTTAATAGCCACATGGGATTGGGGAACGCATTGGGGACCCGAACGCTAAAAACCAACGCTAAATGGATACTGTGATAATGACCATCGCTCATTAATCACAATATCTGGTCATTTTTATAGGATAGTATGTGTGCTGCAGAAACATTGATTATATAGAAAACCTCTATTCTGCTGAGTATATAAAAATCTAAATTATCTTGGATGATGATGAGGTGGGTAAAAAGGGATATGACTATGTAAGCGCTGTTAGGTTTTTTATTTTAGAAATGAAAATGTGAAGGGAGGACCTATAGTACACTCAAAAGTGCTTGGGTTTTATTTACAACTATAGCTATCTGTGGCCACTCTTCAAATCTACCCAGAACAGCACATCTGATTTATTTATGCAAAATACTGACAATTATTTCCCCTATATTTGTGGGACTTGCCCTTCAACTCACAAACACAATTGTAGGCAAGTCTCACTGCAAAGGCTTCTTGTCCATTTACCTTAGTGGTAAAACACACAGTTGAGTGCTCTCAGTCTAAAGGCCCCTATACGCTATGCGAATTGGGCACAATTTGAAAGAGGTCTCAGCCAATCAGTGGCTGCCCATTCCTTTGTATGGGCTTTTTCTTTTTTTTTAGTGCTCCCGCTGGTGCTGCCCGGCAGCAGCTTCAGCTGCCCACTGCGCAGCTCCCTGGTTCCATCTGCTACGCCCCTGCTCTCTCCGCCCGGGTCTCAGGTAGCCAGCATCCCCTGCCCACTGCTGTGCCTCGCTCCCTGGTCCCCTCGCTGGTATCTGCCCCCCCCCCCCCGCTCCCTCCGTCTGCAGCTCCCGGGAGTTGCGTGTGATAAATCGCATGCGATTTATCACATGCATAACTTGACACATGAAGTGCCTAATCAGATTGTGACAATCAGGTCCTTAGGACAAGTCAGACTAATGTATGGGGGACTTAAAGCTGGCCACACATCAGAATGACCAGCTTCCGATTCGGATCGTGTTACAATTTCCCTTGAACTGCTCGGCAGCTTTCCAGACCCACAATAGATCTTATGTGTGTAATTTCACATAAGATCTATTGTAAGATCTGCAACTGCCAGTATACTGGTTGTAAGTAACATCTTTAGAACATGTATGCAGCACATAAGATCATAGGATCCATCTCATGACGTGCGGGCCCGGATATCGGATTGTAATTACCAAAACATCTCACAATGTGCACAAAAACACTCACAATGCATCATATAAGCCATCAAAATTTTGCATTCTGGCCTGAAATCAAGCTCTTCCTTTGATCTGACAGTACATCATACTTGCCTACTTTTAAAAAATGATTTAGGGCACATTTTATTTCAAAATATTCACTAAACTCATGGCCACCAACCTTCAGTGTTATTTAAACTACTTCATCTGGCTCAAACCTTTTTTGTTTCTTTATTAAACCGCCACTTGGTTCATAATGTCTGCGCTCTGTTGACAGCAAAGCTGAAGTCACATCAAGGGGATGAAAGGGATAATGTTGTGATCGGTTGCAATGCCAATAATGCATTTGATAGGGTTTCTTGGGCACATTTGTTAGGATATTTATACAGTTGTGCTCATAAGTTCACATACCCTAGCAGAATTTGTGATTTTCTGGCCATTTGTCAGAGAATATGAATGGTAACTCACAAACTTTTCTTTCACTCATGGTTAGTGGTTGGGTGAAGCCATTTATTGTCAAACAACTGTGTTTAGTCTTTTTAAATTATAATTACAACAGAAACTACCCAAATGACTCTGATCAAAAGTTTGCATACCCCAGTTCTTAATAATGTGTATTACCCACTTTAACATCAATGACAGCTTGAAGTATTTTGTGGTAATTGTGGATGAGGCTCTTTATTTTCTCAGATGGTAAAGCTGCCTATTCTTCTTGGCAAAAAGCCTCCAGTTCCTGTAAATTCTTGGGCTGTCTTGCATGAACTGCACGTTTGAGATCTCCCCAGAGTGGCTCAATGATATTGAGGTGAGGAGACTGAGATGGCCACTCCAGATCCTTCACTTTATTTTGCTGTAGCCGATGACAAGTCGACTTGGCCTTGTGTTTTGGAGCATTGTCATGTTGGAATGTCCAAGTACGTCCCATGCGCAGCTTCCGGGCTGATGAGTGCAATTTTTCATCCAGTATTTTCTGATAACATGCTGCATTCATCTAGCCATCAATTTTGACCAAGTTTAAAATTCCTTTGTAGCTCACACATCCGCAAAACATCAGCGATCCCCCTCCGTGTTTCACAGTAGGAATGGTGTACCTTTCATCATAGGCCTTGTTGACTCCTCTCCAAATGTAAAGTTTATGGTTGTTGACAAAAAGTTACATTTTGGTCTCATCACTCCAAATGACTTTGTTCCAGAAGCTTTGAGGCTTGTATTGGAGTATTGTAAGCGACATGCTTTGTGGCATTTGTGAAGTAATGGCTTTCTTCTGGCGACTCGACCATGCAGCGCATTTTCCTTCAAATGCCTCCTTATTGTGCATCTTGAAACAACCACACCAATTTGTTTCAAAGAGTCCTGTATTTCAGCTGAAGTTAGTTGTGGATTTTTCTTTGCATCCCGAACAATTTTCCTGGCAGTTGTGGCTGAAATTTTTGTTGGTCTACCTGAATGTGATTTGGTTTCCACAGAATCCCTCATTTTCCACTTCTTCATTAGACTGCTGATTGGCATTCTCAAATTGCTTAGCTATATTTTTATATCCCTTTATATCAATTGCCTGTTTTATACAGTTCAATGACCTTTTCCCGCAGATCCTTTGACAATTCTTTTGCTTTCCCCATTACTCAGAATCCAGACATGTCAATGCAGCACTGGATTAAAGAGGCAAGGGTCTTTCAGGAAACCAGAAATTCAGCTCCCTAATTTTCCTACACCCCCTTGTCCATGATTTAAAAAGAGTAAACACAGTTGTTTGACAATAAATGGCTTCACCCAACCACTAACCATGAGTGAAAGAAAAGTTTGTGAGTTACCATTCATATTCTCTGACAAATGGCCAGAAAATCACAAGTTCTGCTAGGGTATGTAGACTTATGAGCACAACTATACATCAGGGGTTTAGCTCTGATTTTATACATGTATTTAACACCATTTATCAACAATTTCAGGACTTTATCACCATAAATGCCTTCAACACCAGAACATTTAGTTTACACAGAGGCTTGAGACAGGGCTGCCCCTTTTCAACATTCCTATTTAATTTGGCGCTGGACCCTCTTTTGCATAGATTCATTATGGTAAGGGGTTTGTAGGGTATCGAGATAACATTTTCAGCTTTTGATGACGACCTTCTGCTTTATTTTCAAATACAAAACTGCCCTACCCCATCTTACTGCTTTATTAGATGATTTTGCACAGGTGGCGGGATTTAGGATTAACTCTGAACGAAAAACTGAAGCTCTTTCCTTTTTCCCACTGGCAAAACTGGGCTGGAGTAATACTTTCCCATCCCCAAGTGGGCTCTAAATAATTGTATCATATATTTAGGCATTAAAGTCCCTACACTGTATGAAGTGAATTATGGCCCCCTTATTTCTCGAGCTATGGCAGATATGTAAAAGTGGGCTATTTTGTCTTTGAATTATGCAGGATGATGTTACCTATATACTGTATAATGATCTGTTTTCAAGATGCTTCCCATTGTCCCTTCTAAGCGAGCTTTGTCTATATTTAATAAGGCTTTAACAAGGTTCATATGGACGGGTAAAAGACCACGTATATATCCCTTTTTAAACTTCATCAGATTAGGGAATTAGGTGGTATTAATTTGCCTTGCTGGAGCAGCTATGCTTTAGCTGCCAATTATAGGATTGCCCTAGACTGGATAACTGGGACTAACACATAAGCACTACAATGTTTGGAACATATTTTTCTCCCAGATTGGAATCTAATTGCCCTCTTACAGACCCCTCCTCAGTCATTACCAAATCAGGTCATGGTCAATCTCTTACTATACGCCACATGTTTAACAAGGAGAACAGTCCGTCGCACCCTTGGTGTGTCTCGGACTACATCTATATTTACGCAATTGTCGGGTAACCCAAATTTTGCTCCACAGAAATTATCACCAATATTTAAAACCTGGTATAAACAGGGGCTCTGTTTTCTATATCATTTCTTGCACTTGGAAACTAGACAAATTCTCACCCGATCACCTCTGCAAGATACATTTCCTGATATGAGTTCCCACTGTTCCCATTCTTACAGGCCTCCAGTTATATTCAATCTATATTGTCAGATTTAACTGAGGTAGATATGCAGTGTAACCTAGAAAGAACGCTTGCAGATCACCGGAATGCCCTCTTTCTGCTTCCGTTATCTACTCTTCTTTCCGCCTATCACTAAACATTGATAGTGGCCATGTGGGTCTCCTGAAATGGAAAACTGGATTCCCCTCACTCTCTATGAAAAATATATTTAAAGCATATATGACTATGAACAAACAACTTGTTTCTATGTCCTTTTGAAATGAATCATAAAATAATACACTGAACATCCTTTACTCCAAAACTGAGATTCCTTATAAGAGAAGCCCCCACATGAGACTGCTATAAATGTGGTAGCTGTGATGTAGATATTGTACACTGTTTGTGGGAATGTCCGCAGGTACAGTCCTAGTGACTTGCACTTCAGGATTACATTTTGGGTCACCTGAAGATATATTTCCTACAGGATAAAAAATGGGCTTTTTGGGGGGAACTATTATAAAAGAGGACATAGCTACAATACCTAATGGCACCCACATGTTACTTGTAAAATTAGCTGCGGCCACTAAGAAGTCTTTTCTTTCACAATGAGCCAGTGCCATTAGCCCTAGTACACCCTCGGATCGCCTTCTATTCTCAATGGGTTAGGCCTAAAACATCTCTTTTGCAAGGAGAAAAGGACAGAGAGACTTCCTGGACACAGACCCATAAGTCTACGCAGCAGTTATCACAAATGACAGTTCTCATTGAAAGCACTGCCCTTTGCATTGCTCATCGCATATGTTAGTAGTACATATACAAAGAGCATTGTTGAGATGGATGCCTGGTGGGATGTAATGCCAGTGGCTGGTACATCCCCCCCCCCCCCCCCCCAATTGCATTTTACAAGTGACCACTAGAAACCTTATTTATAATGCACTGTTTATTCTATTTGAAAGTATAGATCTCTAATCCCCCCCCCCCCCAAATAAATAAATACGATCCTGATTTTTATTTTTTACATATAAATTAAAAAATTGTCAGAATTCAAGTCTTTTGGCCTTAAATATATAATCGACTGGATCATCTGCTATTTTAAACTTGACTGTTTTATGTCATCAAAGTGATTAGCTTTTATGGGTATTTTCCAATAATAGAAATGATAGCTGTGACCACTTCCGAAGCTAGCTGTTCCTGCATATGAGAGAATGAGAAATGAATCTTAATACTTATTCACCAGCAAGAGATGTGCAGGTGAAAAGAAAACATTGTACTTTGATTTATGGCTTGATCTGCCAGTGTTGCGGTTAATGAACAGAAAGCAAAGTGGCGGGTGAATCAATGGCAAGTTTCCTGTATTCACTCCAGCAATAGACAGGCACGATTAGGAACACTTATTAGACATTTTTATTTGCCTGAACAGAGCCAAAATGATATTATGAGGAGGAAGCAGAGGGTGTGAAGCGTGTGTGACTAATAGCAACCCACTATATTTTGGCCTGCACATACAGAATTGACCTCATTCGCCATTGTTGCACAGTATGGTACAGGACACTTGACAGATGTAAATGCTCTGCCGTGGTTAACGAGAAATATTTTTCCATACATTTTGCCTCTTATTTGCACCATAGCAACATATTAAATTTACCATATTACATTACTGCTATGTTATTTTTTTTGCAAAGGACCCTGTAAATCATAGCATATTAAGTGCAATGATAATGTTACCCAAGACATGGCATGGTCACCCATGTCAGAATTGTCAGTGTTTTAACTAGATTGGAAACTTAGCTGCACACAAATGTACATGAAATGTTAGCAAAAGTATGGCTATGATATAAAAGGTCAACAATTTATAGGTCGACACCAAATGATTGACACGATAAAAGGTTGACAAGCAAAATATTGATTTAGAAACAGTTGGCACATGGAAAAGTTTGACATGAAGTTTAAGTGTTTTTAAGTGTCAATTTAGGGATTTCGTTAGGTGGACTCCAAATTAGTGTACCCCTTTACTCGCCATGCTTCGGCCATGCTTTACCATTTCCAACCAGAGTACATGTGGATGGTAAAGTATGAAAAAGCCCCAAAACTCATGTTACCTTTTCATGTGTCGACTATTGTCATTTTGACCTTTTGCATGTGTCGACCTTTTGTCTATGTCTAACTTGTGCATTTGGACCATATGGTGTCAACACAGGATATCATTGTATTGTAATCTTTTCACATTATGGATGCGAGTAAGATGCCCATTTGATGGAAAGTCTCTGTAGGCATAATCACATCAATAAGTCCCAATAAGTCCCAATGTGTGCACACGTGTATGTGGATCCATCTGCTATTTACATTACAGGTGAAAATAAAAACTAACTAGGTGCATGCTTTATTTTACATTGTAGAAAAGATACACAGGAAAACAGATGGGCAGAATTCTTTAAATCGCAGGTCAATGACGAGGAGGCAGATCCAAAATGCTGAAATGATCATGTTGGCCCCACTACCTAGCAGAGCTGGATTTAGACCCTAGTGCCCTAAGCCACCCTCCCTCTGGATTCATTTATGGTTATAAATTGTCCTATTTATTTTTATTAACTTTTTTGAAATAATATTTTTGCATTTCAGTCAAGTTTCAATGAGATGATGTAAAATGTAGATAAACTATTAACCTACTGTATCTTGTTTTAAGCATACATCCTCATTAGTAGCCATCGTTTGAGTTTTCCTGGCTGTTACAATAACTTGAAAATAAAATTACATTTAAGTTTCAGGTGGCTGCTGGAGTTCCAGGCCTACACAGCCAGTGATACTGCACCCTGGGTATGAGGGTTAAGCAATAGCAAGAAGAGTCAGGATTAGCCTGTGGGGTGGCGAGGTGTTAGGGTGCATATCAGTAATAGACCGCAGGCCGGAGGATGTGATGAAGGCATGCGTTACTGTGATAGAGCGCAGGACACAAGGGGAGAGAGTTGCGTCCGTGTTTTAGAGAGCAGGCTGAAAGGGCATGTCAGTGTGATAGACCACATGCTGCGGGGTGAGGGAGGGCGTCATTGGGATTGAACACTGGCCGCAGGGCAAGGGCGTGTGTCAGTGTGATAGAATGCTGGTCGCAGGGCGAGGGATGCAACAGTGACATAAAACGCTGGCTGCAGGGTGAGGGAGCTTGTCAGGGTGATAGAATGGTGGCCGCAGGGTGAGGGAGGGCATCAGTGTGATAGAGCACATGCTGCGGGGTGGGGGAGGGCGTCAGTGTGATAGAGCACATGCTGCGGTGTGGGGGAGGGCGTCAGTGTGATAGAATGCTGGTCGCAGGGCGAGGGATGCAACAGTGACATACTGTAGAATGCTGTCAAATGGGTAAAGGAGTGAGTCAGTGTGACAAAACGAAGGCCACAGGGTGAGGGAGCGCAGGTTGCTAGGTGAGGGACTGCGTCAGTGTTATATAACACAGGGTGAGGGAGTGCATTAGTGTGATATAATGCAAGCCATAGGACGGGGGACTGGGTCAGTGCAATATACCACTAGATGCAGGGTGAGGTAGTGCATCCAGTTTATGCGCTTGATAGCATTTTAGGGGGTTGGGGCCCCAGAGATATCAGTGTATGAGGCCTCAAGATTTTCAAGAGTATTAGAGCCAGATTTACACACACATACAGTATTAAAACCCAATGGATAATGTGGGCATTATGCAGCATGCAAGGTGCAGCAGTATATATTTTATTACCCTTTGTTGCAGAAGGTTTTAGGTATAAATAAGAGGTCTGTCAGATGATGTAATCAATTGTTTAATTGGCTGTATATCATTTATCACTTTAGACATGGCAATATGCAATTGTTTGTGTGTCCGTTGTGTTATCGCACTGAGAACATCCTGAAACACTGGATTTAGAAGCCTAAAAGGGATGCAGTTAATTTGCCGGCGGTTGGGATCCCGGCGGTCGGAATCCCGACACTGGAATCCCGACCGCCGAAATCCCGAAACTTTCTCCCTCCGTGGGTGTCCACGACACCCATAGAGGGAGAATAAAATAGCGTGCCGAGCGTAGCGAGGCACCGGGCCCGCTGCGTGGCGAGCGCAGCGAGCCCGCAAGGGGGGGCGATCCATGTCCCCCCCTTGTCGGGATTTCGGCGGTCGGGATTCCAGTGTCGGGATTCCGACCGCCGGGATCCCGACCGCCGGCAAATCGTATCAGATCCGCCTAAAATGGCTAAACCAAGCTAAAGTTCATGGTGTGAAGCTAAAAGTGCCACTTGGGTGCCCAAATGGGTTACTTTTCACATATTTCTGTTCCCCACCTCAAGAGTTAGGTGAGCAAAGCCAACACCGGCAGCTGGCTGTCATCATACGGAGCCACATTTGAATCGCTCCATTGGGCATCCAGCATTAAAGGACCCCATACACTTGGTTGACCTTATTTCCCTGGCAGCTCCCTGGGAAGGCTCACATATAATTTGGCACTTGATATTTTTTACATGTGATAAATCGCATGCGATTTATCACATGTAACTCTCAGGAGCCGGACGGGGGACTCGCCGTCCTCCCGCATCAGATGCGATATGTCACAGGTTCTTCTAAAAAGCACCAATGGATGTGCCGCTGAGGGTTGCACATAAAATCTATGATCTCCGGCTCCGATCCAATGCACACAGGATTGTGCATCAGCTTGGATCAGATGCTATTTGGGCTGATTTCACATGATTTCTTGGTCCAATAAGCTGGAATCGGGTACAAATCGCATAGTGTATGGGATCCTTAACAGTCGCCAGCACAATCACTGGGTAAGGGTCATTGGGTAAACCTGATGTACTGTAGGTAGACATACATTGGGTCGACACCCTTAGGTTGACAAGCCATAAGTTGACACCTATAAAAGATCACCATGGTCTATAGGTAAACAGGGTCTTTAGATCAACATGCCAAAGGTCAACATGGTAAATTTTTATTTTATGTCTATGTCGACTTGGACACCGTATAAGTCTACCGCTTCGATCGCGGTGCTTTGGGCTTGGTGCCTCCCTACGCGCGGCACACTATTTTATTCTCCCTCCATGCCCTAGTGGATGGTAGGTATGAAAAACCACCTTTTAAAAAAAAAAATCCTTTTAAAAACATATCAACCTTTTTCATGTCGACCTAATGTCCCTGTCAACCTATAGTCCATGTCAACCTAAGCCATGTCGAACTTTTATGGGTGTCAACCTATGGCCTGTCCATCCTAAGGGTTTCAACCCAAGGACCGTATCCCTAATTTAATTCCCTCAAAAAGCACTAAAAAAGTTTTTAAGGCTCACTATACTGAATTATCCTTTTTGATCACTAGGTTCTTGCACATAATTCAAACAATAAAATCTCACATCTGCCCTAGATAGCAGATTTCAGATTTTTAAGCATGTCAGCCCCTGGGCCAACTTAAACCGTCTGCTAACAAACAGAAACAGGTCAAGACAACAACAGTTCATAATGTATGCTTGAAGGCATCAGCCCACACCAGTTTTTATTACATTTTGAACAAACAATATATACAGATGTGTCCATTCAGGGCCGGATTAAGGTGTGTGGGGGCCCTGGACAACAAATTTGTGGGGGCCCCCCACAGATCACGCTGACGACATCCCCCCCCCTCCCCCTCCCTGCTCCTGTACCTATGTTCCACGCTTACAGGATGGGTCTCCCCGGGGCTCCTGTGTGTATGTACTGCACACAGCAGCAGCAGATGAGATAGAGGTGCCTGTGTGCGGCAGTGGCAGCCAGAGGTATACTGGCAACTGTCAGTGCCCCCAGCACAGGGCTGAGAAGGTGGAAGGAGATTACGGCATTTGGTTGGGCAGCGGCGGCTAGTAGCGCTATTTGCCAGGCAGGAAGCGCTGCTAATTTAGAAAAAACTGGCCAAATGCTGATTGGCTGTGCGTCCTGACAATCAGCGTCCGGCCACAATTTTCTAAATCAGCAGCGCTTCCCACCGCGGTGCTCAGCAAATAGCGCTACAAGGTCCCAGCACCCGCTGCCACCACCCACTGCTCCCCAGGGCAGTGCCGGGCTCTCTGACTGATTTGGCAGCGGCTCTGTGATTGTAGGGGCCCCCTGATGTGTGGGGGCGACCACCCCTATTGCCCCTGCCTTAATCCGCCACTGTGTCTATACACAGTACATCTAGCCTCCTAGCACATGCATAGCCCTTCTAGTCATGCTATGCCACAGTGTGAATCGGTAGTGCCAAGCATGGTGGCCATGGCTGTATCTTCATATGAAATGCTATGATACATTATTTCCCTGAAAAACACTGTGATGTATCATGTTGTATGCAGATACAGCTGCAGATGCACATAGAATTTATAATTTTTTTTACATCAATGAAGAACCGCACTGAATATGGCGCCCCCCATGGCTGCCGAGGGGGTGTGGCGGGTACGAATTACCCAGGCCTTATGACAGGGCCTGCCCAGGTCTGCTACACCCAACTCCTCTCCCTCCAACAGTATCAGTAGCACAGCACACGCTGGAGTGTGCTAGACTTCATAAAGGCTGCTGCTGCTGCGCCCAAATTGCCCCTGGCTGAGAGGCTCCATGGCTCCCCTGCTCCAGTCAGCAGCAACAATCATTTTTTGTACTATTTCCCTAAGGGGGCATAGCCATGCATACCACCCAACATGACCCATTCCAGGAGGGACAAAATGCTCTGCTCCCGGACTTCCATGCCAGTGGCTATTGCAGAAGTGGGACTGCACCACTGTCCAATATTCAAATAGGTGAGCCACACCTGCCAGTGATTCACTGACTGTGGAGGTTAGGGTCATAGGCAAATCTAGGGGGTGGTCCGGGGGTGCACAGGACCTCCCATTAGCCCATTTTGTAGCTGAGGGATGGGGCTTTCCAACGATCCCAGCCCCGTGTCTCTAGCCCCCTGGGAACTGGCGATACGACCAGGCAAACCTGGAACGTTTTCCCTATAGGATAACATGGGACCCGCTAATTACGACACCCACCCAGTTCAACGGCTGCCAGTTCCCCTTCGGCATCACTGAAGCTCGAGGTTGATCTCAGTCTAACCCAAATCGCTGGGCCTTCAATCTGATAGCAGGCTGGATCCATATGGGTTAATTGGTTCCAGGGATATTGAGGTTAACCCGTTTGTTTTTTGTTTTTTTTCATTTCTTAAATGTAATTTCATGACTGTTTATGTTCTTTGAGGGCAGATTTCTCTGGAACCAAACAGCCCAATTTCACGGGAACAAAATAATTTGAAGCCAACTCAAAAGTTCTTCAATATGATATTACTCATGTAAATGGGTCAGTTGGTTCCGAAGATATTGCTGGTTGGTTAAAGGGGGGTAGGGAGAGGGGAGTGGTTGTCTCTCCCCCTCACACCAGAAAATGCAGGGACTAGGCTGGTGTATATGGGCCTGGCATTTTCTGTTGTGAAAGGGGTATTATTTCAAACAGCCCTGACTTGCAGTGCTCTGAATACAGCCGGGCAGCCCCCTGCTCTCTGCCCAGCTGTCAATGACTGTCACCCCTGCAGCTTCCACTCCAATTCTTCTTCCCGCTTTCACCTCAGCCTCCCCCCCCCCTTTTAATCATGTGGTGCCGGCGCCCAGCGTGCTCCCCCGACATCACGCACAACAACAGCGCGCACAATATTTCAAATGTCCACTCGGATAGAGGGAACACCAGGAGGGAAGTGGGAGCATGCTCTGCGCTGCGCTCTGCTCCTCTCCCCATAGAAGCAGCTGCACCACTCTCCATCTCTCCCTGCAGCAGCAGCGAAGGCTCATATAAAAATGACGCATAATGTGTGGCTTAATGTGTAAGGGGCATTACGGTGTGCAGCATCATGTGTAAGGGACATTATGTGTGCAGCATCATGTGTTATGGGTACTATGGTGCGCGGTATCATGTGTAATGGGTACTATGGTGTGCGGCATCATGTGTAATGGGTACTATGGTGTGCGGCATCATGTGTAATGGGTACTATGGTGCCATCAAGCAAGAGCCCCCTAGCAATGAGCACGTAGGTAAGCAGCACTTATGTGGCAAATATGTAATGGGCATTACGGTTTGTTATATAGTATGTAATGGGCATCATGATGTGTGGCACAATGTGTAATGGGCATTATGGTGTGTGGCCTTATGTGTAAGTGGCATTACGGCGTGTGGCTTTATGTGTAATGGGTATTACGGAGTTTGCTAAAATGTGTAATGGGCATTACTGTGTATGGTCTAAAGTGTAATACCACACCCCTTTTTGTGATGCCACGCCCCCTTCCCATGAGGCCACGCCCCCTTTTTGCTGCGCGGCTACGCCACGCAAAGATCCCCCTGCTGTTATGTCTAGATCTGGGACCCTCCATTACCATAATTCTAGATTCGCCTATGGTTAGGGTGTCAGTTGGTGCAGCTCCCCTATCTGAGTATTGGACTGTGCTGCAGCCCTGCAACTCTGCAACTGCCACTGGCACGCAAGTCAGGAACAGAACATCTTGTCCCTCCTGGAATGGGTCATGTTGGGAGGTATGGCGATGCTACCTGCAATTAGGCCACGCCCCAAACATTTTACTGGGGCCCATCAGACCTCTTGGCAGCACTGGTACTCTCTTCCCCACTCGCACTGCTGTTCCCACCAAACCACATGAACTGCTGACTGCCCCAGAACCCCAGTCTGAGCCCCTCACACTGCTGACACATCAGGCAACCCTGCACTAAGGACGCGGCTGGCACACCTGCACTACCAACACAGCTGGCACCCCGCACTGAGGATACCACTGGCAGCCCTGCACTGCTGAAATAGCCCGACCATTGCTCTGAGGACTTTGCTGCCCCCCCCCCCCCTACACACACACACACACACACACACACTGCCAACAAAGTAGGTAACTCCACATTAAGGACATCACTTGGCACTTGCACTTCTGCACTGCAGACACAACTGGTACTACCTCACTGAGGAGATCACTGACACCCCTGCACTGCCAACACAGCGGGCCACCCCACATTAAGCACATCGCCAACACTCCTGCAATGCTGACACAGGACGCATCCCCACACTGAGGATACCACTGGTACCCATGCACTGCCAACACAACTGCGCTGTTGACACCAACAGCACACCCATGCGGGAAATACCACAAGCACCGTCAAACCGAGGACACCGCCGGCATTCCCGTACTGCTAAACTGCCTGCACTCCTGCACTGAGGATACCACAAGCACTGCCGACATCACCTGTTACACTAAGTGCACTATTGGTGTATCTGACCCGCGCTGTATCTGACACGTACTGTAGCCAACCCCCACTATATCCTGTACTGTATATGACCCATACTGTAACCAACCGTCACTGTATCAACCTGCACTGTATCCCGCACTATATCTAATCTACAATGTAACCAACCAACAGTGTATTCTGCACTGTGAATTATACTATAACCAACATGCACTGTATCCAACCCACACTGTATCCATACTGTATCTGACAATATAATCTGCATTGTATTCAACCTTCACTGTATCCAGCCCACACTTTATTCAACCCTCGCTATATCCCGCATTGTATATTATGAGAACAGTAACCCACACACAGTATCCGACCTGCACTGTAACTGAACTGAACTGAACTGTATCCGATATAACGCACACTGTATCTGACCCACACTGCAGAGCCGGCCTTAGGCATAGGCCAACTAGGCAATTGCCTAGGGCATTTGGAATGCCTAGGGGCATCAGCAGCTTCTGCTGATTAAAATGATATGCAGCATGCCTATTTTATGTGTGTGAGTGAGGCTGTTAGCGGCTGTGCGAGTCCTGTCTGCGGGTGGGTGGGTTGTGCAATAGTGTTCGGCATATGTGTAAGGGGCATTATGTGTCATGTATAAATGCATTAATAATGTGTGACATGTGTAAGGGCATAATGTGTGTCATGTGTATAAGGGCATTAATAATGTGTGACATATGTGTAAGGGCCATTATTTGTGTCATTATGTGTATGAAGGGCATTAATAAAGGTTGGCATAATGTGTAAGGGGCATTATGGTTATAAGGACATTAATAATGTGTGTCATGTGTAAGGGGCATTACTGTGTGGTATTATCAGGGGTGCCTAGAGAATGGGGTAGGGGGTACAAATTACCCAGGCCAAAGTCTGATGAAAGGGCCCAGTGGGGGCCCCGGGCCCCGTCCCCTTAAGTGACAGCATCAGCTGCAGCTCTTCTCCTCTGCACAGCACACACTGCTTTGTGCTGGGTTGCAGTGTGGCCATGGAGGTGCTTAAAATACAATATTTTCTCAGGATTTTTTTCGAAGGGTATAATGTGAATAATATGAGGAGTAATGTACATGAGGTAAAGTGGTACTACTGTGTGATGTAACATGAATAAGGGACACCATCGCATGATATAATGTGAATAAAGTTGCACTACTGTAAGGCATAATTTGAATTGGGGGTACTATTGTGTGGCCATGCCCCTTCCCAGCAAGAACACACCCCTGTTTGGGCTCCGCACCAAATGGGTGCGCTGTTTCTATTTAAAATATTGCGGGTAGGAGCACCAAAATTATGACTGCAATGATGAGGGTTGATGGTGCTGGGAAAGGGGAGCAGGGTTAGAGACGGAACTAGTGGCGGTGCTAGGGGGCAACAGCCAAAATCTTGCCTAGGGCATAATTTAGGCTAGGGCCGGCTCTGCCACACTGTATCCTATACTGTATCTGATGCTTACTGTATCCTGCACTGTGACCTACACTGTATCTGAAGCGCACTGTGCCCCAGTGAGTATAATTGTCTCTAGTGTTTTGTAGCATTTATAAGGGTACTACCATTTGTTGCAACATGTATAAGGTTACTACTGTGTGGTGTACTGTGACTAATGCACAACACTGTGCGGTGTCATGAAAAATGTGCTATGTATTTGTGCGCTGCTTTGTTACTTATACTGCTTTCACATTGCCCCCTGCTTTCAGCTTGTTTTTGTAAACGTTTCATAAAACGGGTCAAAAGCCAGTTATTGACTGGGGACCTTTCTCATTGCAGCTGGTACCGTTTCAAAATGCTGAAAAAGCGGCAATATACTGGCTTACAAGTGCAATGTGAAAGGGGTATTAGTGTCACCCAATAACTCACTTTTACCAAAATTGGTAAAAAAATGTAAAACAATATTGTGAGATATGAGGTGGTCAAAATTCGCTGGAAATGAGTGGAAATTAATTTTATTGAGGTTAAAAAAAAAATACACACCCAAAACTAAAACCAGCAAGGCGGTTTAGGCAAAATCAAATACAGATCCAAAACCAGGAGATACAGATCCAAAACCAAAACCACTGATGGCGGCTGGTGCATTTGCCTACTTTATCTGCAATCAGGGCCTGCTTCAGAATTGCACATAAGTGATTAGACACAGACAGCAAATAGGTCAACAAGACTTTATTGTTATCAGTACTTTGCAGGTCCTCCACATGCAGTGATTATTACAGCAGACACACTTCTTGGCAAACTGTCCACAAGTTCTGGGACAACAGCATGTGATAATTTTTGCCATTCCACCCAGGGGCGGATCCAGGATAAAATGACAGGGGGGGCACCATGATAAAAGAGGGTTTAGGTGGGGGAGGGGCGGTGTTAGTAATGCCAGTGTACATGCTAAGAGAGCGGCAGAGAGAGGGTGGGAATGGGTTTAAAAATAGGCCCTGGCATTTAAAGTACGCAGGCCCACCATGGCGACAAAAGTGAAGGTTGCAGTTGTGCGTGCCGAAGGCGCGCTCCGGAAAAAGGGGTGTGGCCACTCAACAAGGGGCATGTCCTTGAGTGTAGTGTACAACACTATATACAACTTCTACGCATTATGCAACAAAATACTAGACCCCACTATACTTGCCCCTACACATGATGCCAAATGGAATGAGCCAAAATTCACATAATGCCACACGGATTGAGCCAAAATTCACATAATAAAACATGGATTAAGCCAAAATTCACATAATGCCAAATGGATTGAGCCAAAATTCACATAATGCCACATGGATTGTGTCAAAATTCACATAATGCCACACAGATTGAGCCAAATTCAAAAAATGCCACACGGATTGAGCCAAAATTCACATAATGCCACTAGGATTGAGCCAAAATTCACATAATGCCACACGCATTGAGCTAGAATTCACATAATGCCACACAGATTAAGCCAAAATTCCCAATACGCTTCATAAACAGGGACATTGTCCATCAAAGGCGCGCATTAAACATTTACACCATAATGTCCATTACACGTTAAGTTACATGCCATTATGTCCATTATGTATTATGCCAAACACCATAATGCCTATTAAAAATTATGCTACATAAGAGCTGCTTATCTACATGCTCATTGCCAAGGGTTCCATGCTCATTGCCAGAGGTTCCATGCTCGTTGCCATGTGGGATTACATGCTCATTGCCAAGGGAGAATACATGCTCACGGTAAATGGGGGACAGCCGCCGCCAGGCAGAAGTGATAGCCACTGATAGTGGCAGAGCCTGGCTGTATTCAGAGCACTGCAGGTCCAGGCTATTTGAAATAATACCCCTTTCACACCAGAAAATGCATTCCCAGGTTGGCCCCCTTTACACCAGCCTAGTCCCTGCATTTTCTGGTGTGAGGGGGAGAGAAAACCACCCCTCCCCCTCTTTAACCAGTTATCTCATTTAACCGGCTATATCTTCGGAACCAACTGATCCATTTACATGAGACAAGTATCATATTGATTTGAGTGGACTTTGAATGATTTTGGTTCAGTGAAACTGAAACGTCTGGTTCAGAGTAATCTGCCATCAAAGAACATGAACAGCCATGAAATTACATTTCAAAAATAAAAAAATCGGTTTACATGCAATATCTCTGGAACCGATTGTCCGATATGGACCAGCCTGGTATCATATTAAAGGCCCAGCGATTTGGAATTGAATGAGATCAACCACAAGCTTCTGTGATGCCAGGGAGGGAACTGGCAGCCGTAGGAACTAGGTGGGGGTCGGAATTGCCGGGTCCCATATTATCCTATGGGGAAAAAACGTTACAGCTTTGCCAGGCGATATCTTTGGTTCCCGGGGGGCTAGAGACACGGGCTGGGCTCGTTGGAAAGCCCTGGTCCTCAGCTACAAAATAAAATGACAGGGGGGGCACGTGCCCAGGTGCCCCCCCCCTGAATCCGCAACTGATTCCACCTTATATACAGTAACCAACTGTGACAAGGAAGAAGGTCGAGACGGCCCAGAATGCATCTATCACTACAATTCATCTTAGAGAGTCTTAATAGAACATTTTCTATATGCCAATCCAGCATCACCCTGGAAACATAACAGGTTGTCCTGATAACAACATTCCATAGGATTGCCACAATGTGCTAAACACTAAACCATGCATTACAAAATGTGGAACCATGCCAACACAGCTGAAACAGTCCCACAGCATAACGCCACCACATCCATGTTATACTGTAGGTATTGCACACTGTGGCATAAGAGATTCTCCTGGCAATCGCCAAAAACATCTACCTGACCTGAAAAATGTAACTCTTCATTTGTCACTCCATAACATTCCCCGCCATTGTTCCACTGTCCAGTTTTTTGCACTCTTTACACCATTGTAAGCACTTAGTTGCATTCTTTTTTTTGTCATTAGAGGTTTATGAGCAGCTGCTCGCCCATATCTGCAGAGCTTCATACAAAGTGTTCTTGTCTAAACCGACACATTAGTGGCCACTTGTTGCTCGTGTGCGATGGTAGTGTTCAGTCACTTTTGTTAACATAGTGTACAGTACAAATCAGCTTCCCACATATACATATAACAGTACACAGCTGCTTCTCCCATTGTGCATACATACATAATACTACACTGTTGCCCCTCTGTAAATATAACATGTGACTATGGTGGGAGAAACCGGGGTACTTGTGTATTATCTGGGCGCCCGCAAATCGGCCGAAAATCGGCCGAAAATCGCGTGCAAAAATCGGATGCGATTTTGCGGCCGAATTTTGGCCGATTTTTCGTGTTTTCCGGCCGATTTGCATGCTGTTCCATCATTGCACACCTTCCACACCCCCAATTTCCATCGTAGTGCATCACATCGCATGCAATATAGCGGCATGTGTTGCTATTCGATTTTTAATTGTACAAGCGGTACTTGTTTCCTAGCAGGGCGCCCACTAAGCTAGTTGCTTAGTGGGCTATTCTGCGTAGTGAAATCGCATCGCACATTGCATCGCATGGCTTTTTGTGCCTTGCGATGTCAGCAATGTGATGTGCGATGCGATCTCAGTAGTTAATTTAGTTAATTTATGCACTGCACCCTGAGTGCAATTGCATCACACATCGCATTGCATGGCCCTTTTTTGTGGCGTGAGATGTGAGATGTGATCTTAGTAGTTCATATGGGTAAACACCTAAAACACCTAAAACGTCACCCCGAAGCATGGCGAGAGCAGCGATCCCCGTGAGGGGCGGCGGAACGCGTCCTCTGACCTTTTCATACCCCCACTGTCCACGCTGGCGTGGAGTCGCTTTTATATAGTGTGGCGAGCGCAGCGAGCCACCGAGGCCGAAGCGTGGCGAGCGTACGCGTATTACTTTACATGTATTCCTCTGCGCTCGCCATGCTTCAGGCTCGGTGGCTCGCTGCGCTCGCCACACTATATAAAATCAACTCCACGCCAAGTGGTAGTAAGAAAAGGTCGGAGGACGCGTTCTGCCACCGCCCGGGGCACAAAAAGCCATGTGATGTGCGATGTGATTTCACTACATTAGCGTACATAGGAAATCTGGGCGCCCTGCTAGGAAACAAGTACCGAGAAACCTGTAGTAGAAAGCAGCCTGTCTGTCCGCGGATTTCTGCAGATGGGTGCTCCTGCTCTCTTTGTCTTCTTCCTAATTCTCACTCTCCCCAGTCTCCGCTAGTGTAACATGCATCACTGCCGGCACACAGAAATAGGTGCTGTAGTGGCAGGGGAGCACAGCCTGCAGGGCGTTCTATTCTGTAAAAATGCACCAGAAACTCCACCCTAGTTATGGCCCCATCATGGTATAATCTCACAAATTGTGTGTCAAAGAAGAGATAACTGCACAAAAAGCAATTAGTCACACCCCTTTCCTAGGTACCCACATTTCCAGAACATAATTTGGAGGAGTTATGGGAGATCCACCCTTTCCTCTTGGGTTCCCTTTCTTCCCCCTTTCAGGAGAGCAGGTTAGTATCTTACAGAGGAAATTTATCCAAAGCAAAATATCAAGATCTGGAAGTGTAGTTCTTAAAGCACAAAGCCATCACATTCTGCAAAGAAAACAAGGTCACTGCAGAGCACTGTTAATGGCATACTATCCTAAACAAATAATGAAAAACAAATAATCAATTGTCCATTACAAATCTCAGGACAATAATCCACTGCTCGATGCCTACATAGGAAAACAGATCATCAGAAGAGTGCAGTGTTTCAAAAACCTATTATAAAGATATATTCAAATAATTAGTACATAATTATAACTCTGAAAAGGCTGTAGATTATCAGTAATGATCTGGTGCTGGTAATGTAGACATGTCAGCACAACATTTGACCCTGTCATACTGAAATAAATGAACAGAAAGTGAGAGATAAACAGCACAGTCAGTAGCCATTTCAATAGTAAAATAGATTTGAAAGAAAATACATTAAAATGAAAAAAAAAAATATCAGCATTCTGCAATAGAAAGATAGAAAGAAAAACTTAAATGTTTCCCTACATTCCACAAAATAACATTAGGTAAATGCAATAGCCCAGAATATCAATCACTGCTTCATAGTGGGCAGAAGAGTCCTGTGTTTGTCAAGCCTGTACTTATAATTGCTCACCATACCTAAAGTTCTAATAAACAAAGGGGGGCATTCCCCAACATCAACGCTAGCTTCCATTGTGAAATGGCACATCATGTCCACTGGCAAATTGTCCTTCACACCCCATAGAAATGTAAGGGAAAATGTGCAAAGATGGATTGAAATGATAAATGTATATCTACAGGGGATCATATCTCCATAATGCGTTTCTTCTTTAGTGTAAAGAGATATAAATACAGTCAAATCTATTTGTAGATCTTCCATACTAAAGGTGTAAGAAGAACTTTGTGGGCCCAATAGCAACATTTTGAAGGATAATCCACCCAATACGTCTAGAGAGACACCTGCCTCTGCAGTAGATGTTCATTTTATGACCCATAGTAGCACTCTAGTTAATTTTTGTTGTCCCATAATAGTGCATTAATTCACATAAATAAATATATATACTCTTTTAAAAAGAAAACATTGTTACCATCTAATAAAAGATATAAACACCTGATAGGTACTAAAATGTGAGTACAAAAATATTTTTTTTTAAAAGCAGCTTATCTTAGGCAGTGCGGTGAGGGACAGGTGACCGAAGTTTTCCCAACATGTTTCGTCCAACTGGACTTCATCAGGGGTAAGGGACATAATGACTGAGGCTATTCTTGAACCTGGTATAGGGTCTTAGGTGCCGCCCCCCTCATTAGAACTAATAATTGGTTGAGCTAGAGTACTGCATAAAACAGTATAAAAGACAAATAGTATATACTGCAAACACCATATATATCAGACAGCTTATTAGTTTACAAAAATGAATGTGATAAATACAGAAACAGTATGTAAATCGAAGTGAAGTGTGTCAGCTCCATTAGTTTGGAGCGTGACATCACTTCCGCCACACATCCTTATTACCTATCAGGTGTTTATATCTTGTATTAGATGGTAAAAATGTTTTCTTTTTAAAAGAGTATATATATATATTTTCTCTATTATTGTTTTATCCGTCTGTTTTACTGATTCACCATTCCTCCTTTTTTGTGGGTATATATTTATATCCCCCTTTTTTGTAACAAAAACCATTTTTTTATGTATCTCTCTTTTTATTCTTTCCCCTGTGCATAATAAATTGTCTAACGGTAACCTATATTTATAAAAACTGTCCCATGTGAATTTAATACGTGCATAACAGTCGCTATCAGAGTCGCTATCAGAGTCCAAACCAGTAGTTCCAATAACTACTCCCTGAACGGCACACCACTGTTCCTGGACCCAGCTGACACCCCACATACCCAAGGGGATTGCATTATATGGGACTGGACTCTTTTCACAAATACCTGTTTGATACACCTTGGCGCACATCTCACTTAATCTACTTGGTTCATATATATACTTTCCTTGGCATTGGGAAGGCACTCATTCGAGACTTTTAGTAAAGGAGAAAAAATATGAAAAACTTACTCTTTATTCAGACTGAACAAGTTTTTTTCACCTGAACGAAAAGTCTCCAGAGTGCCTTTCTATGGATATGAGGGGTTGCAACCTCTAAAGAATAGCACCAGGAGCAAGGTTGTACCAGTAAGTGGGAGCAGAGTGCCAGGGATGTAGATAGATAGATAGATAGATAGATAGATAGATAGATAGATAGATAGATAGATAGATTGCTATCCTATGCAATAAAGCATTTATTCTTGCATAACAAACCCCCTGAGTGCTGCCTACTGTGTGTATATATATATATATATATATATATATATATATATCCCAATACCTCCCTTGCGCTTTTATGCCAATGTCCAAATTTAAGGCTGCTTCACCACAGGGTTTCCTGAGGGCTAGGAAACAGAGAACCACAAATAACTCCCAATAGTGGTGCAGCACCAATAACTCAAAAAGTCCACAAGTTCTATGAAATTCACAAAGCAAATGATGGAAATTTTCCAAGATTGTATTTTATTTGTTTCTTCATAGGTAGTAATAAAAAAAAAAAACCTTTTTGCATACTACAGTACCTGTGAAGAAACAAATAAATATTCCTTTAGTGAGACTCAGTTTGTATAATAAAAGGGTTTTTTGAATGGAAAAGTTTAGAAAAAACTAGACAAAGCCAAGTCACTCAATTGCTTAATAGCCCAATGGGGTTCCTAAGCAATTTATTGGCGTGGCCTTGTCTATTTTTTTTTCAAAACTTTTCAAAAAAACCTTTTATGATACAAACGAATGGGCCCACTAAAGAGTTGAACTAACTTAGGTGCAGGGAGTGCTGATGGTATGGGGCCCAGAGCTGAAAGGAGCCCACCATCCCTGTTGTCAGTGTGTAATAAATCAGAATATCAGAAATATTAACAAAAAGACTATCCTAGCTGTGGAGCTTCTCAAGATCCTTAAACAATAACTATAAGATCCCATTCATAAAGATGTCAGAACAAATGAAATGTGGCTAAAGATCAAATGGGAAAATTGGACTAAGAAGATTGCATAAAGTTGGAGATAAGCTAGAAATATTTGTATACTAATTTGTATTAGCACAAATATATTTATATAAACTTATGAATTCTGAATATCAACAGTTTTATATTTCCTTGCTCCTGTGTATATTTCTGATTAATTAAAAATAAAAATCACTTGCCTATATGCAAACTATAGTTGTAACACATTTTTTTTATCTTTAGTACAGTACAGTACAAACTTTTGCACAAATCTATTTTTGAACCAGAACAGGCTATTTTGTATTTCACAGAGGTTTGAACCGCACTGTGTTTTTAAGTTTGTATACAGTATTTATAGTCTTTGAACATTTTTTGGATGATGATCACTTCATTCTGTATATTGTATTGGGGTAGGACTGGAAATGCCAAATTGCACTTCCAAACTGTGTGAGATTTCACAGCCAACTGCAGAACAAACAAATATTTTGGCAGAATAATTTTGGAAAAGATGTTTATTTCTATTTGTTACACTTAAAAGCCAATTAAAGGACAAGTTTATTAAACAAGACCAACCCAAATTTTGACATAAACTACTATGGAACTAATTAATTATCAAATTGCTTTATTGATTTTATTTTAACTAACTACTCCTGGACTCCCTAATATTACAGTATATCTTATCAATACAAGTAAAAAACTTATTCCATATAACCCACTTACAATCAAAATATCAAATTAATGAAAATGTACTAATGTTACAGTATACATACTGTGTATCACCAGTAATACACATTTTGTGAAAACAATAACTATACCATATTGCCTATTGTGAACTGCATAGGTGGATACTGAAATGCCAGAGTGATGCAACATTAGTCCACTGCAGTTACAGCACCTCTAATATGCAGTCCTACCCATGATATTGCAACTGCTGCTGAATTGGGCTCTCTGCTGCTAATTAGTAGCAGTAGTAGAATTGCACACTGTGCCAGTTACTGAAGTCACTCAGGAAGTTGTGTTTCCGCATGTGCACATGACTATTATTGATCTTTAAAAAGGCCCTAAGTCACTTTCAGAAAGGGGAGAATATTAAAAGTAGCAGGTTTCTGTTGCAACAAATTGCATGGCCATAAGAGTAAAGTTGGCAATGCAGTAGGGAAGTTTATCTGAGTCTTAAGGTGCGTACACATGGATAGATTTGGCCAACGATTCAATCTAGTTAAAGATTTCCTCTGAACTCCTGCACAAACAATTTGGGGTCAAAAGATGAACGATTGAGCAAACGATTACACATGAATGATTGATCTTTAATGATGGTGGTGGGAGAGGGAGCCAGTCAATCAGCCTTACTAAATCGTTCATCCTGCATACACATGAAACAATTGGTACACATCGCTAACGATTGGTCTCTGATCTTTCTGCATGCAGGAAAGATCATCGACCTCTACCAATGACCGGTGGGTATGCGCATCGTCCAATATATCGTTCATACACACGGAACGATTTGAGCGATTAGTAGTTTAAATCGGTCGGGAACTCCCAGATCTTTTGCCAAATCTATCCGTGTGTACGCACCATTAAAATTGCATAAGATTTCCCTTGAACCCCCCGGCATCTTCCCGGAAGTCCTGCAAATCAGATATTGTACTTGAGTGTTTATTTCACATCAGATATATTGCATGCATAAGAGTACTAGTAAGTGCCAAAGGGTAGTACACATTTTATTGGTTGGATAATCACTTTTCGAAATTGTCTGAATTTGCAAGTTGGCACTCAGCTTTCAACAGACTGATATCAGCCACATGGCATAATTATGTTGGCCAATAATCAAATGTACATTCAACCATGTATAGGATTCTCATCAATGGGGAATTGGGCCATTGTAGTGCAGCTGAAACAACCAAAGTAGATATTTTCTTGTACAAATGCTTTACTAGCAAGAGATAATGTTACTGCTGGTTAATAGGCTGTGGCTCAGGGGACCCACACCTGTCACAGATCACAGATTTAGGATATAGAGATTCTGAACGTCATTCAGTTCATTGTTAATATATAAAGAATGTTTTATAGTCTGACTGTTTATGGGTTCAATGTATCTGTTGAATAGTTACAACATATTGTACATGTCAAACAAACCTCTAGAAAAGTAATGGCATAGTTAGTAGTAGACTTCCTAAACTACTTCTATTCATTGCTAGCTAACCCCATAAAATAATTTGATTTAAACATTAGAGAATGAGTTATTCAATGCTGCTCTAGATTCCTGTCTGACATCTCTTACCAACCCAACCATCAACTCAAGATTGCCATATTTTTCATATCCATGAACTTGAGATGCCTCATTTTAGGAATACTGCTGCAATCGATATCATCTGAATATTTCAATATATTATTGTCACTGTTTACAGTATATTATTGGTATCAATTTCATTATATATGAATATATTGCACATTTACTGCACTATAATATTATACCTTTATAAAATAAGCAAAACAGTACTTTACATTCAGAGTGCACCCATATCTCCCCTTGCATGAAAGCAATGATTGCTCTTGATATTTAACTAATTAACTTTTTAATAGGAAGCAATTAATTGATTGCAGTGTTACTCAGACATCTGTAGATATAGAGCACACACACAAGAGAGAGAGAGAGAGACAGAGAGAGAGAGAGAGAGAGAGAGAGAGAGAGAGAGAGAGAGAGAGAGAGAGAGAGAGAGAGGCGGAGAGTGTAATTCCTTTGCAATATACAAATGACAGGATTATGTAGCATTTCTAGTACAATTATATATTGGGCTTCATACAGTATGTCAGTATAATGTGCAATGGTGGGGATACATGAGAAGGTGCTGTGGAGACAATGTGATTAGCAGCAATGACTGTAGTGCATAGTGGTGGATTTGTTGTCTGTGTGTGAGGTTGCTGTGTCTGGTGATGCATGTTTCGGAACAGTAGTCCATGCTCACTCCCTCCTCCCTCTCTCCTTCCACCTCTAATCTTCTGCTTTAGAGAAGGAGGGGGAGGGGTGTGATTCTGCCATAGACGCAGGCAGTGAAAGGGAGAACTGTGAGGTATCGTCTAGAAACTCCATCAGAACGCAAAGAACAATGCAGCTGCCATACATGACACACTGCTGCTGCCATACATGTACACACTGTTCTGCGTCTTCCTCTCTCCACCACCACCCTCACCCCAATTTGTCGCAGCAGAGTCACTGACAGCAGCACTTGATCACTGTATGACATAACACATGCACAGCAGAAAGTAATCACCCATCACAGTTATCTCGCATCATTACATCATTCATCCCACAGCAGCAGCAGCCGCAGCATGGCAGAGATCTATAGAGCCGCAGCGAACGTCTCTCTTACCGGAGGCCGCTGGAGATTCTTCTTCTTGGTGTCTGACAAGCACAAAGAGAAGGAGGAGGAGTAGGAGAGAAGGAGGCAGCCGGTGACGGTGCCTGTGATGGTGGCCGCTGATCTGTCTCACTGGACGACTCTGACCTTGCAGAGATGCAGCAGCATCCTCCTCCTTCTGTCTGTTCCTGAGGAGGAGAGCTGCTCACTGCAGCCGGCACCTTCCCATCTTGCCCCGATCCCAGCTAGGACGTGGCCGTGAACAGTAGGTCCGCAGGATGGCGATGCTTCAGCCGGTATAACCCTTCGGTGACTGGGCGGCGCTGCCAGTCTTCGGGGCGAGCTGGGTTTGATTTCCCTGGCGTTGCCTGATGTATCTGTCAGGAGATGGAGACGTGAGGAGATGCTTCTTCTTCTCCCTCTCTGATGGTGCTGATGAGGAGAAGCTGCTGTCTCCATTGGTGGAGAGCGCCCTTAGCGCCGCCCCTTTCCTCCAAATTGTGAAGGCTTCGGGAGGAGCCAAGTGCTGAGGGGGAGACTTGTAAGGATGGATGTTGGGCTGCTACAAGACTGGGGCTGTGAGAGTGGGCGCAGCAGGGAGATGCTGCTCTGTGGGGATGGTGCCCTGGAACTAGAATTTCATGTTTGTTTGGTTTCATGTAAATCCCCTCCTTAATTGTGTGTGTTATGCCGCAATGTGCAGTGTAATGCATTGGCACTAGATTATGCTTCTTGTGCCTCAGCTCAAATGCAAGAATTATTTTTGGTGACATCATTCCTTCAAAGTGTGTGTGTTTGTGTGTGTGTGTGTGTGTTTGTGTGTGTGTTTGTGTATAGGACCACTACAGTGGGTACAAAACTATGCCAGGCATGAGCACGCTAAAGAAAGTTATTTTTTGTTGTTGTATCAATTGAAGTAACCCGTGATGTCACCTACAGTAGGAAGTACATGCTGTGGTTGAACATGTTATGGTACAGATAATACATACTTCTCTTTATGGGTTGCGTGCAAAATGTTAACAGTCATAGGGCCAGGTGTACTCAGCTTTAAAATGGTAAAATGGATGGTGATAAATCACCAGCTAATCAGCTCCTAACTGCCATGGCACAGGCTGTGTTTGAAAAATGACAAGTAGGAGCTAATTGGTTGGTGGTTTATCACTGTCCATTTTATCACTTTCAAGGCATCTCGCCCATAATGTGGACATTCACCATGTTGGCGTTGACCTCCTGACCATAGGCGAATCTAGAATTATAGTAATGGGTGGTCCCAGACACAATAGTAGGGGGACCTTTGCGCGGCCTAGCAGCATGGCAAAAAGGGTGCGTGGCCTCATGGGAAGGAGGCGTGGCATCACAAAAAGGGGTGTGGTATTACACTTTAGACCATACACAGTAATGCCCATTACACATTTTAGCAATCTCCGTAATACCCATTACACATAAAGCCACACATCGTAATGCCAATTACACATAAGGCCACGAACCATAATGCCCATTACACATTGTGCCACACATCATGATGCCCATTACATACTATATAACAAACCGTAATGCCCATTACATATTTGCCACATAAGTGCTGATTACCTACGTGCTCATTGCTAGGGGGTTCTTGCTTGATGGCACCATAGTACCCATTACACATGATGCCGCACACCATAGTACCCATTACACATGATGCTGCACACCATAGTACCCATTACAAATGATGCTGCGCACCATAGTACCCATTACACATTATGCTGCACACATAATGGAGGTTATTCTGATCGTAGCGGCCAAACGTGCGTACGTTCCAAAACAACGTACGCTATCCGTACGCGGCCGTTGGGGTTAGGTCCACCCACAACTCTGCCGCATTCATACGGCCAGAAACATCGGCAAAGGGGAGTGGCGTACAATTGAGCGTACGCCAACGTACACGGACGGGCCAGCCCTTACACTCCGACAACTGGCGTACAATTGAGCGTACACCACCGTTTACGGACGTCTCTCGGCCGTCTTCCCACCGACTTCTTGCGGCTATCTGAGCGTACGCCAGCTTGCACGGACGGGTCCCTATTGTTTTCAATAGAAAAGTCAGCTTATGTCACCGCTCGTGAGAGTGAGCGTACGTCCGTGTACGCTGACATACCCTTCATATATATGGACCTGCAAATCTTGCCTTTCAACTATAATTATGAAAATTAATTAATTGATTGAATTAATTAATGTGCAAAATAGTGGGCATGGGCTTAAAACATTGCTGAAACATCCTTTGTAGGTGTTAGATGTGGTTTATGTTATTGTATCATAAATACAAAACCTATGTTTGTATTAGAGTGAACACGTTGACACATGTCGACTTGTGTAGATTGAGTGTGCTACTGTGTAAAGTCTATGAAAGCACGTAGTGAATGTGTCGAACTGTTTAACAAATACCTACCTTAGCATATATAAGCAGGTCTTACAAAGATTCTTACCTTAAATTAAACAAACCTTTAAATGTAGAGAAGTATAGAAAGATAACCTTCCAATGTGTTAGAGTGCTGTGTGTTGCTTGCAGGTAGTGAAATCATGGTTTGGACTTAATAGACTGCAGCATTGGTTATTACATTCAGGTGTATGTGTTTGGTAGTAATCCGCGTAAATTAGCTAACCCAGGCGCACGCTGGCATGCGGTATCTGTAGGGGTGGTTTGAGATGGCGGTTGGCGGCCGCCTGTTTTGTGTCCGAAATGAACGGTGCCTTAGTCGATCGTGCGGTAGTAGCACCGCTCATTTTTGGTGCACACCCCCGTGTACGCCCATATTTACGCCCATTTTCCCTCATTATTTCGGCCGCTCCCCTCTTCACGCCCCTATGCCGCCCCCAATGCCCGTACACTCGCGTATAGGTTTTTTCGCACGTAGAGACCCGTCCGTAAGCATTGTGGAGTGTTCGCGCCTGCGCATTAGCGAATGTACGCATGCGCAAATCATAAAAAATCCCGGGACGTACGCGTATGGCCCGGCCGCTCCAACCAGAATAAGGCCCAATGTCCCTTACACATGATGCTGCACACATAATGCCGCTTACACATGATGCTGCACACCTTAATGCCCCTTACACATTAAGCCACACATTATGCGTAATGCCCCCACATACCGCCACTTGTAGCGTCCCTTAAGCAATGCCCCCAAAATTGCCACTTACTGTAAATTTTTATATGAGCCTTCACTGCTGCTGCAGGGAGAGAGGGAGAGCGGTGCAGCTGCTTCTATGGGGAGAGGTATAATAAATACAAAGGGGTAGTCAGGCGCTCACCTGATGTACTGTGATGGTGGTGTCCCCTATAGTTACTATGACCAACGCGTTTCGACCTCTAAGGGCCTTTTTCAAGGGGCTCTCAGCAGTCACACACTTATGGGCTTGCATCCACACCAGCATCACCCCTTTGCATGTGCACTCATTAATATTTATTATTGCATGTAATACGCATTGTATATTAATATATCAATAAAACACTTTTTTACCCTACTTATCACACTGACTCTTCAATCTTCATAGTAACTATAGGGGACACCATCATCACAGTACATCAGGTGAGCGCCTGACTACCCCTTTGTATTTATTGCACTAGTATGAGTTTGGACAACTCAAGTTGAGCAGCTCCCGTCCACATAGTGATGCTAGCGCCAGACCCCAACCCCCTGTATTGTATTTATGGGGAGAGGAGCAGAGCGCAGAGCACGCTCCCACTTCCCTCCTGGTGTCCCCCCTAGCCGAGTGGACATTTGAAATATTGTGTGCGCTGTTGTTGTGCGTGACGTCAGGGGAGCACGCTGGACGCCGGCACCACATGATTAAAGGGGGGGGCCATGAAAGCGGGGAGAAGAATTGGAGCGGAAGCTGCAGGGGTGACAGTCATTGACAGCTGGGCAGAGAGCAGGGGGCTGCCCGGCTGTATTCAGAGCACTGCAGGTCACGGCTGTTTGAAATAATACCCCTTTCACAACAGAAAATGCAGGGATTTACCCGGGAATATGGTCCCAGGATCATGCAGGGACATTCCCAGGCTGACCCCTTATACACCAGCCTAGTCCCTGCATTTTCTGGTGTGAGGGGGAGAGACAACCACTCCCCTCTCCCTACCCCCCTTTAACCAACCAGCTATATCTTCCGAACCAACTGACCCATTTACATGAGACCAGTAAAGAACTTTTGAGTTGGCTTCGAATGATTTTGGTCCCTTGAAACTGGGCTGTTTGGTTCCAGAGAAATCTGCCCTCAAAGAACATAAACAGTCATGAAATTACATTTAAGAAATGAAAAAAAAATGGTTTAACGAACCTCAATATCCCTGGAACCAATTAACCTATATGGATCCAGCCTGGTATCAGATTGAAGGCCCAGCAATTTGGGTTTGACTGAGATCAACCTCGAGCTTCAGTGATGCCGAAGGGGAAACTGGCAGCCGTTGAACTGGGTGGGGGTCAGAATTAGCGGGTCCCATGTTATCCTATAGGGAAAACGTTCTAGCTTTGCCTGGCAATATCTCCGGACCCCCCCCCAAGATGCGCCTATGCTCATGACTACATCCTCCCTTTATTTCACAGTGATCACAGTCAGACAAGGGGCCTGATTCAGATCTATACTCAGTGCTACAAATTGGTAGCCCTGCCAATTACGGAACGACTACACACAGGACCTTATTCTGGTCCATGCGTACCAGTTTTGCGTATACCTACCAAATCATTCGATGGTCAGCGACCATCAAATGATGTGCGTTTGGCCCCTCCTGGCTTCATGAATTCTATGGAGACGGGCCACGATAAAATGGCTGCCCCATAAAGCAGACGGTTCTCTGAAACTGTCTGCGGTATGGGGGCAGCCATTTTATCGTGGTCCGTCTGCATAGAATTATTAATTGAAGCCCGGAGGGGAGCCGGGACGCGCAGACAAACCAAGCTACGCCACTGTGTTCACAAGTGGATTGACAGGCGGCTGTCATTTGTGGGTGGCACCCCAGTTTTTCTTGGAGTGGCTTGAAAAACACAGGTGGCATCCGGCTGTTGGGAGGGAGGGCTGTTGCCGTTATTAGGGGCGGCTCCATCACTTTGGGCCTGATTCAGGGATGAATGCAATGTAATATGACACTGCAGTGCTTTCTTCATATGAGTCACTCTGTACTTGTACCACAATAGTCTTGTGGCAGCAGTATCTGTGAGGATTTGCCAGCATGTGGGGCATTAATGGGCCCACTGGGACTTGTAGTCCACCTGTAAAAAGAATGTTAAAATAAAACACACACACAGAAAAGTAGAACTTTATTGCACACACATACACACCTCACTGTTACACCAATATACTTACCGATCCAGGGTCCAGCGCTGCCTCCCTCCTCTAGGGCCAGCTCACCCCGCACTGACAACAGGGTGAGCAGGCTTCCTCCGGCGCAGATCACAGCTTCTATAGTGCCTTAGCACTATAGAGGCTGCTAGCGTGGTTGGTCAATGCGTCTCCATGGAGATGCATAGCTCAGCCCTGATTGGCTGAACTATGCGTCTCCATGTAGACGCATCAAGCCAATGATGCTAGCAGCCTCTATAGCTTCTGGGACAGCACTATAGTAGCTGTGATCTGCGCCGGAGGAAGCCGGCTCACCCTGCTGTCAGTGCGGGGTGAGCTGGCTCTAGAGAAGGGAGGCAGTGCTGGACCGTGGTTTGGTAAGTATATTGGTGTAAAAGTGAGGTGTGTGTGTAATAAAGTTCTACTTTTCTGTGTGTGTGTTTTATTTTAACATTCTTTTTACAGGTGGACTACAAGTCCCAGTGGGCCCATTAATGCCCTGCATGCTGGGACTTGTGGTTCGCCAAGTCCCAGCATGCCTAGGAGGCCTGCTGGCACTTGAAGTTCACCTGTATAAAGCAATGTTATGTTTGAATGATTTAACCCTATCAGGCCGGCATCCACAGCCCACGGACGCTGGTGAGAGCCCTGGGCTTCAGCCCTGGATGGATAAAGCCTGGGGGGGACCCCTTTATTGGGGGGGTTCCCACTCCCCCAGGTACCCCGTCCAAGGCTGACCAGCCACAGCGCTCATGCTATGACCGGGGGACCTTATGTTAAAAGTGTCCCCCGCTGTGGCATGACACAGCGGGCTGTTGGAGCCCAGTGCTGATTTCAAAACACGGGGGACCCCCATATTTTTTGTCCCCTGTATTTTTGGAACCAGGACCGGTCCAAAAGTCCGGGGCTGGTTTCAGAAATCCGGGGGTCCCCTACACTTTTTGTCCCCCTATCAGGGGCAAACTCAGGATTTTCAGAAGGGGGTTTCCAGAGGGGCAGAGCAAAGCACAGAGACGGAAAACTTAGGTGACCCAGTATATGCCGGGTCAGTTAAAGTATTATAGATAGACCAAATGTATATAAATAATAATAATAAAAAAAAATATATATATATATATATATACATACATATATACAGGGGCGTCAACAGCAGTGTAGACCCCTGGGCACAGCAATGTATTGGGGCACCTACCGATCCTCCAGCGGTAGGGGTGGGGGAAGCTTTGATGTCCCGCGGGTGGTAGGGGGATTATATCAAACGCTCAGCATGTAGGGCCTGGATCAGTAATGTCCACTAATTAACCCTTTACTGCACAGATGGTGGGAGATGGGCTGGGAGAAGTGGGCATTGGGCTGATTGAAGGGGCCCTGATACATAACTTCCAGGGTGGTAGAGGATGTTTAATATTCAGAGGAGGGGTGTATAGTGGAGTGAGCTTATTATTCATATTTTCTGGTGGGAGGACAGCTTGCTTGACTGCAGATATCTCCAGTTCCCAGAAATAGATTTCTTATATTTTAATGGAATTAAAAACTAGAGAATCCCACCTACCAAATGATAGTGGGGACTAGGGGATCAGAGTTCAGGAGGTAGAGCTATCTGCCAACGAGTATATAAAACTACATACCAGGTGTGTGGAACTGGAGCAGTAACCAGCTGCTGGAAGGCTGATATCTCTGGTTCTGGGAACAGTAGAGAAAAGCTACTAGTGTCCATCAAAGGGGGAGAGTCCCAGCTTTTGGAATATACCCTCAGAAAAACTCTAATGCTGCTTTCAGACCGCAAAACTGGCTTTGACCCTGTATTTGAAAACGTTTCCAAAAACGGGTCTGCCAGGTAAAACCCCTATCACACCGCATCTCTTAAACAGTATATTACCGTTTAAGTGCGGCTTTTTGAACACTGGCAGACCTGTTTTTGGAAACTTTCCAAATACAGGGTCAAAGCCAGTCTTCAGCGCCCCCCCTACTCCCCCCCCCCCCACGGGTTAACACAAACAACAACCCCCCCCCCCCCCCCGTTATCCCCTCCCCCCGCGTGTTAACACCTCCCC
This sequence comes from Crinia signifera, assembly GCF_055691185.1. NCBI lineage: Eukaryota > Metazoa > Chordata > Amphibia > Anura > Myobatrachidae > Crinia > Crinia signifera. The sequence continues at coordinate 165,916,276 of NC_139221.1, forward strand.
CTAGGACTAACAACCCCCCAATGTGTTTACCCCCCCTCCCCCCGCGGGTTAGCCGGTACCTCCTGAGGATCCCGGCAGTATGGACGGCAGGCTGCGCTAAAGGGAAAAAAAGTGACTTTCGGAAAATGGCTGCCCCATAGGAAAACTCGTTTAAAAAAAACTGTCTTTTTCGTATGGGGGCAGCCATTTTCCGAAAGTCACTTTTCTTATAAGAAAAGTGACTTTCGGAAAATGGCTGCCCCCATACGAAAGACAGTTTTTTTAAATGAGTTTTCCTATGGAGGAAAAAAGAATTGACAGTTGGTACGTGGCGCAGTGCTGCCTTAGATCACAAATCCATGAAAATCCAGACAGGCTCATGTAGACCTGCATAAATACATTCATTCCATGAAAGTTAGGATGCAATACCATACCTCCCAATTGTTCCGATTACAGTGGGACAGTCCCGCTACTTGGACACTGTCCCTCCCATGTGTGGCAATATCCCATGTACGGGGGGGCAGTCTTCGGGAGCAGGAGATCACCATTGCTCTGCAGAGCAACTGGTGATCACTGAAGATATGCTGTGCTCATGCACATGGCTTCTCCTCAGTGAGGGTAGGGAGCCGATGCTGCCCAGCTTCACGGGAATGCTGGGCACACTCCTGAGAGACACTGCTCTTTCTTGGTTCTCATCCTACCTATCTAACTGATCATTCCACTTCCTCTTCTTTACCTCTATCAATTGGAGTACTGCAAGGCTCGGTCTTAGGTCCTCTGCTTTTTTCAATCAATACCTCATCTCCTGGCAAACTAATCAACTCTTTTGGATTGCAGTATAATCTATATGCAGATGATACTCAAATCAACCTATCAGTGGCGCCCCCCCCCCGCCGCCGCCCCGCCAAGCACCCCCAATCCCCCGCCTCCTCGCCGCCCATGCAACCCCCCCCCAATCCCCCGCCGCCCATGCAAACCCCCCCCCCCCCCCAATCCCCTGCAGCCTTACCTATCGCGCTGGTCCCGGCGGCTCCGTTCTTCTTCTGCTGAGGACCACCACAAAATGGCTGCCCCCATACAGCAGACAGTTTCAGAGAACTGTGTGCTATATGGGGGCGGCCATTTTGTGGTGGTCCTCAGCAGAAGAACGGAGCCGCCAGGACCAGCGAGATAGGTAAGTCTGCGGGGGATTGGGGGGGTGTAACTATAGCACCGCAGCCCCCGGTGCCCCCACATGCACAGCGCCCCCCCCCCCCCCGTGGTGGCGGGGGCTGCGGTGCTATAGTTACGCCGCTGCAACCTATCCTCCCCAGACTTATCACCCTCTGTATTGGGCCATGTCACTGCACGTCTTTCTGCTGTTTCATCATGGGATGTCATCTCAGCACCTCAAACTGAAAATTTCCAAAACAGAGTTATTTATATTTACGCAAACCAATAGAAGTAACCAACCTGATGTTTCTATCACTGTTAAGAACATAACAATCAATCCTACATGACAAGCTCACTGCCTAGGTTTCATATTTGACTCTGAACTTTCCTTTTTCCCCACATTTAATCTGTCTCGAAATCATGCTACATGCATTCACAAAAACATATTCAAAATACGCCCTTACCTTACACAAGAAACCGCTAGAACTCTAATTCATGCTCTTATCATCTCTCACATTGATTATTGCAATAGTCTACTTACTGGTCTTCCCAAATACAGACTCTCACTGCTACAGTCCATCATGAATGCAGCTACGAGGCTAATCTTCCTCACCAGACCTTCATCACATGCAAAGCTACTCAGTCAGTCCCTTCATTGGTTACCTGGATTATATCATACTTAAGATAAAATAGTTTTATTTAGACACAAGGACGTAAACCAAACTACACAAACATACATCTGTTATCTCAAAATATCTTCCAACCTGACCTCTTCGCTCCTCACAAGATCATACACACCCATTACTAGCTCCCTTTCAAGATTGTAGGACTTTCTTTGGGCTGAACCCACTCTGGTATGCGCTCCCACGCACAATAAGACTATAGGCCCCCATACACTAGGGCGACTTGTCCTTAGGACAAGTCGCCCCCGACTTCCCCCTGAGCTTCCCCGGCTGCTCCCCGGGGGAGCTTGATTAGATTGGCACTTGATGTGCCATTTTTTACATGTGATAAATCGCCTCGATTTATCACATGTAAAAAACCCGGGGAGCGGGGGGGGGGCTACAGAGGTGGGAGCAGGGGGGCTGGGGACGCTGCGGGGGACACGTCTGTGTCCCCCGCTACTGGGGACGCTGCGGGGGACAGCATCTGTGCGAGGCGGTAGAGGGAGCAGGGGGGGCTGGGGACGCTGCTGGTGACACGTCTGTGTCCCCCGCTGCTGGGGACACGTCTGTGTCCCCCGCAGCTAGGGACGCTGCGGGGGACAGCGTTGAGGCGGTAGAGGGAGCAGGGGGGGCTGGGGACGCTGCGGGGGACACAGGCGGCATAGAGCCGGGCAGGGGGAGCCGGCCGGGAGCTGTCAGTAATGAATAAAAAAAAAAGCCCATACAATGAATGGGCAGCCTGTGATTGGCTGCTGAGCGCTCTCTCAGCCAATTGCTGACTGGCTGAGAGAGCGCTCAGCCAATCACAGGCCGCCCATTCATTGTATGGGCTTTTTTTTTTTTATTCATTACTGACAGCTCCCGGCCGGCTCTATGCCGCCTGTGTCCCCCGCAGCGTCCCCAGCCCCCCCTGCTCCCTCCACCGCCGCACCGCCCCACTAGGTCCCAAGTCGGGTGGTCGGACGTGCAGCAGGTCCGACCACCCGACGCAGATCCGATGCGCACGGGACCGCGCATCGGATCTGAGGGGACATCAAAACTAGCAGATTTTGGTCCGATTTCGGCCAGATCCGACTGATCTGGCTGAAATCTGACCAAAATCTGCTAGTGTATGGGGGCCTTAACCTTCAGTCTCCAATCCTTCAAGCATTCCCTGAAAGCTCACATCTTCGGACAAGCTTATCAAAACCTCTCCTATCCAATCACATTCACACTGTACAGGGTGTTTTGTTCATATGTTTGTAAATCCAGTCATAGGGACACAGAAACATGTGAGTTCACTGCTGTGAGAATTTTCATGGGACAGTCATGTAATGATTTAGTCATGATAGCTACCAATGGTTTGTGGTCAGTTTCCACTGTAAATGTTTGACCATACACAAATTGGTGATATCGCTCACATGCATATGTGATCGCTAGAAGTTATTTTTCTATCTGAGCATACCTTGTTTCAGCACTTGTCAGTGCTCTTGATGCATAGATTACTGGTTGCCATGTATCCTCATGTTCTTGTAACACTGAGCCTAGGCCAAATTGCAAAGCATCTGCTGAAATTCTTATTCTTTTCGCAGGATCAAATAATTTTAGCACTGGTTGCTCTGTAATGATCTGTTACAAGTTTTGCCAACTTTCTTCTTGTTCTTGTGACCACATCCACTAGTTATCTTTGTCCAACAGCCATCTAAGAGAGGCTGTTGTTCAGTGAGTTGAGAAATAAACTTTCCTAAGTAAGTAATCATTCCTAGGAATCTTCTGACGTCATCTTTGTTGTTAAGACGTTCCATGTTCACTATGGCTGATATTTTCCTTGGGTCTGGTTTTACACCTTGATCCGAGACCACGTCGTCCATAAAGGTAAGTGTATTCATGCCAAATTCAGATTTGTCCTTGTTTAGCTTTAGATTAATTTTCTTGACAAGTTCCATTAGTTGTCTCAATCTAGAATCATGCTCATCCTTTGTAAATCCCCAGACTTTTTGTGATATACTTCTGGAGCAGACAAAATTCCATATGGTAGTCGAAGAAATCTGTATTGACCTTATCGACCTTTTGGTGTATTAAATATACAAAGCTTTGAGCTGGCCTCATCTAGCTTCATTTGCCAGAATCCTGAAGATACGTCCAATTTACTGAACTTTTTTGCTCCTGCAAATTGTGACATGATTTCATCTCTAGTTGGTAGTTTGAAATGTTCTCGTTTAATAGCTTTGTTTAAATCTCTGGGGTCTAGACATATTCTGAGTTTTCCATTTTTTTTCCAAATATTACTAAGGAGCTTACCCAGTCAGTAGGATCATCAACTTTCTGTATCTGTATCACACCCAAGGCTTTCATGCGATTTAACTCTTGTTTTAGTTTTTCTCTCAGCGCAAACGGCACTTTTCTACAGGGGTGTCTCACGGAAGAAACTTGCATGTCTACATTTATTTTATGCTCTCCAGGCAAGCAACCTAGATCTTCAAACAAGTCTATGTATTCTGTAAACATCGATTTGCAGTCATCTTCTACTTGTGATGTCTCTTTAGCAAGCTTAGTTTCTCACAGGAAATAATCCTAGAATCGGTTGCACATTTTTATCCACAATCAGTAGAGATGTTTTAAACTGTTGTCCCTTATATTTCAGTGTCACTAAGCATGTACCTTTCACAGGAATTTCCTCCCCAGTATACCCTTTAACTTTCACTTTGGCTGGATGAATTTTAGGTTTTAAAGGGAATGACAATCTTGTTCACAGTTAAAGGGACAATCCATTCTTTCTTATCTGCATTGCAAAGTTCATTGCAATCCACAAAGAACTCCTCTGTTTGTTTAACAGCATGCACTTTGGTTGTTTCACTTTTCATTTGACAGCATTTGGCAAAGTGATTGTCTACCACATTTCATGCAGGTTTTACCATAAGCAGGGCACATTTTAGGATTGTGAGCATTTCCACATCTACTACAAATTTCCTTATTAGACTGTGGCTTAGATTGCTTCATTTTTGAGAATGGAGGTTTGCTTGGCTCTGTTTTCTGCACGGCATATATGGCACCATCAGCTTCCTTGTGTAACTTTTTGGCTTAAAATCTATTTTCTGCAGATCTGCACATAGTCACTGCCTTGTCTAGTGTTAGGTCTTGCTCTCTCAGCAGTCTCTCTCTGAGTCCATTATCAGGTATTCCACAGACAATACGATCTCTTATCAGTGAATCCTTTAAATCATCAAACTCACAGGTTTTACTGAGTGATTACAGCTCTGTAACATACTGATCAAAGCCATCTCTAGACTTCTGATCACATGTGAAAAACTTATATTTTTCATATGTCACATTTTTCCTTGGCACAAAGTAATCTTCAATCTTTTGCATTATAGAAGATAAAACCATATTCTGCCCCTCAGCAAACTGAAAACTATTATCAATGTCCAGGACCTCCTCTCCTATCACATGGAGGAAAATGGATGCCTTTGTTTTGTGAGCCTCTGTATCAGCTCCACATGAAGCAAGATATATATTAAACCTTTTCCAGTTCTCAGACAAGTTACCAGACATCAGCATGCCGGTTGGAGGAGCCAGTTTATCCATGGTTACTCACTGTTTGAAGAGAGGAGCACACGGCAGACTTTGCAGACACGTATCACAGCCTTACAGACATGTGAGTTCACTGCTGTGCTGTTTTATTCCATCCAACTAAAGACACACTGCCTCAGGAACACCCACTTCCCAGCATTCCCCTGGTCCTAGGAACCATCACCGAAGATTCAGGCTTACACATATTAGTAAGGGAGTGTCTACAAATATTAAGCATTCTAATACACTAACATCACACAGGCAATACATATCCTCTCTCTTCATTTTAACACTTTTCTTCTTTCTGACCCCTGGCCAAATTGCTGGGTCACTGTATCATACAGCTCACCAAGAACCTTTGCTTTCTGGTGGATATTATGCAAATAAAGAACACCTATCCTTGTGTATCAGTGCCATATTCCTATAGATTGTAAGCTTGTGTGCAGAGCCCTCCTACATTTTGACTATCTCTAAATACCCAGTTTGTTGTATTACTATCTCCAATTGTAAAGCGCAATGGAATATGCAGCACTATATAAGAAACTGTTAATAAATAAATAATAAATAAAATAGACATACCCCGTTATGTGTTGTGCTTGTATCCCAATGTGGGTGCAATCTATGGCTCCCAGCACATTAAGGAATGTTGAGATAGCCACTTGGTCTCAGAACTTGAGAATGAGATCTATGTACACCACAATTTCTTCAACTGGAGTTAAATGCCTTGAGAAAGTGGCTTGTGTAATCCTCAAAACCCAAGAACTCACAGACTGAAAGGAGCCTGTGGCAACAAAGTGCAGGGTGCATATTATTTTTTGCATGCAGTCCAGACACTGCGTAGTTGCTTCCAGTCAAAGGATACAAATCATCTCTCATCTGCTCATATCAGTTTAAGAGGTTTCTGCAGTTCAGCCTATAAAGCTGTGCCACCTCTTGTTTGGAGAGGGAGTCCAGGTCCACCCTTGTATGGTACATATGTGGAGCACATAGCTTAATAGGGATGTGGATCTGTGCCATCCTCCTGTGCAGCTCGTCCAAACTTACTAAACCGCACAGTCATCTCCAAACTTGACTGCACAAACTCCATTGTAAACACCCTCACAGGTGTCATCGATGAAGATTAGTTATTTATAGGTGTGTGCTTGAGGATTATGAATTTCATCCTGTATTAATTTGTGTCATACTGTATGTGTCCTTTTCATGATTTGTGTTATTTAAATCACCGCCTGAACCCAGCCTTAATTTTTGGCAAGTCTTGGTAAGGTTAATGGTTCAATTTTAGAAATTGCACTGTATTACATTTGCGTTTATAATGAGAAAACATCTAGATGTGATTTCATCCTTGCAATGTTTGGTAAAGGCAGAAAATGTGTGAGTTTGACCCTAACTGCACCTTATTATCAATTTTCCCCCAAAAAATCACCACCTGTTACACCTGACCTAATGTCTGTGTAAGATATGCAGTGATACTAAGGAATAACCTTCTACAGACCTTAAAAAAGTAAGCATACATGTAAGATACTATTTGTTGGCAGCCATCCACGTGGTTAATGGATATTCTCCTTAGACCTGACACCTTGTGGTAAGAAACCTTGATATGCTCTGAACAATTGTTGTTATACTGTATAAGCATTAATGTGAGCATTTGCCAGTTATTTGAATCACAAGATGACAGTACCGATAAGACCCTGCATGAATCTCTTCGGGATTTAGAAATCATCCCCTATATTGCTGTGTATTGCATGAACTTACTACACTATAAGGACTTCTTCTGTTGTTGTTTTTTATATGGTTTATGAATGCCCCATGACATCTGATTGTGAGGACATCTATTGTTGGAAATCGGGTGACTGTTAAAGTGCAGTATTTTTTTATTAGATATTTTACTGACTTTGTCAGACCAGATAACATCTGCACCATCTAGCTGATCTTGTCCAATGCAGGAAGAACCTACTGTATTTTTTTTATTAATTAAGACTACCTACCCCATATCCGGTCTATTGTCATATTTTTTTATTGAAGTTCAGCTTCATTGTAAATTTGTAATGTGTGTGGTGTATTTATACTTATAAAAATTTAAATGAAATGTAACATGGAACCCATGGAAGGACATATATACTTCTGTCAGGAGGTCTATGTACAGGGTAGGGAAAAATTCATGATGATGATGATGATGATGACTTAGCATACACCAAGCATATATGCTGCTGCAGCAGGGCTTGCACTATAAAATGACTTGGAACTACTGTACTGATTTCATAGTATCCATTCTATGGCAGGATTGACCTGCATAGTATACAGTCAAGCCAAGCTCTAGCCAAAGGGCATTGATAAGGGTAGCAAAGATGTAGTTTATATGAATAAGCAAATTGGATACAGTCATTGGGTTCCCAGCAAGTAGGTCGACAAGCATTAGGTCAACACCATTAGGGCAACATGTAGAAAGGTAGACTTAACTTAAGGTCAACATAGGTTAGGTCGACAGGGTCAATAGGTCGACAGTCAAAAGGTTGACATGGTTTGTTTTTACTATTTTTTCAGCCAACATGTGCCGACAGTCGGTATTTCATGCTCTAATATCCACTAGGGAAGTGGTGGGGACGCCATCCACTACCATGCGAGGCAACGCGGTGGTACGTTTCGGTGTCCAAGCTGACACAACATGTGCCGACAGGCGTTATTTCATGTCCTACCATCCACTAGGGCATGGTGGGTGAACAAAATAGTACCCGAAGTATGGCGAATGTGGCGAGCCATGCGAGGGGATGCGGTGCTACGTTTTAGTGTTTATGTTGACTATGTCGACATTCGGGTAAAAAATACTGAAAAGAAAAACCATGTCAACTTTTTCAATGTCGATATTACCCCTGTTGACCTAATCACTCTGTCGACCTAACCGATGTCGACATTTTGCCATGTCAACCTTCCTGCATGTAGACCTTAGGTCATGTCGACCTTGCTGCATGTCGACCTAATGCGTGTCAATCTACTTGCTGGTGACCTAATGATCCATACCCAAACACATATATTGAGTAACTACAAGGCTAACAGGCATAGCAGCATCTCTGGGACAAGCAGGCAAGTGAACCCAGTCACCATTACCCATGCTGCGGCTACAAGGCCTGCATAACCCACAACCCCCTCTTTCTCATCTTTAGAATGTCTGTAGTTGGCGGAGGGCTTAATAACTCCCTGCTGTGTGGCTGCTAACATCTAAAGGAATTTGAAGATTTAGAATGCCATGCACATGATCCGGCATTATTTGGATCCAAAATTCAATTCTGCTTTCTGAATAAGGAGGGAAATGTGTAGTGTCTTGCAGTAAGGGGAGGCAGAGAGCTGTTAAGCCTTAAAGATAAATGATGGATGGTAAGGAGAAGATAAAGCAGCGGTAACCAACCTTGGTCTACTTGGGGCCATTTGAAGTTTTGCAATGAAGCCCCACAATTTCTGATTACTTTCTTGACTAAGTAAATTAAGAGAGCCAAAACATAACAGGACAATCAAAGTGAGCAAGTGACCGGGAAAAGAAAATAGTTGCTTGTGTATGTAAGTATCATTGTCTATTAAAGTGCAGGGCTTATTATGGAGGCAGATTGACATTTGTTCATTCATAATATATACTGAAAGCTACAGTGTACATCTTTGTACACTGGCATCTTAAAGCTTTTATTAGTAGTATAATGGTACTGAAAGTACTGTGCTCCAGTACGATATGTACCATGCTCCACAAAAGCTAAGAATTTTTATATATATATATATATATATATATATATATATATATATATATAAATTATAATAATCTTTGTACTATAATATAATTATTGCATTAATCAAACACCCAAGTCATGGATTTACTTATGCACAGAGATGATGCCATCATATAATATCAACGTTAGAAAAAGTGGTTCAAATAATATAACCCTTGCTCTGCCAGCAATACTAATTTGTTATACCCCGTTCACACATACATGAAGTGCATTGACCCAAGTTTACAACCCTGCAGTCTCTACCATGGTTGGGCTGTGACCTAGGAATTTGCCAGCATAATAGACCTGGCAATTCCCATGATGTTTGTGTGAAAGGGATAGATCTCATACTTGGAAGAAACTTTCTCCCAACAATCTACAATCAGCTCATTGAATGGTTAACACTGATTTTGACATTTTGGGGCAGATGTATTAAGCCTTAACAAGAGATAAATGCATGGGTGATAAAGAGAGATAAACGTCCAGCCAATCACCTGCTAACTGCCATGTTACAGGCTGTTTTTGAAAAAAGTCAGTAAGGAGCTGATTGGCTGGATGTTTATCTCTCTTGCATTTATCTCTTTTTAAGACTTAATATTTCTGCCCCCTTAATACAGCAGTTATAATCAAAGCTGTAGCTTCTAGATCGGCAACTTAGTAACAATGTTACAATAAAACTGATTCATTTACTGAACGATACATATGGTAATCAGTATTTTTATATTTAAATAGGTACACTGAATACTATTTCATATCAAAACAATTACATGACAGAAGGATTTTATAATTACATTCCTAAGCCACATTAATCAAATGCATTTATTACTACAATGTCAGGCTATTTCCTCTATCAAGCTTTCATAAACCAGAATTATACTAATGACGATAGCTATCGACATAATGAATGCTTAACAGAGCTTTTCATTTTAACTCCCAAGCCTCAGATGCTAATATCTTTGGAATAGTAGAATGTACAATTTTCGGAGGGAGCATGTGGTTCCAAAGGATATGTTCCCTGCTCCGTAGAACAAAATAGTAATTAATGCACTAAGGTCAGGTATCAACTGGAGGTAAATCCCAGACATATTTAACTACTATTGGTCAAAACAGAGACCTGCTGACAAGGGTATAGGGATAACTATCCAAATCTCCCTTTGTTAGATTTTACTAACAGATGTATCCTCACTAGCTTACCAAATTATGCCAAATATATATTTGGAGCACCAGAGAAAATGTGACTAAGTTACACCTTGTGTACCACCATACTAATATTTTCACACAGTATATCTTGAATGTCTACCATTTGGTTTTCACTTCTCTGTTTACCATGTGTCTTTTCTGCTTTCCCTGACCTCTTCATTTTTTCTGTTACTTTCCTTATGTGCCAAAATCGTAATCCAAGGTAACACTCTCTATCACTCCACACATGCTTTCATCTGTGTACCTGCATCTTTCACTTCTTCCATACAACCCCCTGCTACCCTCTCACACCCTGCATTACTAAGTCCCTACACCAGTGGCATAACTACAAAATCCGACCCCCCTCCTTTCCCCCGGAATATAGGCAGGCAGTGATTGCTGCCACTGCCGGGTCTGTGGGCAGGGACCATCTGCAGTCCCGGTGCTCCTTCTGGTTCCTAATGAAAAATTACCATCACAAAATGGCTGCCCCTAAAAGCAGACCAATATTAAGGTGTCTGCTATAAGGGGACAGGCATCTTGTGAAGGTTATTTTTCATTAAGAGGCAGAGCAGAAGCCACTAGGAGCGCCGGGACTGAAGACAAGTAAATCTGCGGACCCCGGTGTTGGCGGCAAGCAGCAAGCAGGGAAGGTGGGGGTAAGGCAGGTCCAGGCTGCAGGGCAGTGCCAGCACCCACACTTGCTCAGCACCTCCCCGCCACCGTGGGGTCTGTGGGGCTATTGTTACGCCACTGCCCTACACAGCTAACACTTTCCATCCCTTGTCAGCCTCTGGTCCTCTCACTCTCTCAGGGTCAACTTCCTTTTCACCCCCTGCATTTCTCATTCCCAGCTTCCATCACACCACCTTACACCTCTCACACTAGTCCAGTGGTTCTCAAACCTGGTCCTCAGGACCCCACACAGTTCATGTTTTCCAGGTCTCCCGACAGGTTCACTCGTTACTGACTGACACATTTGGATCTAATTATTTAACTTGATACTGTGAGGAGACCTGCAAAACATGCACTGTGTGATCTGGCCCTCTCACTCCTACCCTCGAGGGTTTGACTTTCTTCTTACACCCTGCATTTCTCACTCCCTGCTTCCATCACACAGCCCTTGCACCTCTCACTCTCTCAATCCCTTGCTCAACCCAGTCCTCTTACTCCTTGCTATCCCATCAAGGCCTGATAACCTCTTACCCCCTGTATAACTCACCATATGTTTCCTTAACCCACCCAGTACACCTCTTACTCTCTCCATTACTCTTTCCTCCAGTTGTTTAGCATATGATTGGTCCTGTTATTTTCTTACCTTTAGTTTCTTCTTTCCCATCTTTCCCATCTGGTTGCTGCCCTTTTCCTTTCATTCTATATGCCAATGATGACAGTCCCACCTCTAGGTTAGGGCTGTTTTCAGGGCTGGGCAAGTGAGGCGAACAGTATTGTATATGGAATACTATTGTAAATGTTCACCCCATAAATGCTGCTCTATCTCCCTCCCCAGGGGCGGATCTAGAATTTTCTTCTCCCCATTTCCAGCCATGACTCATCCTCTTCCTCTTCGAAGTCACTGTGTAAGTAGTATGACTATCATACATAAATCAGCTGCTGTAGATCTGTATGAAAACAGTAGATACATTAACCTTTAGTTCCTCTGCAGAGACAACCTGATCTGGGACACTCTGCAGCTGCATGTAGGGAGAAGGGGAGATAGCAGACAGTGCTCATGTGCTGCTGCCTGCCTGTAAATAGAGGCTCAGACACGCAGCCCGCCACTGGATGGAGAAGAGTGAGCCAACAGAATGTCTTCTTACCTCTTACCTCTAAGATTTGTGTGGACATCGGTGGGTGGAGGGGGTGCGGGTGCAGATGCGTCCGGCAGCAGTGACCATACGCCACCACCAGGAATACCCCCCTAGTGACACCTCTGGCCTAGGAGGGCACACCTTTTGGAGCTAGCCCTGGCTTAAAAAATATGGGTGACAAAATGAGCGGAGGTCCCCCATATTTCCATTAGCCATGGAGATAATGCCACAGCCAGGGGACATACCGTATGGGTCCCATGGCCAAAGCATTAAGACCCCTTCAAGTCAGCCTAGCCCTGAGACTCTCTCCTGGGTACCCAAGGTACGGGCTTAAGCTGGGGCTATCCCATGCAACCCTGGGCTCTTGGAGCTGGCCCTGATTTCCAAAATACAGGGGATAAAATAAGTAAGGGTCCCTTATATTTTAGGAAACAGCACAGTAGCTCCACAGGGAGTTAATGTCACAGCTCCCGATGAAGACGCATGAGACGTTGAAACACATTGAGCCAGTGAGGGCGGTGCTGGCGGAGCGCGAGCTCCGGGCACTGAGGAGTAGCAGGGCGCCCGGCACCACACTCGCTGCCCGCCGGTCCACCATCTGGATGCCGCCCGCCCATAGCAGAGGTGCAGAGTCTGAGAGTATTACAGAGACCCTGCGCCCCGGCCGCTGCCACAGGAAAGACTAGACATGCACGCAAGGTCCTCCTGCATCTGTCACACTGACAGGTGCTAGAGGTGTAGGGGGACCTCTAGCGGCTGTCTCCTTTTGAAGCGGCGGCCGTCTTTGGAGGGGCGCAGGGTCTCTAATGCTGTCAGAGACTCTGCGCCTCTAGCACAGACCAGCACTAATCCCCTGGCAACCAGAATATAGGTAAGCGACACTTCAGGGGCATTATGCGTTTAAGCAGCACTAGTGGGGGTTATATGCGTAAGCAGCACTAGTGCGGGCATTATGTGTGTAAGGCACTACAGGGGGGCATTATATTTGTAAGCAGCACTAGTATGGGCATTATGTATGTAACAAAGTGGCACTACAGGGGGGCATTATATGTATAAGCAGCACTACTGGGACCATTATGTGTATAGTGGGGCACTGCTGGGGGGCATTATATGTGTATGCGACACTACAGGGATTGTTATGCATGTAAGCAGCACTACAGGGTGCATTTGTAAGTGGCACTAAAATTCCATTGGGATGTGCAAAATGTATAATTATGCGTGTAAGTGGCACTAAAATGCCATGGGGGTGTGCAAAATGTTTAACTATGCCACTGCATGTATAGCGTTACCCTAAAGCATTATGGAGTGTAGCATAATGTGTACTGAGCATTACGGTGTGGCATAAAAGTTGATTAAGCATTATGATGTGTGGCATGTGCAATGGGCATTACGGTATGTGGCATAATGTCTACTAGGCATTATGGTGTGGGTCATAATGTGTAATGAGCACTACTGTGCGGCATATTCTGTAATGGGCATTACAATTTGTGTGGCATCATGCAGGGGCGGATCCAGGATAAAATGACAGGGGGGGCACCATGATAAAAGAAGGTGGGGGAGGGGCGGTGTTAGTGGTGCCAGTGTACATGCTAAAAGAGCGGCAGAGAGAGGGTGGGAATGGGATTAAAAGTAGGCCCTGGCATTTAAAGTACGCAGGCCCACCATGGTGACAAAAGTGAAGGGATGTGGCCACTCAACAGGGGGCGTGTCCTTGAGTGTAGTGTACAACACCATATACAACTTCTACACATTATGCAACAAAATACTAGACCCCATTATACTTGCCCCTTACACATGATGCCAAATGGAATGAGCCAAAATTCACATAATGCCACACGGATTGAGCCAAAATTCAAATAATGCCACATGGATTGTGTCAAAATTCACATCAAGCCACACGGATTGAGCCAAAATTCACATAATGCCACATGGATTGAGCCAAAATTCAAATAGTGCTACATGGATTGTGTCAAAATTCACATAATGCCACACGGATTGAGCCAAAGTTTACATAATAACACACGGATTGAGACAAAATTCACATAATGCCAAATGGATTGAGCCAAAATAAACATAATGCCATATGGATTGTGTCAAAATTCACATAATGCCACATGGATTGAGCCACAATTCACATAATGCCACACGGATTGAGACAAAATTCACATAATGCCACACATATTGAGCCAAAATTCACATAATGCCACACGGATTGTGACAAAATTCACATAATGCCACACGGATTGAGCCAAAATTCACATAATGCCACACGGATTGAGCCAGAATTCACATAATGCCACACAGATTAAGCCAAAATTCACAATACGTTTCATAAACAGGGACATTGTCCACCAAAGGCTCGCATTAAACATTTACACCATAATGTCCATTACATGTTAAGTTACACTCCATTATGTCCATTATGTATTATGTCAAACACCATAATGCCTATTAAAAATTATGCTACATAAGTGCTGCTTATCTACATGCTCATTGCCAAGGGTTCCATGCTCATTGCCAGAGGTTCCATGCTCATTGCCATGTGGGATTACATGCTCATTGCCAAGGGGAATACATGCTCGCGGTAAATGGGGGACAGCCGCCAGGCAGAAGTGATAGCCACTGACAGTGGCAGAGCCTGGCTGTATTCAGAGCACTGCAGGTCCCGGCTATTTGAAATAATACCCCTTTCACACCAGAAAATGCATTCCCAGGTTGGCCCCTTTTACACCAGCCTAGTCCCTGCATTTTCTGGTGTGAGGGGGAGAGAAAACCACCCCTCCCCCCCCATTAACCAGTTATCTTATTTAACCGGCTATATCTTTGGAACCAACTGATCCATTTACTTGAGACAAGTATCATATTGAAGAACTTTTGAGTGGGCTTTGAATGATTTTGGTCCAGTGAAACTGGAATGTTTGGTTCCAGAGTAATCTGCCCTCAAAGAACAAGAACAGCCATGAAATTACATTTAAAAAAAAAAAATTAGTTTACACGTAATATGTCTGGAACCGATTGACCGATATGGACCAGCCTGGTATTATATTGAAGGCCCAGCGATTTGGAATTGAATGAGATCAACCACAAGCTTCTATGATGCCAGGGGGGGAACTGGCAGCCGTCAGAACTGGGTGGGGTCGGAATTGACGGGTCCCATATAGGGTGGCCAATCCCGGGATCGGCGGGATCCCGGGATTTGGCCTAAAAAAGTCCGGGATTTCAATCCTGGGATTGGATTATCCAATCCCGGGATTTTTGGGATTAGACTGCGCATGCGCAGTCTAATTCCGGGCAGCGTCTGAGCACTAGCTCAGACGCTGCCCGGCTCCCGAATCCTGACCCCTGCGTGTGGCGATGCGTAGCGTGACAGTAGAGGTCACGCTGCGCAGCCTTCTGCTGTGCACGCCCCCTTCCAGTCTCCTCCGCACGTCGCCCGCCTGCCTCTGCCTGCCCGCATCCTTTCCGGCCTGCGGCCTGGCTGCTAAGAAGGAGGTGCACGAGCCTGGAGGCACCGTGCACCTCCGAACCCACTCCCGGCCGGCCGCCCGCCCGCTAGCTAATGTAAGTAAATGTGCGGGTCGGCCGGTGTGCGGGTGGGTATGTGTGGAGCAGAACTGTATTAGGGATGCCAATCCCGGGATCCCGAGAATCCCAGGATTGAGCATTTTGCAATCCCGGATCCCGGGATTGAAAAAATGCCCCGGGATTGGCATCCCTAGTCCCATATTATCCTATGGGGAAAAAACGTCACAGCTTTGCCAGGCGATATCTCTGGTTCCCGGGGGGCTAGAGACACGGGGCTGGGCTCGTTGGAAAGCCCTGACAGTGGGCACGTGCCCGGGTGCCCCCCCCCCCCCGAATCCGCCACTGGCATCATGTGTAAGAAGCATTTCTATAAGAAGGAAAAATTACTGGGGGGGGGGTGCCGAAACATACCGTTGCACCAGGCACCATGTCACCTAGCTACTCCCCTGCATTGAGCCCCCTCATCATTTGCTCCAGCCTGCATCTCTGAAAAATGCCAGATCCAGTTATTGTCATCCTGGACCAATATCAGACTTCTACGCAGCTACAAACCAGGTATTCATATACCATCAAGACTGCATTTGTACATGCCTACTGCTTCTGAGCTAATCAAGATCCTCCACTAGGCATTATTCCGGGACTCTCATAATTTCATTCATCTCCAGCTTAAGGAGACACCATATTCATCTACAATTCAGTCTGGTCATACCTCAAGCATTGTAACAGTGACAACAGTTCAAAAGATTTGAATCAAGAGACTGTTGCGGAGGCCTGGGTTGTCAGAAAGATGGACTTTGTTAAAGTTCCATTGAAGAAGGCCAAATTTAAGTTATCCAATATAATGTTATTTTCTGTGGCTAATTTCATTTTTTTTACAGGTTGCTAGGAGAAATCTTCAGTTGTACTGTAAGTTTGTGTAACATGGAGAAGCTTGGAGCAAGGGTGCTAGAAGTGGAGTGCACTACTGCGCAGTCTCCAACAAAATGGTTCCTCTAGGAAAACGTCAGTCCAAGATAACCAAGATGGCTGCCAAAAGTGTATATGTGCCTGCTCAACGACATATTGTTAATGTATAAGACCCACTTGGTGGAGGACAGACATCATCCTCTTAACTCCTGAGACCCACATGTTTACCTGATTGTGACCTGCACTGTTATCTTGTACCAGTCACCAGATGGTGAAATGACTATACCCCTGCTCTGCTACAGGTTCTGATCCATCACTCATCCAAGTGGTGTAACAATGAATACTGCTGTAACTAATGGTGCCCACACACGCACCGATCCCGGCGGTGCAATGCTATGCGATGGGGTGCGCGCTCCCGCGGCACCTCATCGCACAGGACAAAAAGTATGTGCTGCACATACTTTTTGTACTAGCTTTTTTTCGCATGCGATGTGTGCTAGTTAAGCACAGAACGCACGCCGGGATCGATGCGTCTGTGGGCACCTTAAATCTAATAAACCACAAAACTTGGTTAGGTAACTGGATTAGTCATTGTCTACATTATAACTGGTGGTGTGTAAATTATTCTGCTTATCCACAAAACTGCAAACACTTTCCCAACAATATTGAATCAATTTACATGACTATTCAGCATTTTATTTATGTGATGGGTAAACTGAATTATTTTGGCTTTTGTGTTGACTGCTGAGTGCAGGTATTAGGCACAGTTATGGGCCCTGACATTTGAAAATGTGAATCTATTATTGCAGAAGAGGAAATTTGTGTTTTGTGAAACAAATTAAAAATACAACAATTGTCTATGGTGAATTATGTACACAGACAATTATTTAATTATTTGACAAAGTACCCAAACAGGCAATGGTGGAACTAATGAGATGCTTAATTATTACAATCTGAATTTCAAATTGACCTATGTGATCAGCAATAAATAGATTAATTTTCTTGTTCTCACCATCTGTCTCAATCAAGATCACAGAACCACAACACTCTTATACAGAAAACCCACAGCCACCAAGATTCTCCTGTATGAAAGGTGTTCACATTTTCTGGATAATTAAAGTAACCCCAAAGGAGAGTTCTTTCAATTCAGACATAATATAATTGTACAGATATTCATCAATATGAAGAAAAACCCATTTCCCTGACATTAAGACTCATTGACCAAGTGTAAAGCTAAAGATCAGACAAGCAAGTAAATTCTGAAGAAAATAAAAAGATCCATTTCCACTCATTAGCTCATTCAATAAAATCCTAAATCCAATGAAAATCTTCAAATTGGGGTTTGCTGTGAACAATAAACATGGGCATGTACTTTCAATGGACAAAGATGGATCATTTACAATAAATCTATCTTTTTTTTAAATTGAGTAGTTTTTATTGATTTTTTTTAAAGTAACAATACGCCCAAACAGGTAGACACGTCAATAAGTAATTGGTATATATCACATTTGTGGTATAGTACAACATGAGTACAAAACAGATCAAGCGCATAGTAGTAAGCACACCTGCTGAATGAGTTATGAAAATAAAATACCCGAAGGCACCATTCAGGTAGTTGGCAAGTATAAAGAGCAGGAGTGCATATGGTAACCGTCTTATATGTATAATGTACTGTACAAAATCACTCATCACGAAATATTCATATACCATGCAGAATGTAGTATCAAATTAGAATACTGGCAATGACGTGTCAAACATAAAACTAAACCCAAAGCAAACCTACCTCAAAACCCCCCACCCTGTATAACCTACCCCCAACTTAGGCATACCTGGAGTCCCTGAAACAACTACCCCTACCCCACTAACTACACTAAGATACTAATTACACTCACCTGACCAACCCCCCACCTTGTATAACCTACCCCCAGCCTAGGCATACTTGGATCCCTTAACCATCTAATCCTATCTCATTAGGACTATACTAACCCTATTAGTTACACTTACCTAACCAAGGAACTATGTAGGAGGTGATAAACTAGTAGTCTTTAACTAAAACTAATTAGAAAACCCACAGTAGGAACAGGATATGACCGCCTATGCTAATCTATCCCCCCCCTCAAACTGATGGATAACTCTCTCATGGCAGTTGTCTGCCATGGCCAGGGGAGGATTGGACCGCTGGGAAACCGGGCCATTTCCCAGTGGGCTGGCCAATATCCCACAAGAACCAGCTGCCTCACCCCCTGGCTGGGCCGCAGACTGCATCACCACGGTGTCAGCGGTTAGCAGCCATGGCCGCAGCATTATGCCCACATCCAAAATGGCCATGGGAGGGCTGCTGCGCATGTGCGGGCGCACGCAGCTCCTCCCGTGGTGCTGTGCTTCGTGACTCGGAGACGGAAAAAGGTGGCGGCTCCAGGGGCAGTATGCCCAGTCTCCCCTCTCTGAAAGCCCCCCTCCACCCCTGCCATGCACCAAATATCAGTTCCCTACTGGTAATTGGATTCCTACTCCTAGCATCCCTGCATAGTGATTTTATCTGCTGTAACAAAACCCTACTGGTAATTTGGATAGTAAAAAACTTACATTTTGTAATTGTTTAGTCTGTATTTGGGCAGGAAAGGACATTGTATTAGTCGGGGGGTGTATTGGACTTTCTCTATTCACACTTAGCAGGAAACCTTTTGCTGTGGGTGGGGCTATCAATTAAGTGCCAGACACAGGTCTGAGATACTTCTATTTAATCTGAATTTGGACGTCTCTTTGCAGTGTGCAGCTGTGTTGTGTGCGGCTGTGAAGTGTGTAGTGTAAAGTGTGAGGAAATATTAATAAGAATATTGGAGATATCCCAGAGATAAACAGGAAAGGACAGGAGGACACCCATCTACCTTCTAATATCACCCAAACATACTGCTATCAACATACAACAGTGAGCTAAGGACTTCGCCACCTCCAAAACATTCTGAATGTACAACCCTCAACAAGCTTCCTGCCTGCAGGTCCCTAAGACCTATGCTCATAGCCAGTACTTTCTGTTTACCCTAATATCATAAGTCATATTTTCTCGGTATCCATTTCCGTGTGCCAAATTCTACATCAGTTCTCTGTGCACTGTATATGTCTCTCTACACCTGCGTCTCACACTACTTACCCTAACTCTGTAGTTATTGTCTTTTCTCTATTTTAACACTATCTTTCTGAACTACACTTTTGTACCAGAGCCACAGTTCCTCAATCCTTCACATTCCCTATTCACTCTGCATGCTTTCTGCCCCCTAGCAGGTTGTGTTGTGGCATGGGCCACTGTGCAAAGCTGTTAGGGGTCAGGGGTGCAGATGGAGGGGGGAGAGGAGGAGGATGAAGACTACTTTGTCCATTCTCTCTACCTGCTGCCTCATGTCCTGACTATCCATGCCTGCCTCAGGTCTCCTTACCTGCACCTCATGTCACCTGTCTGTTTCCCCCTCCTTCTAGATTGTAAGCTCCTTAGAGCAGGGCCCTCCTGTTCTCACAGCACTCTTCATGCCTTTCAATTACAGCTCTCTTACTGTCCTACAATCTATACTTGCATCTATTCTCATTCACTTCCCTATATCTCAGCTGTATTGTGTACCAAGATTTGTGCTGTTGATTGTGCTCTGTTTTGGGTTTTCTGTCACTGTTATGTCTAGTTCTGTATACCCTGTACTGTTATAATGTGTTCTATATGTACGGCGCTGTGTACCACTTGTGGCGCCTTATAAATAAAAATGTAATAATAATACACTGTGTGTGTGTGTATATATATATATATATATATATATATATATATATATAGCTTACAGAGAAAAATGAGGACACTCACCGGGCTTCATATATGGATAGATAACTTTTTCTTTTTAATCCATCTTCAGCAGTTCACAAACAGTTCTCCTGCACTTTAGGAGGAGATAGTGGGGGCCTTGACAAAGGTCTGGGGGCAGACCGAAACGTTGGCCCATGGCCCACTGACATGCACATTGCACTTTATGTTTGTGAACTGCTGAAGATGGATTAAAAAGAAAAAGTTATCTATCCATATATGAAGCCCGGTGAGTGTCCTCATTTTTCTCTGTAAGCTATATTGGTATCTGGATTATTCTGGAAGCACCTGAGTTGGCACCCCGGCAGTCGACACCCAGCTGGAGGAGAGTGTGATCCATACTTGGGAATATATATATATATATATATAACAAATGGTTTCTCTGAAGCAGAGACACAGGCACTCGCCACTTTATCCAAAAATAACTCAGATTTTTGGTAAAAAACAGATAAAGTTTATTGCTCATATAAGCCAGCAGGTCAGAAAGGTTATAGCATCACCAAACTCCGACGTTTCGGTCCTTCACAATGGACCTTTATCAAGGAGCCTAATAGAGCACAGAAAACAATGTGAACAGCACAAAGTGGCTACTACATGTTTAAGTGCTCAACAGGAAATGCAACAGAACATAGACATATACAAGTAGACTTACGTTTTTAGGTGAGATAAATGGTACAGCAAAGCCATAGAAGCTGCATGCAAACCAGCATGGAGCAGAGGTGGTAACTAACAGGAAGTGCTGGTTTGGTTTATATAGCACCCAGCAGGAAATGAATAGCGCTATTGTGCCGCCGGGATCATTGGTAACGTCACTTCCGGTGTGACGTTTACCAGGAGGGGATTGCTGCTGCTGACACGCAAAATGGCGGAAGCGGCACTTCCGCTGTTTGGAACGCATCGTTTAAGGATGCGTTCCACCTTGTTTAAGGTGATGGCTAGGGATGCTAGCGATGTGCCACACGCATCAAACGTGAGGCGGGGATAGTGCGCAAGAGGGGCGTTGTGGACAAGAGCCGGTATAGCGGGAGCTGGTGAGGGCGGCGCGCTGTGACGTCAGGAGCCCTATTGGAACGCACCACCCGGAAGTGTGCGTTCCAGGGCATACTCTGATAGAAATGGGACAGCCGTGTAAATTGCCTATGTTGGAACGCAACACCATGTGATGTGCGTTCCGGGGCAAAGCGCCAGCAGGCGCATGAGGGGTACATGAGGAAAAGGACGTCAAAACCAATAAGAAACATAACCAAGTTGGGAATATGTTTCAGGGTGTAGCGCGGTGAGCGCATAGTTGGACATAGGGATGTTATGGGCTGAGACTCGTTAAGTCTCAATGAGGGTTTCCAATTGATAGTATTCATTTCTAGTGGGGAAAAAACTATATAAACCAAAGTCTAAGTACCAACTAGGTGAAGTAATAAAGGCATATAACATTATAATGGGTGACTAAGTATACCAGTGTGTCATTTTAGCCATTAGTACACCGATTTAAGGAGATGGAGGCAAGTGTGTTCAGGGTATAGATAGGGTTATGTCAAGTGGGTGACAGTGGCCCCAAGTATAAGGTATAGAGTAAGGTGTATAGAGTAAGGTGTATGACAGCACCTGCTAGTGCAGAGGATCAGTGCAGAGCAAATGAGGGAAAAGAATGAGGGAAAAGAAGGGAAAAGAACAGAGGAGGGGGTGAGAACCAAAGTTTGTGACAATACAGTTCAGGCATTAATTTCAAAACATCATACATTTATTTCAGAAAAATATTCAGCGGATTATTTTCATTAAGACCCCTCGGGGCCAATGTCCCAAGTTCAAAAATCCATCGGCTTTCTTTCTTTTTTAATAATAGTCCACGATCACCACCTCGCGGAGGAGGAGGTACCCAGTCAATAAGCCGGCAACGTAGGCTGGCAATCTGATGTCCCGCAGAGAGGAAGTGCCTAGGGATCGGTAGGTCTGTTTTGCCAGTTTCCAAAGCGGACCGGATCGAGTTCCTGTGATTGGCCATGCGTTCCCTGAATTTTCGGGTGGTCATACCAATGTATGCCAATCCACAGGGACAAGTAAGAAGATAAATCACATGGTCTAAGAGACAGTGTAGCCGAAATCTGATCTTTATGGCTTTACCTGATAGGGGGTGTGGGAACGTTGAACCAGTCAGCATAGCGTTACAGGTGGTGCAGCCGGTGCATTTGTAGCACCCTGGGCGTTGGGAGAGAAGCCAGGAGGTGTTTTGTTTGGGATCCGGTTGGATCATGGGCCGCATGAGTAGCTGCTTCAGGTTTGGACCTTTGCGATATGCCATCATAGGGCTTGTGTGGCGTTGTAGTCTGAGGTGGGGGTCAGACGATATCATCGGCCAATTTCTTTGCAGACTCTTGTTGATGGTGGGAGATGCATGGTTGAAGGTGTTCACAAAAGTCAAACGTGGACTTTTGTGGGGGTGTTTAACTTCAGTGTTGGACTGGTGTGCCATTTTGGTTTTGGCTTTTTTCAGACATCTGTGGAGAGTTTTATTTGAATATCCACGGGTTTTAAAGCGTTCAGTCATGGCTTCCAGTTGTTCTTCCATCATTATCGGGTTGCTGTTGTTGCGTATCACCCGCATATATTGTGATACCGGTAGGTTCTCCTTGAGGGCCGGGGGGTGCTGACTGCTGGTGGTTAGAAGGGTGTTTCTGTCTGTAGTCTTCCGAAACAGACTGGTTTGTAGGTGGTTGTCAACCATGGATACACAGATGTCAAGGAAGCTGATGGAGGTAGGGTGGATAGCGTGGGTGAAACGGATTGGATGGTCCATCATATTGAGTGTGGAGATCATCTCAAGTAGCTCGGATTCGGTGCCTTGCCAGATTAAGAATATATCATCGATATACCGTCTGAATATGGCTATCTTCTCGCTGAATCTCGGTAGGATGAACTGGTCTTCGTACTCTTGCATATATAGGCAGGCATAGGATGGGGCTAGGTTAGACCCCATCGCGGTTCCCGCGATCTGAATGTAGTATTTCTGTTGGTGCATAAAATGATTGCATCTGAGTATCAGCGTGGCAAGATCAACAAGGAAATCGGTGGGGGGATGGAGGTTGGATCGAGTGTCTAGTTTTTTCTTCAAGACCCTGATGCCATCATCATGCGGTATGACAGTATATAAAGAACTGACATCCATAGTAGCCAGCAGTGGTTGATCGGATAGTTTGATATTCTGAAGTTGTGCAATAAAGTCGCTTGAGTCCCGGACGTATGTGTGACCAGATGTGACCAATGGTTGCAGAAAACAGTCGACAAAGATTGCCAAGGGTTGCAGGAGGGAATTGCGAGCAGAAATGATGGGCCTGCCCGGGGGGTTGGTGTCTGATTTGTGAATTTTCGGTAGTGTGTATATGATGGGGCAGACAGGGAAAGGTACCGTGAGGAAGCTGTGGTTGTCTTTGGAGATCCAATGCTGCGATAGGCCAAGGTTCAAGAGGGTATCAACCCTGCGTTTAAATCCAGGGATTGGATTTTGGGGAACCTGGGTGTACGTCTGGGTGTCAGAGAGTTGGCGGAGTATCTCAGTATTGTACTGGGTCCAGTTTTGGATGACGACAGCGCCACCCTTGTCGGCCGGTCGGATGACTATCTCTTTATTACGTTTAAGGGTTGTCAAGGCTGTGCGTTCCATAGTTGTCAAGTTCTGAAAGGATGGTTTCTTTTGGGTGTTCTGGATATCTATCTCAACCATCCTAGTAAAGGTTTTGATTGACGGGTTGGCGGAGACCGGGTCAAAGGATGAAGGAGGCTTGAGTTTGGTAGTACTGGATATGGGAGTGTTTATCATGGTGTCGTTGTTGAAATGCTCTTGTAGCCTCAGTTTTCTCCCAAATTTGTAGAGATCAACAGATGCTTCGAATGGGTCGAAGTGGCACGTAGGAACAAATGACAGGCCCTTGGAAAGTAGGGAGATCATAGGAGGGGTGAGGGACATATCAGAGAGGTTGAAGATTAGATCTTCGCCTGTCTGCGTACTCTTTTGCCCAGAATTTCCTCTGCGGGGGTGTGGCCTTGGCCCCTTCCTTTTCCTTGCCGATTGTTTCTGCCTCTGGGTGCAGATGGGCCGGATTCTAAAAAATCGGACTGGGCGCCTGATTGTTCGGTATCAGAGGCCGACGTGGATGAGCCCGTATTGAATCGGTATGGGTTCCTTTGTGCTTGACGTCTTCCTCTATAGGGGCCTGGTGTGCGGCGAGTCCCTTGGTCACCGGATAGCCACCGGTAGACGTTATGGTTCTGATAATCGGTGGTGACTGTCGCTAGTTTGTTCCTTTTAAATGATACAAGGTCCCGCTTGTATTCCTCAATTTGGACCCTGAGTTTCTCTATTAGATTACAGCTTTTGTCGCTTTTGATAGTTGCCAGGTGAGCGATGCCAAAAGCGTCGATATCGGTTTTGACTTTTTTTAGTTCAGAGCCGACCTCCTCCACTACCAAGAGCATTAAATCGAGGGAGCACTTGTTCAGTACTCCACACCACCGGCTGCAGAAGGTTGGGTTATTGCGGCCGATAGTAGGGACGTTGGCAACTCGAAATCCACGTGGGATATACTTCTTACCTCCATCCCCCCACCGATTTCCTTGTTGATCTTGCCACGCTGATACTCAGATGCAATCATTTTATGCACCAACAGAAATACTACATTCAGATCGCGGGAACCGCGATGGGGTCTAACCTAGCCCCATCCTATGCCTGCCTATATATGCAAGAGTACGAAGACCAGTTCATCCTACCGAGATTCAGCGAGAAGATAGCCATATTCAGACGGTATATCGATGATATATTCTTAATCTGGCAAGGCACCGAATCCGAGCTACTTGAGATGATCTCCACACTCAATATGATGGACCATCCAATCCGTTTCACCCACGCTATCCACCCTACCTCCATCAGCTTCCTTGACATCTGTGTATCCATGGTTGACAACCACCTACAAACCAGTCTGTTTCGGAAGACTACAGACAGAAACACCCTTCTAACCACCAGCAGTCAGCACCCCCCGGCCCTCAAGGAGAACCTACCGGTATCACAATATATGCGGGTGATACGCAACAACAGCAACCCGATAATGATGGAAGAACAACTGGAAGCCATGACTGAACGCTTTAAAACCCGTGGATATTCAAATAAAACTCTCCACAGATGTCTGAAAAAAGCCAAAACCAAAATGGCACACCAGTCCAACACTGAAGTTAAACACCCCCACAAAAGTCCACGTTTGACTTTTGTGAACACCTTCAACCATGCATCTCCCACCATCAACAAGAGTCTGCAAAGAAATTGGCCGATGATATCGTCTGACCCCCACCTCAGACTACAACGCCACACAAGCCCTATGATGGCATATCGCAAAGGTCCAAACCTGAAGCAGCTACTCATGCGGCCCATGATCCAACCGGATCCCAAACAAAACACCTCCTGGCTTCTCTCCCAACGCCCAGGGTGCTACAAATGCACCGGCTGCACCACCTGTAACGCTATGCTGACTGGTTCAACGTTCCCACACCCCCTATCAGGTAAAGCCATAAAGATCAGATTTCGGCTACACTGTCTCTTAGACCATGTGATTTATCTTCTTACTTGTCCCTGTGGATTGGCATACATTGGTATGACCACCCGAAAATTCAGGGAACGCATGGCCAATCACAGGAACTCGATCCGGTCCGCTTTGGAAACTGGCAAAACAGACCTACCGATCCCTAGGCACTTCCTCTCTGCGGGACATCAGATTGCCAGCCTACGTTGCCGGCTTATTGACTGGGTACCTCCTCCTCCGCGAGGTGGTGATCGTGGACTATTATTAAAAAAGAAAGAAAGCCGATGGATTTTTGAACTTGGGACATTGGCCCCGAGGGGTCTTAATGAAAATAATCCGCTGAATATTTTTCTGAAATAAATGTATGATGTTTTGAAATTAATGCCTGAACTGTATTGTCACAAACTTTGGTTCTCACCCCCTCCTCTGTTCTTTTCCCTTCTTTTCCCTCATTCTTTTCCCTCATTTGCTCTGCACTGATCCTCTGCACTAGCAGGTGCTGTCATACACCTTACTCTATACACCTTACTCTATACCTTATACTTGGGGCCACTGTCACCCACTTGACATAACCCTATCTATACCCTGAACACACTTGCCTCCATCTCCTTAAATCGGTGTACTAATGGCTAAAATGACACACTGGTATACTTAGTCACCCATTATAATGTTATATGCCTTTATTACTTCACCTAGTTGGTACTTAGACTTTGGTTTATATAGTTTTTTCCCCACTAGAAATGAATACTATCAATTGGAAACCCTCATTGAGACTTAACGAGTCTCAGCCCATAACATCCCTATGTCCAACTATGCGCTCACCGCGCTACACCCTGAAACATATTCCCAACTTGGTTATGTTTCTTATTGGTTTTGACGTCCTTTTCCTCATGTACCCCTCATGCGCCTGCTGGCGCTTTGCCCCGGAACGCACATCACATGGTGTTGCGTTCCAACATAGGCAATTTACACGGCTGTCCCATTTCTATCAGAGTATGCCCTGGAACGCACACTTCCGGGTGGTGCGTTCCAATAGGGCTCCTGACGTCACAGCGCGCCGCCCTCACCAGCTCCCGCTATACCGGCCCTTGTCCACAACGCCCCTCTTGCGCACTATCCCCGCCTCACGTTTGATGCGTGTGGCACATCGCTAGCATCCCTAGCCATCACCTTAAACAAGGTGGAACGCATCCTTAAACGATGCGTTCCAAACAGCGGAAGTGCCGCTTCCGCCATTTTGCGTGTCAGCAGCAGCAATCCCCTCCTGGTAAACGTCACACCGGAAGTGACGTTACCAATGATCCCGGCGGCACAATAGCGCTATTCATTTCCTGCTGGGTGCTATATAAACCAAACCAGCACTTCCTGTTAGTTACCACCTCTGCTCCATGCTGGTTTGCATGCAGCTTCTATGGCTTTGCTGTACCATTTATCTCACCTAAAAACGTAAGTCTACTTGTATATGTCTATGTTCTGTTGCATTTCCTGTTGAGCACTTAAACATGTAGTAGCCACTTTGTGCTGTTCACATTGTTTTCTGTGCTCTATTAGGCTCCTTGATAAAGGTCCATTGTGAAGGACCGAAACGTCGGAGTTTGGTGATGCTATAACCTTTCTGACCTGCTGGCTTATATGAGCAATAAACTTTATCTGTTTTTTACCAAAAATCTGAGTTATTTTTGGATAAAGTGGCGAGTGCCTGTGTCTCTGCTTCAGAGAAACCATTTGTTATAATTGGAGTTCGGAGTACACTCTGCACCCCTTCACAGGACACCCCACCGCCGATTGATTTCCTCCACAGTGAGAGTGCGGTCTACAACCTAACATTATTTCCGGATACCTTTGGTTAAACTCAGGCATCCTTGACCTGTCACCCACCTAAACTGCAACCCAGCTAATCTGGTGCAGTATTGGAACTACACATTGAAGTGAAGTACTTTGTGCATGATCATCACCTCTGTAACCAGAGGATCTGATCCAGAGCATCTATAACATTTCTTTTCTCCCGTGTTCTCTAACCATCGTTACTTGTCACACCTGTACTGTTATTCTGTCTCATTACTCTGTGTACTGTAATATTGTTCGGGTACCCTGCTGCTCCCATTTATATACTCCCGGACCAACACTGTGATGGCCACAGGCGGCATTGGCTTCCTGGATGAATTACTGCTCTCTCAGGCTGAATTAGGGATTGTCTCACTAACGGATGATGACGCCGACAAAGTCTTGTTCGACCATCTAGAATTTGACACCCTCCCAACCGAATCTCCAAACGACCTATACCTAAGGCTCCTCAAACTGAAGAAGCGAGAGACCGATCTCACATTACACGGGCATTTTCTATCTGATTATCACCGTAAGAAGTATATCCCACGTGGATTTCGAGTTGCCAACGTCCCTACTATCGGCCGCAATAACCCAACCTTCTGCAGCCGGTGGTGTGGAGTACTGAACAAGTGCTCCCTCGATTTAATGCTCTTGGTAGTGGAGGAGGTCGGCTCTGAACTAAAAAAAGTCAAAACCGATATCGACGCTTTTGGCATCGCTCACCTGGCAACTATCAAAAGCGACAAAAGCTGTAATCTAATAGAGAAACTCAGGGTCCAAATTGAGGAATACAAGCGGGACCTTGTATCATTTAAAAGGAACAAACTAGCGACAGTCACCACCGATTATCAGAACCATAACGTCTACCGGTGGCTATCCGGTGACCAAGGGACTCGCCGCACACCAGGCCCCTATAGAGGAAGACGTCAAGCACAAAGGAACCCATACCGATTCAATACGGGCTCATCCACGTCGGCCTCTGATACCGAACAATCAGGCGCCCAGTCCGATTTTTTAGAATCCGGCCCATCTGCACCCAGAGGCAGAAACAATCGGCAAGGAAAAGGAAGGGGCCAAGGCCACACCCCCGCAGAGGAAATTCTGGGCAAAAGAGTACGCAGACAGGCGAAGATCTAATCTTCAACCTCTCTGATATGTCCCTCACCCCTCCTATGATCTCCCTACTTTCCAAGGGCCTGTCATTTGTTCCTACGTGCCACTTCGACCCATTCGAAGCATCTGTTGATCTCTACAAATTTGGGAGAAAACTGAGGCTACAAGAGCATTTCAACAACGACACCATGATAAACACTCCCATATCCAGTACTACCAAACTCAAGCCTCCTTCATCCTTTGACCCGGTCTCCGCCAACCCGTCAATCAAAACCTTTACTAGGATGGTTGAGATAGATATCCAGAACACCCAAAAGAAACCATCCTTTCAGAACTTGACAACTATGGAACGCACAGCCTTGACAACCCTTAAACGTAATAAAGAGATAGTCATCCGACCGGCCGACAAGGGTGGCGCTGTCGTCATCCAAAACTGGACCCAGTACAATACTGAGATACTCCGCCAACTCTCTGACACCCAGACGTACACCCAGGTTCCCCAAAATCCAATCCCTGGATTTAAACGCAGGGTTGATACCCTCTTGAACCTTGGCCTATCGCAGCATTGGATCTCCAAAGACAACCACAGCTTCCTCACGGTACCTTTCCCTGTCTGCCCCATCATATACACACTACCGAAAATTCACAAATCAGACACCAACCCCCCGGGCAGGCCCATCATTTCTGCTCGCAATTCCCTCCTGCAACCCTTGGCAATCTTTGTCGACTGTTTTCTGCAACCATTGGTCACATCTGGTCACACATACGTCCGGGACTCAAGCGACTTTATTGCACAACTTCAGAATATCAAACTATCCGATCAACCACTGCTGGCTACTATGGATGTCAGTTCTTTATATACTGTCATACCGCATGATGATGGCATCAGGGTCTTGAAGAAAAAACTAGACACTCGATCCAACCTCCATCCCCCCACCGATTTCCTTGTTGATCTTGCCACGCTGATACTCAGATGCAATCATTTTATGCACCAACAGAAATACTACATTCAGATCGCGGGAACCGCGATGGGGTCTAACCTAGCCCCATCCTATGCCTGCCTATATATGCAAGAGTACGAAGACCAGTTCATCCTACCGAGATTCAGCGAGAAGATAGCCATATTCAGACGGTATATCGATGATATATTCTTAATCTGGCAAGGCACCGAATCCGAGCTACTTGAGATGATCTCCACACTCAATATGATGGACCATCCAATCCGTTTCACCCACGCTATCCACCCTACCTCCATCAGCTTCCTTGACATCTGTGTATCCATGGTTGACAACCACCTACAAACCAGTCTGTTTCGGAAGACTACAGACAGAAACACCCTTCTAACCACCAGCAGTCAGCACCCCCCGGCCCTCAAGGAGAACCTACCGGTATCACAATATATGCGGGTGATACGCAACAACAGCAACCCGATAATGATGGAAGAACAACTGGAAGCCATGACTGAACGCTTTAAAACCCGTGGATATTCAAATAAAACTCTCCACAGATGTCTGAAAAAAGCCAAAACCAAAATGGCACACCAGTCCAACACTGAAGTTAAACACCCCCACAAAAGTCCACGTTTGACTTTTGTGAACACCTTCAACCATGCATCTCCCACCATCAACAAGAGTCTGCAAAGAAATTGGCCGATGATATCGTCTGACCCCCACCTCAGACTACAACGCCACACAAGCCCTATGATGGCATATCGCAAAGGTCCAAACCTGAAGCAGCTACTCATGCGGCCCATGATCCAACCGGATCCCAAACAAAACACCTCCTGGCTTCTCTCCCAACGCCCAGGGTGCTACAAATGCACCGGCTGCACCACCTGTAACGCTATGCTGACTGGTTCAACGTTCCCACACCCCCTATCAGGTAAAGCCATAAAGATCAGATTTCGGCTACACTGTCTCTTAGACCATGTGATTTATCTTCTTACTTGTCCCTGTGGATTGGCATACATTGGTATGACCACCCGAAAATTCAGGGAACGCATGGCCAATCACAGGAACTCGATCCGGTCCGCTTTGGAAACTGGCAAAACAGACCTACCGATCCCTAGGCACTTCCTCTCTGCGGGACATCAGATTGCCAGCCTACGTTGCCGGCTTATTGACTGGGTACCTCCTCCTCCGCGAGGTGGTGATCGTGGACTATTATTAAAAAAGAAAGAAAGCCGATGGATTTTTGAACTTGGGACATTGGCCCCGAGGGGTCTTAATGAAAATAATCCGCTGAATATTTTTCTGAAATAAATGTATGATGTTTTGAAATTAATGCCTGAACTGTATTGTCACAAACTTTGGTTCTCACCCCCTCCTCTGTTCTTTTCCCTTCTTTTCCCTCATTCTTTTCCCTCATTTGCTCTGCACTGATCCTCTGCACTAGCAGGTGCTGTCATACACCTTACTCTATACACCTTACTCTATACCTTATACTTGGGGCCACTGTCACCCACTTGACATAACCCTATCTATACCCTGAACACACTTGCCTCCATCTCCTTAAATCGGTGTACTAATGGCTAAAATGACACACTGGTATACTTAGTCACCCATTATAATGTTATATGCCTTTATTACTTCACCTAGTTGGTACTTAGACTTTGGTTTATATAGTTTTTTCCCCACTAGAAATGAATACTATCAATTGGAAACCCTCATTGAGACTTAACGAGTCTCAGCCCATAACATCCCTATGTCCAACTATGCGCTCACCGCGCTACACCCTGAAACATATTCCCAACTTGGTTATGTTTCTTATTGGTTTTGACGTCCTTTTCCTCATGTACCCCTCATGCGCCTGCTGGCGCTTTGCCCCGGAACGCACATCACATGGTGTTGCGTTCCAACATAGGCAATTTACACGGCTGTCCCATTTCTATCAGAGTATGCCCTGGAACGCACACTTCCGGGTGGTGCGTTCCAATAGGGCTCCTGACGTCACAGCGCGCCGCCCTCACCAGCTCCCGCTATACCGGCTCTTGTCCACAACGCCCCTCTTGCGCACTATCCCCGCCTCACGTTTGATGCGTGTGGCACATCGCTAGCATCCCTAGCCATCACCTTAAACAAGGTGGAACGCATCCTTAAACGATGCGTTCCAAACAGCGGAAGTGCCGCTTCCGCCATTTTGCGTGTCAGCAGCAGCAATCCCCTCCTGGTAAACGTCACACCGGAAGTGACGTTACCAATGATCCCGGCGGCACAATAGCGCTATTCATTTCCTGCTGGGTGCTATATAAACCAAACCAGCACTTCCTGTTAGTTACCACCTCTGCTCCATGCTGGTTTGCATGCAGCTTCTATGGCTTTGCTGTACCATTTATCTCACCTAAAAACGTAAGTCTACTTGTATATGTCTATGTTCTGTTGCATTTCCTGTTGAGCACTTAAACATGTAGTAGCCACTTTGTGCTGTTCACATTGTTTTCTGTGCTCTATTAGGCTCCTTGATAAAGGTCCATTGTGAAGGACCGAAACGTCGGAGTTTGGTGATGCTATAACCTTTCTGACCTGCTGGCTTATATGAGCAATAAACTTTATCTGTTTTTTACCAAAAATCTGAGTTATTTTTGGATAAAGTGGCGAGTGCCTGTGTCTCTGCTTCAGAGAAACCATTTGTTATAATTGGAGTTCGGAGTACACTCTGCACCCCTTCACAGGACACCCCACCGCCGATTGATTTCCTCCACAGTGAGAGTGCGGTCTACAACCTAACATTATATATATATATATATATATATCGTGGAAGAAGTAGGCACTCACCAAGGTCAAGGTTCAATTTTGTAGATTATTGCATATGTGGCAGCATATTGTATTCCGACGTAACGTAACGTTTTGGTCTGCTTAAGACCATCATCAGGAATTAGTGCAGCATATCAATAGAAGACATCAGACAGCCAACATGGCATCCTTCCTCCTAAGAGGAATATATATATATATATATATATATATATATATATATATATATAAGTATTTTGCAATCAGCAAAAAATAGACGGCACACCAAGGTTTTTACAATAAAGACAGCTTTGTTGAAAAATTCAATGACACATCTGGATGGAGTATCACTGAATATTTCAACAAAGCTGTCTTTTTTTCTGACTGATCCCCCCCTCTCCCTGTACGCTGGCTCTCCTCTCCCCCCCCCTCCCCCCCAGCTCCAGACAGGGCCCTAACATGCCCCCCCCCCCCCCCCTACAGTCTTAGGTTCCATTCTGTGATGTGCTGTAGGGGAGATGACCTGCTGACCCCTTTTGCTGCTGCCAGTGAGCAGCATGATCAAGAAGGCGCTGCTATATTGCTGCCTAGGAACTGTGCCACTCAGCCATATGTACCCCCGTTTCTCCCCTGTCTCATACACTGCATAGCAACCTATACCCATACTGTCTCTGCTTAACTGTTGCCTGCCTGGCTGCTGTGGCGACCATTGGAACCACTGATGACTGTCTAGGCACTGTGCAGCTCGGCGGGTAGGTGTTCCCTGTGTGTTAAACTGCCCTGTCTCTGCTGGTATTGTTACCTGCCTGGCTTTTGCAATGACCAGTGGCGCCGCTGATGGCTGCCTAGGCGCTGTGCAGAAAAATAAATTTCACAAAGAAAAGAAATCAGGCGCTATGGCAGTAGCTGTGATTCTAGGTAAAGCTGCTGCTCAAAATGGGGGGGGTAGTCAATCCCCACCTACAGAGAAAAAGCACACAAACAATCATGCACAAGGCATGTGAGCAGCGCTTAAAGAATTGACCAATATGATGGAAAAATAGGTAGTTACTTTACTGGGTATAAAAATAATAATAATAAAATATAACAATATACAAACAAAGATGCACAATGTAATTACATAATGTAGAATTAAAAATGCCACAGGAAGATATATGGGGGTGGATGGCCCAGGGGCACAAGGGATAGGGGGTAAGTGGTGGGTCACGGGTAAGTTCACTTTACCGATTGTGGGTGACCCTTTGATCCAGGGGAATCCAAAATAAGCGATAATAGTCCTCACTATTTATCACGGTGTAATATTAGCCGTTGGAGGGATGTTACCGTAGGCTTCCGCTGTTTGCTGGTGTTTTTATCCTGGTGGTCTATATTGGGCTATAGCCACCGGGAGAGTCCAGAATGCGGTGTCCACCACGGGTGTGTTATCGCTGGAATTGAAGGCTTCTGTGCAGCTTAGCGGGATGTGTTCCCTGTGCCTATAATCTCCAGGGTACATCTAACGTATACCTGTATGTGGTATATATATCTGCACTGTCACTGTTGTACTGTTACCCAACCGGCTGTTGCACAGCAATCCAAATCAAATTCCTAGTACTGTATATGCAAGTATACCTGGCCAATAAAGCTGATTCTGACTCTGATTCTGATTTATTGTAAAAACCTTGGAGTGCCGGCTATATTTTGCTGATTGCAAAATACTTGTTTATATATATATATATATATATATATGTGTGTGTGTGGGTGCGTGTGTGTAATATACAGTATACATATACAGTACACGTGGTAATACCTGGCACTCTCCTTTAATCTGGGATGCCGGAATTTACAATACCAACGCCGCCATCCCCGACTACTGCCAGGAGAGCAGTGCCAAAGCCATAACATCACTGAGGATGCCAACATTCCAAGTACCGAACATAAGTATGCCAGCGAGTTATGGTTAGGCCAGGGAATGGGAGGTTAGGTTTAGGCACATGGGGGGATTAGGGTTAGGCACATATTTTTTGGGGTCCGCTCCTGTATATGTGTGTGTGTGTGTGTACATATATTTGTATTATTAGAGCACAGGCAGCAGGGTGAGGGAGTGCGTCAGTGTGATACAGCTCAGGGCACAGGGTGAGGAGGTGTTCCAGTGTTATAGAGCGCAGGGTAATAGAGTGCGTCAGTGTGATAGAGCACAGGCGGCAGGGGGATGGAGTGTGTCAGTACGATAGAGCACAGGGCGAGGAAGTGTGATACAGTACAAGGTGAAGCGAGTGTGTGAT
Organism: Crinia signifera; assembly: GCF_055691185.1. Taxonomy (NCBI): domain Eukaryota; kingdom Metazoa; phylum Chordata; class Amphibia; order Anura; family Myobatrachidae; genus Crinia; species Crinia signifera. Next base: position 165,951,125 of record NC_139221.1, read on the forward strand.
ATTGGGCAGGAGGCCAGTGTTTGTGTCTCTTCCTATTGAGGCCATTCTAATAATTTTTCCCTATCGGTTCCAATGTGTTTTATGTTACCTGTAGGTCAAATGTTTTTGTTTGTATTTTCCTGTGGAGTGTCTATGTGTTAAGGTCCCCATACAAGCTGTGATAAGCAGCATGCGATGTGCACTCCTGCGGGCATCGCATTGCACAGTACAAAAAGTATGTGCTGTACATACTTTTTGTACTGCCCGCGGATCGCATTGCACGCGATCCACCCCATAACATGTCACATTGCATGCTGCTTATTGCAGTGTGTATGGGGACCTTTATATTTATTTCAAATGGGGGCCAGTTTGTTTTATTTATGCCTATGGAGGTCAATAGGTTTTTCCTGTAGGGGTGAATGGGTTTGTTTTGTTTATTCTCCAATGGGGGAGGGTGGGGGGTGTGTGCAATGTCTGTGACAGTGGGCGTCTCATTCCTTCTATTCCTATGCTTCATAGTGGCAATAGTATAAAGTCCCATTTAAAACTAGTAAAAGACTTAAGGAAGGCTGCAACTGTGTCTAACTTAGTATACCACCCCTCTTGACAGACTCCACCCATCAACAGGCTCCGCCTCCATTAGCTCTGCTCCGAGAAATTTCCCGGGCTGGTTTTCCATCCCAATCGGCCCCTGGCCATGGCAGTTGTGTAGTTAGAAATATCCGAAGTAGAAATTACAAAGTAGCAATTACTCTTAAAAGAACAGTTTCCTGCATGAATCCCACTGAATATGGACTGATCACCTGTTTCTTTTCTCTCTCCATCCCAGGTATGTGAACCTCATTTCTACACTACAAATCCCAGCATTCTGCTCTTCATTGCATCCTGTGTGCCCTATGCTGTACATCCCATGCATGTGACCCTCATTTCTGCACTACAAATCCCAGCATTCTGCTCTTCATTGCATCCTGTGTGCCCTGTGCTGTGCATTCCATGTATGTGATATCCTGAAATCTCTATAATGTGTTATTATGTATTATCCCCACTCCATAACTAGGTTTTTTTTTGGGGGGGGGGGGGTTGTCTTTTGTTTGTAGTCATTGTTTGGGCTTTTTTAAGGCTCATGGCAGTTGTGTAGTTAGAACTATCAAATTAGAAGTTAAGGTGGCCATACATCAGAAAGATATTGTACCCAATCATACAATCTCAACTGATTGTAAGATGGATTGTATGCAGATTGTGTGCACATCTTATGTACATAATCATACAATCAATCAGCAGATGGATTGTATGACTGATTGTAAGATGGATTGTATGCAGATTGTGTGCACATCTTGTGTACACAATCATGCAGTAGATGGATTGTATGATTGATTGTATGATCGATTGTGTGTAGATTGTGTGTCCAAAAACCACCGAGGACTGCCGGGGATTTCAAGGGAAATTGTACACAATCATGAGCGCAATCGATCTTAAGATCGATCTTTCTGATGTATGGCCAGCTTTAGAAGTAGAAATGACAAAGTAGCAATTACTCTTAAAAGAACAGTTAAAAAACAGTTGAAAAACATTGAACAACATCAAGCAAGGTAAAAACAATACTTATTACACATCTTTCTTATAGATATCCTTTCTACCTAAAGGTGCCCACACACTAGAACGATTTTTGGGCCGATTGGCCGATTTTCGATAAATCGGCCGATATATCGACCGATATTTACCGATAATCGGTCGAAAATCGGTCGAAAATCGGCCGATGCTCGCTCCCGTGGATCTTTTGCTAAATCTTCTGATCTTACGTGCTGCACAAAAGATCAGAAGATTTAACAAAAGATCCATAGGAACGCACACGGGATCTTAAGAAAAATCTTTGGTAAAGATGTGCGCTTGCCTGAAATCTTTTGTCCAGATCGGACAAAAGATTTGAAGGCTAATTTATGCGCACATCTTATGATCGCAGATCTTTCTAGTGTGTGGGCACCTTAACACTACTATAATCTCCCTGACACTCACCACTCTGTGCATATTGCCTCTTCTATTTTTCACTCCCCTTTTCTAAACACAAATGAGCTCTTTCCTTACTTCTCTACGGCCCTTATTCAGATCTGTGCGGCCGGAGCCGCACACGGTGCTCCGGCCGCACAAACCAATCCCCGCCCACGATACGGATCGCCACGGCCGTCCGTACACGGACGGCTGGCGATCCGCAAGAAAATGGTGGGGCGTACGCCTCCACCATGGTGGGAGCTGCCCCCTGCATTCGATGGTCGGCGACCATCGAAGGCAGGGCCGCACGCCCCACCAGGTCCCGCAAGCTGAGACCACACGGACAATCGTCCGTGTGATAGCTTGTATAGGGGCTGAGAGCTGACATCCGGCGACGTCAGCTTTCCGCCCCCATCACTGGCGTCATACCCTCATTAGCATGCATACGCCCCGCGTTTGCATGGGAACGCCCATGAAACGCGGGGCGTATGCATAGGGAAATGAGGGTATGAAGCCCCTCACGCCCCTATACGCCCCCTTTGCGGCGGACGAACTACGTCTGCGGCGAATTGGGCTGCACATGCGCAGATTGACCTCTGCGCATGTGCAGACTGAAAACATCGGCGGTACGGCCGCACGTGGGCCGTACCGCACGATTCAGAATAAGGGCCTACATGTACTTTCACATCTACATCTCACCACCAGTATAAAAAACCACAAACATCCACCTATATCTATCTCTCCTTTCCAATCTTATTAACTGGTGACATATCACTAAACCCAGGCCCCAACCACCTGTCCCACTCAGATGTAACTGGTTCCAAGCCTTATAGAAACTCAGTTAACCTCATAAATATCACATGCCTCCAGAGGTGTAGCTAGGTGCCATGGTGCCCAGAGCAAGGGCATGTTTCACGCCCCCCCCCCCCACACACACACACACACACACACACCAATCCCCCAAACCCCATGATCATTCCCCATGATCCATGATTATTCCCCATGATTTGATCTTTACTTAGCCAGCACCAGCAGCAGTCAGCCTCCTCTTCCAGGCTACAGCCAGCACTTGGGAAGGAGTGATGATGATGCTGCTGCACCCAGGGAGGGGGGAGTGACTGTGTAGCAGGGGCAGGGCAGAAGTCCTTTTGATTTCTGCTGCGCAACCAGTGGCGTAACTAAAAATTTTGCTCACCCCAGCCGAATTTTTTTTAGGACAGGTAGCACTGTGTGTTTCCTCCTCCCCCCATCAGGACAGGTAGAACTGTGTGTCCCCTCCCCTCCATCAGGACAAGTACTAGCACTATGTTTCCCCCTCCATTAGGACAGGTAGCACTGTGTGCCCCCTCCCCTCCATCAGGACAAGTACTAGCACTATGTTTCCCCCCCATTAGGACAGGTAGCACTGTGTGCCCCCTCCCCTCCAGGACAGGTACTAGCACTGCGTCCCCCCCCCCCCATAAGGACAGGTAGCACTGTGTAGCAGTGTCCCGCTCCTTCCTATCAGAACACATAGCACTGTGCCCCCACTCCTTAGAACAGGTAGCACCGTGTTACTCCCCCTCCCCCCATCAGGGAAGGTAGTCCTTTCTGCCCCCCCATCAAGAAAGGTAGGGTACCTCCAGCGGTGGTGGTGGATCTATTCTTCTGCGCCAGGTATTCTGCTCACTCGTGCGCAGGCAGCTCCAGCAGGTATGTCTCTCCGGTGGATCCGGGATTGTATCTGTACAGTGCTTTTCGCACCGTGGCTGGTCGTCTAGCCCCGGCAGTGTCAGAGTCTCTTAATTGTGGTGCTGTGGGCCGAAACTGTGACAACACCGCTCCCAGCCCACTACTTTAAAATAACCAAATGTACAAAAAAAAGGATGCAGTGGATTGACTGCACAGTGGAAGCGTGGCGGGCAGGGAGGAAAGGGGAACTCTCTGACAGCTGAGCGTCATCACACAGACAGGATGCCTGCCTCTAGCTCTGAGTGGCACAGGATACCCCCCCACCATGATGTGCGTGATGTGATCAATTTTGCAGCCGGGTGCCGGGCAGGGCGGCTGGAGCCACACAGCTGCTGGGCTGAGACAGCGAGTCCCGGACTCCAGTCCTGGCTCATTTGCTTAGGGGGTGGGGCGGCGCCCTGCGCCCTTTCAGTGCCTGGAGCATGTGCTCCACTGGCTCCACCCTCCCTACACCTCTGCATTCCTACCACCACACACCAAGCAACTTAAATGTTCCCTATTGAATGCATGCTCTGTTTTCAATAATTTAACATCCATCCACGACCTCTTCATCTCTCACAACTTCAACCTGCTGGCCATTACAGAAACCTGGCTCACACAATCAGGCACAGCCTCGCCTGCAGCACTGTCACATGGTGGTTTCCACTTCACCCACACCTCCAGGCCTGGTAACTGCAAAGGAGGTGGGGTAGGTATATTACTGTCACAATCCTTTACTTACTCAGTTCTACCACCAGTTCCTTCATTCACATCTTTTGAAGTACACTCTATTAGAATTTTTTCCCCTTTCTCTCTGTGTTTTGCTGCTATCTATTGCCCACCTGGGCTTCCCAAATCAATTTCTCTGCCTGGCTCCCCAACTTCTTATCCTCTGACATCTCCACCATCATCCTGGGTGCCTTCAATATTGCTATTGACAGTCCACCCTCTCTGCATGCTTCCAAACTCCTCTCTCTAATCTCCTCTCTCGGCCTCTCCAAGTGGTCCGACTCCTCTACTCATGAGGAAGGCCACTGCCTTGACCTTGTTTTCACCCGGCTGTGCTCAGTCTCTGATTTTACTAACACTCCCTTCCCTCTCTCTGACCACAATCTCCTTACCCTCTCGCTCTCCTCCATTACCCATCATGCATGCCTACTCTAACCTGTAGAAATACTAATGCTATTAATTTTCCACAACTTCCTATCTCTCTGCAACAACAGCTCTCTCTAATTCCTACACTTACCTCTCCCGACTCTGCTGTTTCCCACCTGTACCAGACTCTTGAAATAGCCTTTGAATAAATGGCTCCAGCTACCCATTACACCCCCCGCAGGCTTAGATGCCAGCCGTGGCACACCAAAATGACAAGACAACTACAAACTCCATCATGTAAAGCAGAACACCAGTGGCGTAAATCTGGTAATCTGACTGATTTCCTCACATAAAAGTCTATCTACCACCTACTCCTACTGCAATGCTTTGGACACTGGCAAACAAACATACTTTCAATCTCTCATCTCTTCTCATGCCACCAACCCTAAGCAACTTTTTAACACATTTAAGTCTCTTCTGTACCCTCCCCCTCCTCCCCCACCAGCTACCATCAGTGCACAAGAACTTGCATCTACTTTAAGGACAAGATTGATAACATCCGAGATGAAATGGTATGCTCTTCAACAACCTCTAACCCACTTTCTTCCCCATCTGAACCCTCTGCCACAAATGAAAAGGAAGTTTCCACACTCTTCTTATCCTCATACTCTACTACCTCTCCTCTTGATCCTATACCTGCACAAGTCATTAAAACTCTGTCTCCTGTTCTTATCCCAACCTTAACTAAAATCTGCAATCTCTCTCTTGCTACTGGTACTTTTCCTTCTCAAATGTGCAGTGATTACTCCCATTCTGAAAAAAACACAATTCTGACCCTAACTCTCTCTCTAACTATCGTCCTATCTCTCAGCTCCCATGCCTCTCCAAGCTACTGGAGAGACTTGTCTACTCTCACCTCACACACTTTCTTAACTCTCACACCCTATTAGACCCGCTTCAGTCAGGCTTTCGTTCCCAACACTCCACTGAGACAGCACTGACTAAAGTGGTGAATGATCTAATAACTGCCAAGTCTAAAGCCCAGTACTTATTCTTCTTGAACTCTCTGCTGCATTTGATACTTTTGATCATACTCTTCTCATACAAACACTGCACTTCCTAGTTCTTAATGATACAGCCATTTACTGGTTCACATCTTACCTATCTGATCGCTCTTTCAGTGTTTGCTTCTTGACTCTACTTCCTCTTCACTGCCTCTGTCAATCGGAGATCCGCAAGGTCCTCTGCTTTTCTCAATCTATACCTCCTCTCTTGGTAAACTCATCAGCTCTTTCGGATTTCAGTATCATATATATGCAGATGATACTCTACGCCTGGGCAGTGAGATGTGTAGCCATAGGTGAACCCCGATGTTCATACATCGGCCAGCTTCGCATCCCCCATAGAAATCTATGAGGGATGCGGCCGGCAGCGAGGCAGGGGGGGGATCGCAGCAGGGATTAGAGATTCCTGCTGTAGTCCCCTGTGATACATTAGGGGGATACTTAATATTTGCGGCTAACCCCCGAAAATGTTTTTTTTTGGGGGGATTTAGCCGCAAATATTACTTAATAAATGCGGCCCCAAATCTCTTATCCATGCACTCATTATATCAAGCATTGATTATTGCAATAGTCTCCTAACTGGTCTTCCCAAGAACAGAGTCTTGCCACTACAATCCATTAAAAATGCTGCTGCTAGGCTGATCTTCCTAGCAAGATGCTCATCGTCTACTGATCCACTCTGCCAGTCCCTCCATTGGTTACCTGTGTTTTACCGTATTCAATATAATACCCTTATGCTAGCATATAAAGCTATTAACCATCTGCACAAGATCTGCATCTCTCTTCTGCACGGATCACCAGCTTCCATTTACTATTACAGGACTTTCATCGTGCTGCTCCCACCCTATGGAATGTCCTTCCACGCATAATAAGACTCTCCATTAGCCTCCAAACTTGCAAGTGTTCCCTGAAAACTCACCTCTTCAGGCAAGCCTATCATATTTAAGTTCCATACACATAACCCTCTAAGGCACTTAATTATCATATAGCTTCCCTTCTGGACCTACAAGCTAATCTATTACTGGTGCCTGTCCTTGTATTTCCCTCCTATATCCCTATAGATTGTAAACTTGCAGCAGGGCCCTTTTTCCTCTAAGTCTGTCTGTTGTTACCCAGTTGGTTATATCTCTGTTTACAATTGTAAAGGGCAACGGAATCTGCTGCGCTATATAAGAAACTGTAAATAAATAAATAATAAAAGTATGGACCGAATGGGGCAAAGGACTTGTGGTAACAGTATATATCATACACAGTGTTACAGTAAATGTCATTTTCATCTACAGTCCCCCAGCTTCCCAAGGACAAACAGGAACCATTTGATCAGACTGGCACAACACACCATATCCCTTAGTTGGAGCCAGACAGGCTCTCGCTTCATCATTATGTAGGGAGTGTTATAAAAAGTACTCCAGTAAAGTTGGGTAGTCCAGTAAGAATGAGCCTATAATAAGTCAGAGTGATGAACACATGAGTGTGGAGCAAAAAAAAAGTCCTGTCAGGCCTACTTACCCCACAGGGCCATATGGATAGTAGTCCCTCCATCATACATCCAAAAACACGCAGAAAGGAGAGGAAACTCTGGGACCAAAGTTTCAGGGAGATCTCATCCAACCAGGGGTGTAGAAACTGGTATAAGCAGTAGACATAGATGGATTGTCGTAGCTTCGATACTGCTATCATATCCGTAAAACAGACCTGCCCTCAATAAATGGATCATTAGCCAAGGTGTTGTAAGATACCTCTATAGGGCAGGGTAGATGCAGAAAGGTCAGTATTGGAGACGGCACACGAATTACAGACACAGGACTTGAAGGATCAACATGTACTTTTTCAAGTGCAGCAAGAGTCCTCTGTGTGTAGCCAGTAATAGGTTCAAGAATTAAGTGCATGGGACCCGACATCCTTACTATATTTCAACCGGTCGACACTCCAGATACAGTATGCAGCAGGGACAGGACAATGGCCACCAGCACACCACTCCCAGCCAATGTATACAATGGGGTATGCGGTCTGAAGTGGTTCAAAGGTTAAACAATCTAACAGGAGTCATGCTCTTATAAAAAAAAATGGCTACAGGTGGGCATATACTGTGTAGACAGTCCCAAACCTGTATGTCGCCTGCCATAACGGAGATCCCCAGGCCACAACCTCCCTCTCACCACCACAATGCGGGGGTTAGCCCACAAAGGTCAACTGGGTCAGCCAGTGATGAAGCACCCCCAGGCAAACTGTAAATATAAAGATAATGGGGGAAATTTACTAAGATGTGTATTCTACTTCACATGTGATGTTGCTATGGGCAACCAATTAGAATCTACTTTATTTATTTAGCACCCTCTAGAAGATAGTAGACAGGATCTGATTGGTTTCCCATAGCAACATCACATGTGAAGTAGAATACACATCTTAGTAAATTTCCCCCAATGTGTCACAATGTGGGGCCGGGTATACTTGTAGCCAGGACATGCTATGAGCAATGAAAAGAGGGACCTATACAGGCTAAAGAGGGAATAATGGTTTCTGGTATAACACGGACTCACATCCAAGATGGCCATGGCCTCTGCCCTGCCCCTATGATTTGTGTCAGGATTGCAGGTTACCGGGTGTCCAAGTGAGGAGGACTCTGCAGTGAGCCATCAAGAGTGAAGCGGCAGTACAGGAGGGCGCTGATGAGGAGGTTCAGGCAAGACGAAATAGGAGTGTGGCTGTCTGGAGCTCCAGAGCCCAGCTCCCACGTGAGACAGCCGCAGCAGCAAGATGGCGCCAGTGTCCAACCTCCGCCCAGGAGCCCCACGGCGGCAGGCCCGATATATCATCAGTGAGTGACTGGAGTTAACATCTGAGGTGACCAGAGTGAGCCTAAAGGGTTCCCCCACCACCACAGGCAGTCTGGGAAGGCATACGTGTGCAGGATGGGCTTGCAGGATACCGGTAGAGGGTACAGGAGAGCATGTCCACTCACGTGTCCTCCAAAGGCACGCCCCAAGTTCTCATTTTTATATTTCCTACTATTTATATTTCTATATATTACATCTAGATTTAGTTTTTTTCAAAATACCAATATAATTTTTTTTACTTATTACCAATAATTGTATTATTTTAAAATGATCTTACATTAAATATAGTATGTATTGCACTACAAATGAGTACTACCAATTTGCCATACAGTATAACTACCATAGTGTATAAACCTTATATTTTAGTATATAAATGATAAATTAATGGATCAATATTTAGATTTTTTTGTAATCTGGAACATTTTCTTCCTCTGAAAATTATCAGTAACTTCTGAAACATACAATAAAATAAATAGCTAGAATAGAAAACCCTTTTTTCTCACTATTTCCAACTGACATATTTCTTCATGGATGTCCAAGCAGTTTCTTAACTTGTCTATGACTGAGCTAATCATCTTCCAACCCTCCCGCATAACCTCCCTTCTCCCTATGGCGTCTATGTACTGTAGCAACACGTTTTTGATAGGAAAAAATGCAATTAAAAGATTTTTCATATTGGGGTCGATGTATGAATTAGTGATAAGGGAGGAAAAGTGAGACAGAGGAGAAGTAGCCCATGGCAACCAATCAGCTGCTCTGAATAATTTTATAGTATGCAAATTAAAGATGTTGCTTCAGTGCTAATTGGTTGCCATGGGCCATTTCTCCTCTGGCTCATGTCCCCTGTTTGCTAAAAATAAGTATTATGGGAATCAAATAAAGTTTTTTGCTTATTTTGATAATCAGTCCTTTACAATCCTTTTTCTGTCAAATTTTATTTTAGATTGAGAGTGAATGGGAACCATATGTTTTCAATACATTTTATTGGCAGCTTTTACTGTACTGGCATTAATTGTATTAGAACTTATTAAAGTAAAATGTTAAATTTTTTTCAATTTTCTTATTGTAAAATAGTAAAAATTGTAAAAAAAAAAAAAGTAATTATTTTTAATTAAAATGACTACTGGCTACTATTAGGGCAAATGCAAAGGATTCATTAATGTTTTTCATACATTTATTTTTATATATATATATATATATATATGCGCACACACACACACAGCACATTCATTTTTTTATTACAGTATATACACAGTACTGTGCAAAAGTGTTAAGCAAATGTTGAAAAATGCTACAATGTATGAATGCTTTAAAAAATTAAAATGTTAATACTTTTTTTTTTTTTATCAATGAACAGCGCACCCTAGTCTGCTTTGAAATATTTGCCAGGAAGGGACCTTGCTTATACAGTATAAACTGTGTTTTGTTGCTGTGCTCAGTCTTGCCATTTGTATGGACTCTGACATGAAACATCTTCCACAACTTCACCTTTATAGTAGAGTTTGGCTATTCCTCACACAGTTTTAAGACTCGTACATGGCTGTTTCTGTTCCAATTAATAACTGTGTATCAACCCACATACAGGGGCGGATTTAGGAGTGAGGGCGCCCGTAGGCACAACAATAATGGCCGTCCCCTCTGCCTATTTGTATTATTTTTATTGATTATTTATAAGCCCTCATTTGATAGAATAGAATAAGTAAGTAGGACAGATTACAGGGACAGCATCTGCATGCCTTATCCATGTACACTCTATACAAGATGGAATATGGAACAGTACAGTGGATATTGTGCAGTTACTGGTACATTTCAGGCTGACAGCACCAACAGAAGCATCCAAGTGCCGCCCCAAAACATGTGCCGCCCCTAGGCACGTGCCTCACGTGCCTAATGGGAAATTCGGCACTGCCTACATATCTAAATGATAATTATCACTTGTGTGACTTTTTTTTTATCATAAACCTAACTATAATTTTACTAAATCCTTGTGCAAGAGTACAATTGATGCTATTTTGAAGTCAAATGGTGGCCACACAAAATATTGATTTAGATTTATCTTTTCATTCACTTTGTATTTAATTAAATTAAACTGCAGTATTAACACGTCTATTTTTTTAAAGCACTCTTTCCATACTCGTTGCTAGGGGGATTAAATGCTTTTTGCCATACAGGGTTAAATGCTAGTTGCCCAGGGGGAGTTAAATCTTTCAATTGCAGGTGGGGGGGATTGGTGCTGTGGAGGAGCAGAGTCTCTGACAGCATTAGAGTCCCTGCGCCCCCCCAACGATGGCCGCAGCTGCAAAGGAGACAGTCCCTAGAGGTGCAGGAGTACTTTTAGCATGTCTTCTCTGTAATTTCTCTGCCATTTTCGGAGGAACACAGGGTTTCTGTAATACTGTCAGACACTCTGCGCTTATGTGGCGCCATTCAGTGGCGGATTCAGGGGGAGCACCCGGGCACGTGCCCCCTGTCATTTCATTGTAGCTGAGGACCAGGGCTTTCCAACGAGCCCAGCCCCGTGTCTCTAGCCCCCCGGGAACCAGAGATATCGCCTGGCAAAACTGTAACGTTTTTTCCCCATAGGATAATAATGGACCCGTCAATTCCGACCCCCACCCAGTTCTGACGGCTGCCAGTTCCCCCCCTGGCATCACAGAAGGGAATGATCTCATTCAATTCCAAATCGCTGGGCCTTCAATATGATACCAGGCTGGTCCATATCGGTCAATCGGTTCCAGACATATTACGTGTAAACTAATTTTTAAAATTTTTGAAATGTAATTTCATGGCTGTTCTTGTTCTTTGAGGGTAGATTACTCTGGAACCAAACGTTCCAGTTTCACTGGACCAAAATCATTCAAAGCCCACTCAAAAGTTCTTCAATATGATACTTGTCTCATGTAAATGGATCAGTTGGTTCCGAAGATATAGCCGGTTAAATAAGATAACTGGTTAATGGGGGGGAGGGGTGGTTTTCTCTCCCCCTCACACCAGAAAATGCAGGGACTAGGCTGGTGTAAAAGGGGCCAACCTGGGAATGCATTTTCTGGTGTGAAAGGGGTATTATTTCAAATAGCCGGGACCTGCAGTGCTCTGAATACAGCCAGGCTCTGCCACTGTCAGTGGCTATCACTTCTGCCTGGCGGCTGTCCCCCATTTACCGCGAGCATGTATTCCCCTTGGCAATTAGCATGTAATCCCACATGGCAATGAGCATGGAACCTCTGGCAATGAGCATGGAACCCTTGGCAATGAGCATGTAGATAAGCAGCACTTATGTAGCATAATTTTTAATAGGCATTATGGTGTTTGACATAATACATAATGGACATAATGGCATGTAACTTAACGTGTAATGGATATTATGGTGTAAATGTTTAATGCGCGCCTTTGGTGGACAATGTTCCTGTTTATGAAACGTATTGTGAATTTTGGCTTAATCTGTGTGGCATTATGTGAATTCTGGCTCAATCCGTGTGGCATTATGTGAATTTTGGCTCAATCCGTGTGGCATTATGTGAATTTTGTCACAATCCGTGTGGCATTATGTGAATTTTGGCTCAATATGTGTGGCATTATGTGAATTTTGTCTCAATCCGTGTGGCATTATGTGAATTTTGGCTCAATCCATGTGGCATTATGTGAATTTTGACACAATCCATATGGCATTATGTTTATTTTGGCTCAATCCATTTGGTATTATGTGAATTTTGTCTCAATCCGTGTGTTATTATGTAAACTTTGGCTCAATCCGTGTGGCATTATGTGAATTTTGACACAATCCATGTGGCACTATTTGAATTTTGGTTCAATCCATGTGGCATTATGTGAATTTTGGCTCAATCCGTGTGGCTTGATGTGAATTTTGACACAATCCATGTGGCATTATTTGAATTTTGACACAATCCATGTGGCATTATTTGAATTTTGGCTCAATCCGTGTGGCATTATGTGAATTTTGGCTCATTCCATTTAGCATCATGTGTAAGGGGCAAGTATAATGGGGTCTAGTATTTTGTTGCATAATGTGTAGAAGTTGTATATGGTGTTGTACACTACACTCAAGGACACGCCCCCTGTTGAGTGGCCACATCCCATTTTCCGGAGCGCGCCTTCGGCTCGCGCACAACTACATCCTCCACTTTTGTCACCATGGTGGGCCTGCGTACTTTAAATGCCAGGGCCTATTTTTAATCCCATTCCCACCCTCTCTCTGCCGCTCTCTTAGCATGTACACTGGCACCACTAACACCGCCCCTCCCCCACCTAAACCCTCTTTTATCATGGTGTCCCCCCTGTCATTTTATCCTGGATCCGCCCCTGGTGCCATTCACCTCATCGCTGCATGCCCCCCACTGTGTTTGAAATTCTAATCACTGTTAAAGTGCCTGCTGCCGCAATAACCCCTTCAGTGGTGGGGTTATTTTTAGGGAGCGCTCCCCACTGGGTGAGATTTTTAGGGGGAGCGCTCCCTAAAATAAAACAACCCCACTTTCTCCAGGGGCACTATGTCAGGCTCTGCCCGGCCCTGCCGTGGCAACACGCCTCTGCGCCCCGGGGGGGGGGGGTGAGGAGGAGGTGCAGCAGAGGAGAGGGAGCTGGGCAGCGCTGAAGCTAGCTGAGTTCAGTGATCAACTCAGCAGTGCTGCCCGTGCTAAACAGTGGCAACGAAGCTATGCTTCACTGCTCAGAAAATTCTCGGGATTAACACTGATGCAATATTAACATGCCCAGCACTAATATATATATATATATATATATATATATATATATATATATATACATGTATATATATTGTGGAAGTCTAGTTACACACACGCCATTTTAGGATAGTATGGCCGCCATTTTGGTTCGCAGAGTTGCGCAAATAAAGTTTCCATACCCGAGTATGTGTGACAAAGTGGACCAGAAGAGTAGCCATACTATCACACATAAATTCATAATAACATACTTACACTAAATGAAATATAGTTAAAGGTTTAGAACGCCACACATAGCTTAGTTAGCCCTGCACGCATCTGTCTGTATCATGTTTAGTACCGTTCCGTTCCGTTCATTATGCGCAGTATTCCGGTCATTGCGAATATTTCGCAATATACACGGCCCGATAGTTATGGACATAATCCATATTCCAGAGACAGTTTCTGTTGAAAGTATGTAACAAAGGAATCTAGATGAAACTGGTTCTTATCACTGCTGACGCCGAAACCATCAAACAAAGGACTCTTAAAATTCACTCCCCTGCACCTAGTCAAACCAGGTGTATCATCTTACCCCCCAATCACAGTGGACCTGACATACGATCTCTGACCAATAGGAATGGCCTTTGACCTCCCCCTTCTGACCCTATAAGAAAGGTGACCCAGGGCTGCCTTGGTCACTTCGGCACATCTACCTTTCCCTGACTTTCTACCGGGCTATAGTTCATCCCTGAACGATAGCGAGCTCTGACCGGACTGCGCTTCGCATATTTGATGAGACGGGTAACGGTTGCATTAACGGTATTTATTCTTATTGTATTGTTGGCTGATTGTGTCTTGTATCTGTATTCTTTCCCCCTAGCTGAGCCTGTTTAGTATTCATTGTTAGTATATTGTATCACTTGTTATACCTGTTTATTCTTATTTCTGTAACCCCCCTTTTGTCCATTAGGGACTTAAATACAACCTTTTTACGGAGTTCTTATCTCCTTATTTCTATACAGTGGTCGTGTCTGTTTATTCGCATAATAGCGATAAGGTATATTACGGACACTGTCCTTTAAGGTATATTCGCAGATTAGAGACAAAGTACTGCGAAGGAATCTCTTATTAAGGTATTGGTTCTTGGTGTACAAAATACAATAAAAGGTACGCTACGCTGCGCTACGTTTTGTTCGCACGTAGTTAGGTATAAAGGGTACGCAGGTTGCGGACTTATTACGTAACCTGCGCTTTTCACTTATTGTCTATCTGGTCATATTTAATCGCCATTAACAATTGGGGGCATTGTCCGTCCGCTCCACATTCCAGAACTCAGTACCAGGCGTGCGACCCGACCTATACCAGCAAAAGGGTGGAAGTATTATCCATTGCTGGATAGGCCAGGTCCGCGGCGGTGCGGGGTTTGGGAAGTGCCAGCGTTGAACCCGGAGCACAATAAGTGAAAACCACGTGTTTAAAGCATATATTAAGTATTTAGTAAACTGTACTTCTGCCTGCCACAAGTAGTTTAACGGGGTATAGTGTCTTGAGTTGCTTGTTCATTACAGTATATGTACCACGTGCGATAAGGTTCGCACACGTGGAGTCTGTGTTTATTATAGTACATAGAGGATCCCCTCTGTGCAAAACTATAACTTTTATTGTTAGTTACTGCAAAACCAGGGACTCCGCCACGTGGCGACAAGTCCTGGGCCTTTTGCAGTAACGTAAAGCGTCTATTGTGTATTACGCAAGGTGCGCGCGCACGTGCCCACATCGGGAAAGTTTCGCATCTTTGTACGTGATTTACGGATTAAGTGCGGGATTTATTTCGCATCTTGATACGTAACTTTCGGACGGAGTTAAGGGATTTATTCCACATTTAGGCGCAATTACTGCGTATAGCGAAACCCGAGCGCAACCTTGCAAATACACTATAGAACACGTGGGTGGCCGATTCATCGGCGGCCTGTGAACAACGCACGTACACACGTGGCTGTTCATTGGTACTGCACATGCAGCACACATAGGAACTCAAAGGTGAACAGTATTAAACCACTAGCTTTATTTAAACAGTATAGTAATATACTGCGA
Organism: Crinia signifera; assembly: GCF_055691185.1. NCBI lineage: Eukaryota > Metazoa > Chordata > Amphibia > Anura > Myobatrachidae > Crinia > Crinia signifera. The sequence continues at coordinate 165,966,572 of NC_139221.1, forward strand.
ATAAGGCGGTGATTAATAAAAGAAAATAAGTTTTTTTTTCTTTTTGTTCATTTTTTTTAAAACAAGCAACTCAAGCATTATTTTAATAGATTCCTATAGCGTATTATAAGGGATTTATACCTGCATAAGTATCTAGTGAAAAGCTACCGGCCTGGGAAGATTTTCTGTACAGAAATATTTCAAAAATAAGCATAAGACCAAGGTGTAACTAGCGCCCAGTGTGAAAAATAACTGAGGCGAACGGGTGTGTGACGGCACGACTCAAGCGCAGTGTAGTCCAGTGTAGGACAGTCCAGTTAGGACCGGGTTCACGTGCCGACGTGCCCATAGGAACTGCCCCTTCAGTGGAACTGATTCCGCTAGGAGGGTACAAGAAGATACATCGGAACGCACTTGTTTCCGATTAGCTTCTTTAGAAATCCAGTTTCTGGGGGCACAGGAAAACAAGTTTGTTGTGCCCTGGAGAGACTGGCCGCGCCTTGCAAGTTGACTAGTAGTTCGCTACTAGTTGAAAGACTTGGCGATTGAGTACATTACCTCGCATTGTGGGCTTCACGCTTGATTGCGGAATAGTGCCACTGTGTGGAGAAGTGAGTGGTTGGGGAGCTCTCAACTTAAATAACCCACCGGTATCTATTAGGCGTGAACGTTTATTCCTATAATTATGGGTAATAACGGGTCACGCTGTGATAACGTGCATGTTAGGGAGGAAGCAAGCCGGCCAAAAGGATCGGCTGCTTTTATTATGTGCTGTAAGCACGGTGAACTCGCAGTTGTTTACCAAAATAAATGGAGAAAAATGACACAAGGCAGCAAGTTAGAATTTCCCAGTGTTGGTAGCTTCGATCCAGAAATCTTATCAGCAGTAAAAGATGAAATATGCCTACTCTCCAGTCGTAAGGAGAGAGTGAAGCATATAGATATTCTTAAATTGTGGCAAAAGGAAGGACAGGAACAATGGGGAACCAGAGGTCTGGCAATACTTGACGCAATCAGCCACAATAAAAATGCAACCGCTGCCACAATAGAATCAGCTCCCCCACCCCCATATGTGCCGAAGGGGTTAATGACTCATAAGAAAGACATGAGTAATAATGTATCCATTGCTAACTTGTACCCTGTTTTTACCCCCTATAAGCAAGATACAGATCCACAAGGGAGATTCCTGACATCAGCCATCCCTTGCGAAGCTAGCGGAAAGGAGAGAGAGGCTGAGACAGCCCAAGCTGCTGCTGCCGTTCTGGTCGAGGAGATGGCTGATGCCAGGAACACGATTGGAGACACAGGTAAGTACACACAACACAGCACAGAGATAGTTGCTCCTGGGATGTTGTCCAATGGTGCAGGGGGGATACAGATCCACCCTCTGCACACAGTGGAACCTCCTTGTGGACGGGGAGACGGGGATGAGGTAATGCCTGTAAAGGATAGTGACATGCACAATACATGGACACGATTGGAACGTCATTCAATCATCAAAAATTTCCCTGATCCCAGCAAAGATCTGGCAAAGTGTCAGAAATTTGTAAGGGAGCGAGGAAATTCAGATGAGCCCACCAATAAGGATTGGCGATACATGTTGAGAGCTTGCCTCCCTTCACACATAGATGTCCAGAAGTTCATTCGAGACAGTGGTGTGGAGGGCGATAAGATTTTAACTGAACAGGGCAACCAGGAAAATATACGCCTAATAAATATACAATTGGGTGTATATTTCCCAGCGATAGTTGAAAATACCCTAGGGTTCACCATCACACAGAAAGATGGTGAGTCCACCAGCGGATATTTCAACCGTGCTTTCCAAGCGTTGCCAAAACACTCTGGTATCCCCAGCCCCAGGGACAGCATACATCTTAAGGGAGGGATTGTCTCTGTGCTGATACAAGGTCTTAGGGAAAATCTGAGAACCAACACAGAAACCATTCACCCCAACTGCAGACAGATGTCAATACACACTTTAAAGAAATCTGCTGTTGATCTGGACAAACGATTTATGACAGAAAGACAAAACCAAATGGTATGTTTCAAATGTGGAAACAAAGGACACATAGCCAGACATTGCAGGGTAAGTAACCATAGGAAACATAACACATATGTAAGTAACTGGGAGACACAATGGGAGAAGACAGGTAGGTCTCAACACATAGCCATAGCCCCACCTAGTAGCCAACGCCGCCCTAAGCATGACACATATATGCAAACAGGGAGTAGGACACACATACACCCCACATCCAGGTAACATAAGACAATATCTGAGGGAGGAGCCTCAGATATGGGTAAGTGGAATAGTTTAAAAATAAAGTTTTTTTTTTGTATCAAACCCGTTAACAACATTCCCTCCTGGTCTAGGTTGTGCCAAGCAATTAGTAGCAGCAATTGGGGTAACAGGAAAAGTACAGCATTACCCACTGACGAAACCAGCAGATGTTACAAGCGGGCCTCTGCATACCAAACAATCTTTTCTGTTGGCTGCAGCGGCCCCGACTAACCTCCTGGGTAGAGATTTACTATGTAAAATGGGATGTGTCATCTACTGCACCCCTGATGGGGTATTTCTGGACACTCCTAGAAATCTTACACAAGAAGTGCAAGATATGCTGGACAGTCCTCAGAGGCTAATGTTGTATTCCACTGTTATAGAGTCAAATCCATCTAAGGTAGCTAAAAACTACAGCACAAATACCGAGTTCCCTTTGAACTAAAGATGGGAAGGACACAGGATCAATGGCAACCATAGCTTCAATAGAAACCCTGTTAAAAACAGAAAGTATAGCGCCCCAAAGTACAGCTTCACCATTTGAAATCTGAGGTTGAGCTGAAAAAAAATACCCAGTGAAATAACAAGGTTCCCAAAAGAGAACTTTTAACTAAATACCCCTAGACACAGCCCATAGTTACATTCACACTGGGAAAGAGAAAGAAAGGGAGGGCTTACAAATCAGAACAGGAGTTGAAAAGGGTAAGAACCAAATAGTTGAGAGCCAATTCCCCCATAGTGCTAAATCCTGGTGTCATAAAAAAAAAAAAAAAAAATAAAAAAAAAAGGTAAAAGAAAAATTTCCAGTTGAAAATAAATGTACACATTACTGTCATAAATATTTTCTAGTTTTTGAGTTTTTCTTTCTCTCTTTTTCCAATTTTTTTTTTTTTTCCCTTCCCCTACTCTTCTGTTCCAGAAACCCACAAATCATAGAAAAATAGTTCGAAGAATCTGTCGCACTCCCAGCAGAGAAATACCATTGTGAATATGCGGTACCCCGTAAAGCGAGTAGTCACAATATAGATATTTTTCAGTAAATCTTGAACAAAGTCCCAATAACTTTAAGCATTACTCCTAATGTTACCCAGGGCAACCACAGCCACCATCTTGTGAAAAGCAGTCCAAGTAATGCACAAAGCATTCCCCTTCTACAAAGAATGAAAAGGGTTGTAAAACGCATTTACATATAAATAGGTGCAATCACAATACCCATGTCTTCACAGACAGATGTGGATAATAAAGAAGGAGAAACAGGCCTGATTACAGCCTTTGACATGGGTATGACTGACACAAGAGATCATGTGATTTAGAATATTAGACCTGCTGAGGGGGCGACAGATATAGTGACGTAAGAAACCTGGTGATGCCAGCCTGACCAATGTCGTACTACAGTGTACAATTAAACCCTATTATTTGAGCACTTCCTACTTGTCTACACAGTGTAGTTGCCATAGCACTACCGGTAAACAAAACTGAGAATGTGGTGTTGGGGTGTGTTTTAACTGTTTATGCTCCTCATATAGGCCTTTATTCTGATCTGTGCGGAAATTCCCGCATTCTTACGGAGCGGTCCGCACGCCACGGTGTTTTGCCGCATGCGGCCATCGTCCGTCGAAACGCCCACGTGTCCTCCGCATTCGGACGGACTCACTCTTTAAGAACAGGGCGTGTTTACGGACGACATACAAAGCATGCGTGTGCGGGAGAAACACTCCGATTCGGCACGGTATTACAGAGTATTACAGAGTATGCTCGGGAATACCGCATCCGAACGGGAGCCAAGCGGTGCTACCGCACGTAAGCGGAGTATTTACGCCAAACAACCCACTATGAAGTATCTTCTGCAATACATCACATGACCCACTTATTCAATTACCTATCCTCATAAAAAACTGCTTATTTGGAATTGGAATCAATTAGATTCCAATATATCCTTACAAGCATGCCTAACACATGCATTGCACACATTAACCCTTACAGCAATGTAAGTGCAATGCTTTGTATTACACCCTGTGTAAAAGATTATAAACAATCTACACATATACTATTTAAAGTGCAAATAAAACCAACAACTGTGAACTTGCATAAAGAATTTAATGAACCACAGAATTAACATAAATAAAAAAATATAAAATTATAAATTAAATAAGCAGGTCTTTCAGGTCCTGCAGGTCTGCTTGAGCGAGCCGCAGATGGTGCTCCAGTCGCCGGAGGGCCCCACGCACCCCCTCATCTGCCGGTGTGGTGTCATCTGTGGGCATGTCAAAGGGGCAACAATTAGTCATGTTATTCTTGCATACATTTCACATACTGCGACATAAATTGCACAAATGCTAGGTGACATGTGTGTATATATATATATATATCTATGTAGAGCATGGGTCCTCAAACTGCGGCCCTCCAGATGTTGTGAAACTACAAATCCCAGCATGCCTTGCCACAGTTTTGCTATAAGGAAGTGTTAAAACTGTGGCAAGGCATGGCGGGATTTGTAGTTTCACAACATCTGGAGGGCCGCAGTTTGAGGACCCATGATGTAGAGAGATAGAGACACACATAGATAAATAGATATGACACATACATATATACATACATGCTAACTTATTTACTACATACTGTATTTTTTGGCCTATACACTTTACTCTGCAGAAGACATAACAGTCATATTGTTTCTTCTCAGTCACAACCCACCCATGACTAACCAATGACAAGCAGGTCATGGCCTCCGTCAATAAGAACTTGTCACAATCTGCTCAGTCTAAGTTCAGTGATGGTTCGTGGCATGGGAGTTATGCAAATGTCAGGAATGCACAGTACACATCCTCAAAATCATAATTCTGTCTAAACCAACCTACAATTCTGTGAGGGCAAAAAAAAAATCTGAACTACAGGGGGTGTTTAGGTCGAGGAGGCTCCTGGGACACTGGCAACTTCTGACTCCATTCCAAGGTAGGCCGGGCCATACTCCATTTATAGCATACATCCTAGAGTTTATAAATAACATTCACCAACAATATAGATTCCACTATTTGATGGGTCATAATCAACGCTTGCAGCAGGTGAATTTAATCCACAAATGATCCACTCATCCCTTTACTCCAGGATCCTGTTTAACTACAACGGTTATGTGGCAGTCAAAATGGAGCTCCAACCCATCCCACAAACCGGTGTAATTCAGAGGTGTCCTGGATGAAAGGGATGCCTTGGACACCCCATCTAACCCGTACCTGTATCTGTAGCTACCCACTTTGGGGTCTATATGAATAGTATGGGAAAAAAAATTTTTATCAACAGTGCTACATAACAAATACCAGTACAACTACTTCATGAATGATGCATTATGTTAACATACCGATCTGCTGATATTCCGGGGCCTGGCACGCCTCCTCCCCATCGTCATCCGACTCCTCCGGGGCAACCGTGGCCTCCTCAGACCCCTCCTCCGCCAGCTCCTCTGCACCAACAACCTCCTCCTCCAACTCCTCCACCTCCTCCTCCTCCTCCTCCTCCTCCTCCTCCTCCACCTCCTCCTCCGCCACCAACACCTCCTCCTCCGCAACCAACTCCGCTTCCACATCCTCCTCCACCACCTCCTCACGCACCTCCTCCTCCTCCACCACCATCTCCTCCTCCTCCACTTCCTCCTCCTCCACCATTGCCGGCACCTCCTCCTCCGGGTCTTGGGCCTCCTCCTGTGCCAGGGCTGCCTCCGCCTCTTCACGGGCCTGTTGTGCTTGGGCTCGTGCTGTGTGTTAGAAAAAAACATCATGGTCAATGTGGGGTCATTGGGGCACATGTATTAATCCATAACAAGACATACATGGAAGGGTGATAATGATGGCAAACGATGCAGGAAAGTAGCTCCTTACTGTTAATGGATTCCAAATAGTGACATTTAAATTAGTATGTGATTGGTAGTAATTTGTTCACACATTACAACCCAGGCATTTATCAATGTGTAACACATATTAGATCTGGCACATTGTATGCATCATAATCCTCAATGCTATGGCATTACATATAAAAGCCACATGACTGCATGTTAACCAGGAAGAAGCACACATAACAGTCTATGGACTTTTAAACCCATGGACACCCACTTATCATGAGACACATTTTATTGTTTCTAGATGCTATGTTGTAAGTGCGAAATTTCATAGCTAAAATACTCACACTCAGCAATTTCGCCCCTGAGTTGCTGAAGCAGCTGGGGCTGGCGCCTGCGGAGGTCCGACCACCGCCTCTCCAGCTGCCCGAGGGACCTCCGCACCCGAGTGCGGGCGTAAATTCGGCGCCCTGCCGCAGCATAGGCCCTCCGCTTATGCCGGTTTGTTATAAAGGGCCCTGCACGGCCCAGCCTTGTCTCCATGACGGAGACAAGAACCCGCAGCTCCGCATGTGTGAAGGGTTCAGCCCTTCGTGTCTCCGCCATGTTGACAATGGCATCTATCAACCAATCAGCTGGTGGCATTGGTTGATCACAGTTATTTGTGTTAATAACTTTATTGTTCATCTTTACATGAACAGCGTCTCTGCGCCAACACAAATGGTGACAAATTCGCTTGCCTTCCAAACAGTAGTGTTGATGTATGGCAATGAACAAATCTGATATATATAAAACACAGTGTGTATGCACTTAGCAAATCCAATGACGCCTCGCTCCGCCAAGCAACGCGTGCTATAGCTTAGCAACGCATAGCTGTACTTAGCATTATTTACTCTATGCATCTATGTGTATGCGTACATTTATGTGTAAAAGACACATACACACACTTGCAGGTATCCTGAGACCACCATTATACAACAGCCCTGCCTGCCTGCCTGCCTGCCTGCCTGCCTGCCTGCCTGCTCCTTGAAATGTAGAAACATGTGAATAAATTCTAATATCATATATATAGATATATATATATATATATATATATATATATATATATATATATATATGCAAACAAATCAGACATCAACACATGAAAAAATCCCAAACACATTACAGAATAAATCAATGTACTCACCAGTCATCAGGGATAGTATCAACTACAATAATGAAGATATAACAAACACATAAGATCCCTTGAACAAGGTATAATAATTGGCACCAATATTTAACTTCCCCCAAAACTAAGCACATATGATAAATATCTCCTATTTCTTTGCCATTAGGAGGGCAGGCTGGCTAATTTTCGTGTTGTAACACTGACAACTAACACACTGTACTTATTTGAAGGGGTGATTTGTACAATAATTGGTGTGTTCTGTGAACTCGATAACATGTACCTGAAGTATCTTTGCGCCACAGAGTCCCGCAGCTGGTATCCCCTCCGGCATTCAGGGGCGCGGGATGGGCGCATGGGCGGATCTTGCGGCTCAGATGGTACCTCCCACTCATCAAAGGGTATCTCACGCCGCACAGCAATGTTGTGGAAAAATATACACAGGCCCACGATCCTCGACACCATTTCAGGCGCATATTGTAAGTCACCACCAGTGCGGTGGAGCACTCTAAATCGACCTTTTAAAAGGCCAATTGAGCGCTCCACCACTTGCCTGGTGGCAACATGCGCCCGATTGAATGCCTCCTGTGGGCCCGGTGCTGGGTAGCTGTACGGCGTAAGTAGCCAGGGCGTACATGGGTAACCGGAGTCACCCAGAACCCACGCATCACGGCCTTCCAGCTCTTGGAGTCTTTGCCATATCCCGGTTTGTCGGATGACATGAGAGTCATGGGCACTTCCGGGAAACTTCGAGTTGAAGGCGAGAATCTCCATGGATGGGCCACATACCACCATCACGTTCAGTGAGTGGAACAATTTGCGGTTCCTATATATCTTCTCACTTCGAGATGGAGGCACAAATGGTACATGGGTGCCATCCACAGCCCCTATCACATTAGGGAAGCCAGCAATTTGATGGAAGGCCTGCTGGCTTCTGCGCAGGGTCTCGGTGGCAAATGTCATGGCCATGAAGTGCCCCTTGCGCCTGAACATGGCCGACGTCACACGCCTCAGGATTCGGCAGAAGGCCGGCTGAGATATTCCAGCAAGTACTGCCACTACTTGTTGGAATGATCCTGAGGCGCAGAAATGCAACACCGCCAGCAGCTGTGTGTGAGGCGGAATTGCTGTCGTGATCCCGTGTAGAGGTTCCAAATCACTCTGAATTAGGGTGAGCAGATCCAGAATTACATGTGGGGGTAACCGGTACCTAGTAAGTACCTCATCATCGGGCATAGCAAACAGAGTCACCCGTGTGCGATAGATTCTAGCACGTCCTGGCCTCCTTGGGCGACGAGTGGGGAGAGCCGCAAGTGCCCTTAGCCTCCTCTCCATGTAGCGCATAATAGCTTCTGCAACCTAAAAAGAAATGAACATAAATACTGATGCACCTATGCACATAATGGCCATATCAGACTACAAATTGATTTGTAGCCTTCAATACGTACAATAGATGGCCGCCCCGTGTAATCCCGCAGATCCATTTGACTCTCTAATGATGACACAATAATATGAACTCAATACACACCGTCCAAAACACACATATAAAGGTGTCAGCATTTTTTGCCGACATCATGTACTATGAGACATTTCATCTATTGCTGGGACATGTTGTCCTGCAATAGATGAACCCACACATGTTTAAGACCTGTGAGTGAAATAGTGAACATGTGACATGTTGCAATAATGATACACCCACTTTGCTGGCCCAACAATCTGTAGTCAGTGAGGCAATGGTGCATACATTCATACACTTACATTGTTAATGGATATCATATCTACAAGGAGCATGGAAGAGCTTACCTTAGACCCTGACAAGTCCAGATCTGGAGACAAATGATTCTAGCAGCAACTCACTATTTATAGGGCTCTCACATGTCTGGTCTATAACAGTAGAGATGAGTATTGCATGATTTGTGGCCTGGATTATCTAAGGGATTGGGCTACTTTTAGCTTGCAATAAAACGCCACAATACCACAGTAGTCATAATTCAAATGTCATGTCATGCTAGCAAATAGCATGTGTATTGTGCAATAGTCACAGGTTTATCAGAAGATTCTATGCAATGTTAGCATTGGTGACCAGTATTTCATGTAGAACTTTCGCCAGGTTTTACACAATGGAATTTCCGCCACCGTATGCGGCGCGAAAAAACAGCGACGTACGCTCACGCACGGAACGCAGCTGCCGCTGATGTCCGCCAAACAGGATACACAAACAGTATATAAAGGTCTATTAGAAGCTGACAATGTTGTTGCTAACATGTCTGGATCCCAACCAGAGCTGGACCCAGAGCTGCAGCAACTTTTTCACCAGATGGACTCCAGCACCACCTATGTGCCACTGCACATGCGGGCAGTGGGTAATGAGGAGGCTGCTGGGCCTTCTACAGCAGGGCAAGCTGCACCTGACCATTCTACAGCAGGGCAACCTACACCTGGCCCTTCTGCAGCAGCCCAACCTGCAGCTGGCTCATATGCACCATCAGCAGAATTGGTTGGAACACAACCGGGGACTTCACAAGGTAGTACCATGGCCAGCACTTCAAGTGCAGCGACTGGTGCCAGGGGGCGTGGCCAGGGACGTGGCAAGGGGCGAGCCAGGGCAACAGAGGAACCAACTACAAGAAATAAGGCATATGAAGCACAGGAGCTTGCCATCCTGGTTCCCCGAGCACGTGATTGGATTGAGTGTCCATCGGAGAAGCTGACACACACACGCAGATGGAAGATTTGGGAACAGATAACGGCAGAGATTAATGAAGTAGCGCCACAAGTTCGTGAGACGGACCATGTGAAGAAGAGGCAAGTTGTTTTGTGATACATGTGCCCAGTAATAGCCAAGTAATGATTGAATTGATGCTTAGATGCATTTAGCAAATGGGCCGTGAGGTTGTTACGATACACATACATTATTGCCATGTTATTTGGTTGAGAGTTAGAGTAGGGTGATTGTGAATGTGTATTGTAACGGTTGATATCATAGTTGCATGTAATATTATATATGGGACATTAATCACATGTTGTAATATGTAGCACAGAGCAATGGCTGCAACAGCTAACATTGGGAGTGACATGTATTAATATGTCAACTTACATTGCAGGTGGCAGGACTTCAAAACCAACCTGAAGAGGAAGATGACCAAGCGGTGGGAACACAGCCAGACATCTGGGGCCGGGCCCATGCCATCAGGGCTAGAGCTCACCCCCCTGGAGGTGATGGCCGAGAGCTGTATAGCAGTTGAGGAGATCAGGGGGGTGAGCACGATGGATAGCGAGGCCCCAGCTGAAGTGTTTGCGTCTTTTCTGGAAGGTAAATATTGGTCATGCCATAAACTTGTGCAAGTAATTATCGTAGAATGTCTCCTAATTGTGTTTATCTTTTCCCACAGACACCCCACCGCTTGGTGAGGACTCTGCTCAGGAGGTGGAGGAGTCCGTGCCACCTGGCCCCAGAGGTAGGCCTGTGCAGCAGCAGGCATCGGCCCAAGCCGATTTGGCCGCCTTGGCCCAGGTGCTTGGGGACATCAACCAGCAGGGAGACTTGGCATCAGAACGGGTGCGTAGGACCGAGGAGATCCTGGCGAGCTTGGTCAGCACCCAGCAGTCCATGGCTGCGAGCATGCAGGCCATGGCTGCAAGTGCTCAGGTGCTGGCCGAGCAAGCCACCCGCCAAAATGATCTCCTCCTCCACCATAATGAGCTTATGGTGGAGCTGATTACCAGCAACAGGGTCCTAATGTCATCCGTTTCTGGTGCATTACCACCGGAAACACTCCCTGCTGGCAGGAGGGGTAGACCAGCCAACCCCTCCACATCATCTGCTCCACCTGCCCCAGCATCTGGCCGTCCCCGAAGAGCTGCTGCACAGGCCAAGGAGCCTACCAAGGCCAAACGTGGTCGGAAATGAACTTGTGGCTGCATTAATCTCCGCCGTTATGTGTTCCCAAATCTTCCATTGTGCTGTGTGTGTCAGCTTCTTGTGTCCAATCACGTGCTCAGGGTAACCAGATGAGCCCTTGCTTCATATGTCCTTAGTGGTTCCCCTGTTGCCCTCTTTTGCCTGCCATTACTGTCAGCTGTACTTGAAGTGATGGCCATGGTACTATCTTGTGAAGTCCCCGGTTGTGTTCCAAATGATTCTGCTGATGGTGCATATGAGCCAGCTGCAGGTTGGCCTGCTGCAGAAGGGCCAGGTGTAGGGTGCCCTGCTGTTGAATGGTCAGGTGCAGCTTGCCCTGCTGTACAAGGGCCAGCAGCCTCCTCATTTCCCAATGGCTGCATGTGCAGTGGCACATAGGAGGTGCTGGAGTCCATCTGTGTGCAATTATATATCTTTTGTATTATTATTTATTTTGCAGCATTCCTGCCATGTTGTTTATTGTTTGTATGTATTATTTTATGGTCTTTGCATCACACTGGCATTGAGTGTGACATGAATATAAATAAATGTGTTTACTTTACCCAAAATGTGTGGTTTCATGAGTACATGTCGAATACACATGTGTATTGATAGTATTAATATTCTGTCATGTCCATTGTTAGCAGTTTGAAAGGTCTGACAAGTACAGCCATATGTGGGGGACTAGTAAGGTTTCCTTGAAGCAGCAATGGTTTCAATTAAAGCACTGACAAGCGGCCTATTAGTGAGTAATGAGTAAAGGAGTAGATTCTATTGGGTTCAGGTGTTAATGGTTGTAGTCATTAGGCGTACGTTCGCCTACCGCATGAACGAGTGGTGTCCGCAAAGCAATAGTACACTTGTGGACACCGCACATTTCTGCCCTTTTTGATCGCGTGCATTCGGAGTGGTTTCCGAATGTACGCCCCCCAACATAAGTGTACTCCCCCGTGTCCGCCCATGTTTCCGCCCCGTTTTGCCCACTTTGAAACTACGCCCATGTGTCATTCCGCATGACGCCCATAATACGCCCCTATTTCCCGAATGATAGCGGTGAACAGTTCTGGACGGGATTTGGCCGAACTGGTACCGAGTCAATGCGTGGCACATGCGCGTAGCGTTCTCCACGCATGTGCAGACGCCGTAAAGACGCGATCCGAAAGTACGCGGTAAAGTCCGCGTCAATCAGAATAAGGGCCATAGTCTGGACATTCCTAAAATTCTGCCTAAACATGTGAAAAATATTCATCAGCCAAGTCCACTAAATGGGAACTTGCATTGATGTTACCAGTAAAACGGGTAATATTGTAATCCCAGCAACACTCCTACCAGGTGTGCCCTCCAAGGCACAAAGGGTGGAGTGGTGCTGAGGTTGCTGGAATGGTGGAGTTTAGGGGGGAGCCGAGACGAATATGATTGCATGACATGTTTGAATCAGACCTTTGCAGCATGCCCCCAAAGGGTGGTAACAACCCATTGGAAGAGGAAAATCATTTTTCTTTCCACAACACAGAGAGGGGAAAATTGTACACTGGCTATACTGTAATAGATGGAAAAGGCATAGTAGAGGCTGAACCCATTGGACGTCTCACTCAGCAACAGCAGTCTCATTAGTAGTACTGCGGGCTGAGAGAAAAAAACAGCCAATATTCATGCCGACTCCAAGTACGTTTGTTGGGGTAATACAGAAGATCTTAGGCCCTATGGCGCCTCAGATGTTTTGTTTCAGTAACTGGCACTCCAGTGGCGCAAGCGTTGTAAGTTTAAAAGATTTCTGACAGTCACACAGCTGCCGGACAGAGTGTCTGTTATCAAGTGTAAAGCCCACATCTTCGATGAGGATTCAGTGTTACTTGATAATGAACATGCTGGCAAGGCAGCTGGGTGAGCCATGCGCTCTGCGGATAATGTTTGTGTTCCCCCTGTAAATGTCAGTATATTCACATAGAAATACAAGATTTGTGTCCCCTGCAGGAGAAGCAGTCTGGAAGCCGAAGGGATGTGGACAGGAATAGAAAGATGGACAAGGAAAACCAGTGACTCTGAGAACATGCCAAACTGTCAGGACAGAGATAGCCCATGGCCTGACTTGTCTTGACAGGGAAGGTATGTGGAAAAATTAGTCCGAAATTACTAGTGTGCCCACAGACAGGTAAGACGACAGGATCATGCCTTACTTGTCTGGGGGAAAGAAACTGCAACGGCTGTTCCCACAGAGCCATCTCCACATCCCTCCTCCAGCAGGATCCTCTGCAGGTAATACAAAATTGGCTTTGTACAGTCCACTCTAGAAGCATTTAAGTTATTTTTTTTTTTATATATATATATATATGTTGACGTTTGTGTGTATAGATATGGCAGCCCAGAAGCACCCTTGAGTATGCAAAATATATATGAAAGGTTTAAGTCATGTGTGAACCTTCAGGGACTGATGGTACACCCCATAATCTCTTTTTGTAGTAGTAGAATCACTCTCAGAACTCCACCTCATTGGTCCCCATCGAAACATTGCTTGGCGGGCAGCCACAGGTTATGGTAATCCCACAAGGAGATCCTAGACCACAAATGCAAGTGATGTATCCACACCTGGAAAACTGCAGCAAAAGGACTTTGTTGACACCTGTTGTGAACTGTCATAACCATGAACCAGGAGATGTTGTTGTTGTTTCCCCTGCTTTGCCATATACAGGTTGCTTGATAGACCTTTGGAAAGGACCACCCCAGATCTTGTTGACCAGCACTACCTCAATAACAAAGTCGCAGAGAGAGAGATTCGGGTACGTTCGTCCTACTGCCAAAGGAACAGAAAACCAAAAGGTCCTTACACTCGAGGGCGAAAGAAAGAAATCGCTAAGAGGCACCATTTCGGGAGGACTGGAGAGCAGCTAAGGTCAAGCAACCTGTACAAGCTACAAAAGGGACTGTGACACACCCCACTGGTAACAGGTTGGAAGGATCACTAACAAAATTTTTCCTTTCTCAGTTTTCTCTATTGTTGTGGGTCCTATTCTTGTCTCCCCCCCACTATCCGTTATCTTCAAAAATCAAGGATACCGCCGCCGCACTGCTGCCAGGCATTGGACGGACGATACAGAGTTCTGAGAGTGTGTTACCCATCCCAGTTTAGGTCAAGGTAGAATCTATAAACTTGACACATTACCCAGGACCGGATGTTTGATAGTGATAATACCATCATACTTAAAAGCATACCAAAAAGAGAGACAACAAAGAGTTCAAGGGTCTGTTGTCACAAACAATACCTACCAAAGGATGCCATATCTGAAAAACGTGTATATGTTGTAACCACCCCTGTTTTTATTTTTATCCCAAAACTGTACATTATCCTTCGTGACCCTGAGTAGATTGTTCGATAAATGCGGCCCATCGTTTATCCGTGATCCTGGATCGGCCAAGAGCAGATGGTTTACTCCCCTTATATGTTTATTTCATGGATCCCAATTTCTTTGTTAGGATTATGAATTTCTGTATTGTCGTGTAAAATGTATTGTATTGTAACAGTTTTATATTTACTGTTAAAGGGTGGACTGTGGAAGTCTAGTTACACACACGCCATTTTAGGATAGTATGGCCGCCATTTTGGTTCGCAGAGTTGCGCAAATAAAGTTTCCATACCCGAGTATGTGTGACAAAGTGGACCAGAAGAGTAGCCATACTATCACACATAAATTCATAATAACATACTTACACTAAATGAAATATAGTTAAAGGTTTAGAACGCCACACATAGCTTAGTTAGCCCTGCACGCATCTGTCTGTATCATGTTTAGTACCGTTCCGTTCCGTTCATTATGCGCAGTATTCCGGTCATTGCGAATATTTCGCAATATACACGGCCCGATAGTTATGGACATAATCCATATTCCAGAGACAGTTTCTGTTGAAAGTATGTAACAAAGGAATCTAGATGAAACTGGTTCTTATCACTGCTGACGCCGAAACCATCAAACAAAGGACTCTTAAAATTCACTCCCCTGCACCTAGTCAAACCAGGTGTATCATCTTACCCCCCAATCACAGTGGACCTGACATACGATCTCTGACCAATAGGAATGGCCTTTGACCTCCCCCTTCTGACCCTATAAGAAAGGTGACCCAGGGCTGCCTTGGTCACTTCGGCACATCTACCTTTCCCTGACTTTCTACCGGGCTATAGTTCATCCCTGAACGATAGCGAGCTCTGACCGGACTGCGCTTTGCATATTTGATGAGACGGGTAACGGTTGCATTAACGGTATTTATTCTTATTGTATTGTTGGCTGATTGTGTCTTGTATCTGTATTCTTTCCCCCTAGCTGAGCCTGTTTAGTATTCATTGTTAGTATATTGTATCACTTGTTATACCTGTTTATTCTTATTTCTGTAACCCCCCTTTTGTCCATTAGGGACTTAAATACAACCTTTTTACGGAGTTCTTATCTCCTTATTTCTATACAGTGGTCGTGTCTGTTTATTCGCATAATAGCGATAAGTTATATTACGGACACTGTCCTTTAAGGTATATTCGCAGATTAGAGACAAAGTACTGCGAAGGAATCTCTTATTAAGGTATTGGTTCTTGGTGTACAAAATACAATAAAAGGTACGCTACGCTGCGCTACGTTTTGTTCGCACGTAGTTAGGTATAAAGGGTACGCAGGTTGCGGACTTATTACGTAACCTGCGCTTTTCACTTATTGTCTATCTGGTCATATTTAATCGCCATTAACAATATATATATATATATATATATATATATATATATATATATATATATATTGCAATTTTGCCCCAAAAAATATATCGAATATACTATTTTTATATTGAAAAATGCCTTCTAGTTAAAACCAGCATGTCAGGTTAGATAGCTACATTTTCTGGGAACACATTCCTCTGATGTGTACCTGGCCTTGTTCTTTGAAGACCGATTTTGAGAATTACTCATCTACACCATGTGGCTTTCTCTGCAGAAATTCTGAAACTCTTTTTGAACTTTAGTTCCAAACAATTAAAAAATTGTGAACACTCGCCGGAATTCTTGCCGAGAATGCCATTTACAGCCTATTACATAAGCTTTCATTTTAAGTATCCATAACAGGATGTGCTAATCAACTTTTAAATTAACATTGTAATATTATAGTAAGTATTAATGAGTGTCAGTATGTAATATATATTAAATATGTGTAAAGAATCATTAGCAAGAGATAAGCATGTTCATGCACCCTGAAAAGTATAATAAATAATGTATATGTAATTCATATAAAATTAAATGAAAATAATGTAATACAGGTTGAACACTATCCGGCATAATTGGTTTGAGCACTAAGCCGTTTTACTGATTTTGCCATGATTAACAGTGGTGCCATTTTAAAGCAGGGAGCCCCCTACAGCATGACCCCCGCAGCATGATTAGCCCCTATGCCCCGCTCCCCAGTCCCCGCAGCGTGAACACCCCCCTGCTCCCACTACCATCTTAAGTACTTCTAAGCGCTCCCACAACCCATTCTACAATCTAACACCCTAACAATTCTAACTTCCCTTTGCTGGATAATTGGTGTTCAACGTGTACATTCTTGTGTCTCTATCTATTCTTTATTCATTTTAAAAAAAAAAGCTTTGTGTGGCTGGAGAGCCCGGCACACGGGGTTAATGGCAGCTACAGCACTAAAGGGGTTAACTCTCCATGCTTGCTGTTATTCGGAACAAGGGCACTTGACATGTTTTAAACTGTATGAGCAGCACTGAGCTGGGACAGGACCCCTTCTGCAGTGAGCTGAAACCTGCTGCTGGGTGTCACGACCACCATGTCTGCTACCCATTTCCTCTGTGCTGTCCCTAGCCCCAAGACCTCTGAAAGGTCATCTCCTGCCCTGGCGCTCACCTCCGCTGCTGGTTCCCATGCTGGTGGAGTGCATGCAGGCTCTGGGTAGCGTGAGACATGAGCCGTCATGATGGATCTGTGTCTGGTCGGGCCTCTGGCTGGACACGCCGGCTGCAGCGCATCCCGCACACAATCACCGCCGGCTGGTTTTCGTAGCCATCGCTGGCGGCGGCCATCTTTTGGGATCCTTCAGCCTATGCTGCGCGGCTCCTTTCAGTAAGGTCAAGTGGCAACCAATCACTGTGCAGCTCACCCTTCAAATACTGACTTGCCGGGCTAGACCGGCAGTCAGTACAATGATGTCTACCCGCATGCATCATTGATCCTCCCTGGCTGTCTGTAGTTGCTGCTACAGTTCTTGCGCCTTTGGTGAAGTCTCTTTCAAGTCCTGCTGATCGTTTCACTGCTTGTACCATATCATTACGGAACCCTCTGCCACCTATATGGATAGGAAAAGGTTAACCCTCCAAAGGGGTAATATCTTCTTCTGCATTCCTGACGGTTATTCTCTGTGGTCATCCCTGGTTTTGCAGCTACGATCCTACTCAGCACAGATTCCTTCGGACTTCATCATCCAATCCAATCTTCCAATTCTTCAACCAATCATCCAATCCTCATCCAATCATCCAATTATTCAACCAATCATCCAATCCTCATCCAATCATCCAATTCTTCTTCCAATCATCCAATCCCCATCCAATCATCCAATTCTTCAACCAATCATCCAATCCTCATCCAATCAACCCCTTCTTCAACCAATCATCCAATCTTTATCCAATCATCCAATTCTTCAACCAATCATCCAATCTTTCTTCCAATCGCTCAATCATCCAATCTTGCAGTTATTCAACTATTCAGTTATCAATTATCCCATAAAGTATTGTGTATTATTGACTTTATCATTTATCAGAAACTACAGTTTTATTATTGTGTCATCATTCATATTCTGTACTGCAGTATCTTCATTAAATAAGGTTTGCTTTATTCAATTGCTTCACTCCCTTCTGTCATTAATGCAACAGCCCTATATCAAAGCACCCAGCCTCCGTTACACTCCAGCTGGTGCTTCACGAAACCTGACAGTTTGTACTGACTCCATGGATCCAGCATCAGGTCAGGAGCGAGTGGCTGCTCCAGTACAACAGCTGGCGGCTCGCCTGGATCAACAGGAGGCCGCTCAGGAGCAAGTTATTCATGCCCCCTACAGATCCCTAACAGCGTGCACTACGAGACCCGGAGCACACGCTTCAGTGCCCCGGTGCTCACCTGTACTATCATCACTCAAGAGAGATCACTTAGTCTATATGCAATAACTTAGAGGATATACCTTGAGATGTGTGTTACATCCCTGTTACAGATTAACACCCCACAGGGATAGCAGTACATCCTGACAGAAGCTTGCAGAGATGCACCCGCACACACTAACAGATAGGGACCAGTTCCCTAACAGCGTGTGCTGCACAGTGCCAGAGTACATAATTGGCACAGCAGCGATTCAGTTGTATGTGGATAAGTTCAGCATATTGTAAATGCCTGTACTGATTACATGACAAACCCACAAGCTTATGTGCCCAACAACACCTCCCCATACTGAGGAGTAGCTGCGCCCATTTCACTCAAACTGTATTAATATCATTGTAAAGTCTGTCCAGACCACATGAATAAAAATAGTTTTTGAGGTCCGCACACTATGGAGGTAATTCTGGTTGGTGCGTAAATTTCCGAATTCTTTCGGAGCGGTCCGCACGCCACGCTGTGCGGACATCGTCCGAAGAAACGCCCACCGGACCTCCGCATATGGACGGACTCCCACTAGAAGAACAGGGCGTGTTTACGGACGACATCCAAACCTTGCGTGTGCGGTGGACACACACATATTCTGCACGGTCTTACAGCGTTTGCACGGTCTTACCGCGTCAGAGCGGACGGGAACCTGCCCGTACGCACCGATGCGGTGTAAAAGTGACATATATATTTATATTAGTGATAGCAAGTTCTGTCCATTGCTTGCAAATGTGTGTAACAAATGCAGCCGTGCTTTGAGCATATATTTGTGTGTTTTGTAATGGTCCATTTAAGCTGCAATGGTTCCAATTGAAGAAATGACAAGAGTGTAATTAATGAGTAATGAGTAAAGGAGTGGATTGTATTGTGTTCAGCTGACATTGGTTCAGGTGCGCCCGTACTGATTGGGCATTCCGAATGCCTAGCGCATGACCGAGTGGTGTCCGCAAAGCAATACTTGCTTATGAAGACCGCATATTTCCTGCCTTTTTGTTCGTGTGCAGTCGGTGTGCTGTCCAAATGCACGCCTACCAGAATTAGTGCACTCCCTCATGTACGCCCATGTTTACGCCCAGTTTAGCCCACTTTGAAACTACGCCCCTGTGTACTTCCGAATGACGCCCATATTTCCCGAGTGATTGCGGTGCACATTTCTGTACGGTATTAGTGAGAACGAGTACGGAGACCTTGCGTGGCACATGCGCATAGCGTTGCCCATGCATGCGCAGATGGCTAAAAAACGCCATCCGAAAGAATTTGGAAAATTACGCATTGACCAGAATAAGGCCCTATGTTTTAGGACTAACTGCATATGCCATAGAGTCTGGACAGCACACCACAGTGCCCTAGCTACTAGCTGCATTATAATAACGCAGCTCTATTACATAATCTGCGCAGTAGTTGATTTACCAGCACAGATTGGAAAAACCAGGCAAAGTGCCAGGCAACGCGGCAGACACTTTATTCTTCTGTGCCCCAGCTCATGCTGATAAACTTAGCATATCACATATGCACCATGCTTTGACTCAGATGGCACAGAACTAAACCCATCTGTAGCAGGACACCCAGACCACGAAGAGTGATCTCTGAGCACATGAATAGGACAACAAGATAATAGACAAAATAACCACTATGCTTCTTGTTGTGAAACACATGTTTCTAGTTGTTGCGAGTGCTATCCCCTAATATAGACAGAATAAGTCAGAAATCCTCTAGAATAAGAGGAGACTAGTGTACAGGCTTTCAAAGTCATCCACTTACACACAAAACCGATAGGTGCAACAACCAATTATTAAAAAATTATTCACATTGGCATTAGTAGTATTTACATGTATTAATAACAAGTAGGAAATAAATTAAATAAAACAATGGTTTACAGACCATTTTTAATCTTTATATTTTCTTTTTCTCTATATTCTATCATCTTATTTTAATAGTTTGCTATTCAAATCCCTGGCACAGGGACATTGACTATAAGGCCACACATAGTAAATACTATTCAAAATCATCAATACTGAATGATGGCCTCCTAGTTATGAATTTTAATAAATACTAATAAAAGTTATTACATACTGTACCTTTTAGTCCTATGAGACAGTGTGGATGAGGAGTGCATCCCAGAAAAACTGATTTTCTTTTTCTTTTTGTCTAACCCTACATTTTCACCAGGAATGTCAGATGAGATAGCTGCCAGATGGAAAAAGAAAGGAATAGATAGAGCATACCGGATATTTTCTCAAGGCTCAATCAGATACTTTCCAGAACTAAGTGAAACAGAAGGCATAACCTCTAAAGATTTTTGGTTCTATTTACAACTCTGCCACTATATACAATCACAAGTGGGGGGCACTAGGATTAAATGGAGAATTTACTCACTTCAAGAAACTTTGCACACGCATGTGATCTCAAATGTTTATAGGATTATCCTAGATGGTACATTCCCTGATACCCCATCATTCTGTGAGGCGTGAGAAAATGACATTATCCATAGGGGGATACAAATTGACTGGAAGAAGCACTGTGCTGTCGTCACGTACTGCTCTACCAGCTCAGAAGTTTGGGAAACTCAGTATAAAATATTTACGAGATGGTATAGATGCCCCACTTTGCTTCACAAATGCTGTCTGTATCCCCTCTGTGCTGCAGATGCGGAAAGGAGAGAGGCACCCTCATACGTATCTGGTGGGATTGCCCAAATATAACACCATTCTGGCAAGAAATCATAAAACTGACATCCAAGATAATGGGATGTGTAAGGTACCAAACAGGTTGCTCTCACACTTCAATATCCCGGCCTCTAGGTACAAAAATTCTCTATTAAAACATTTGAGTAATACAGCTAGGGTGGCAATACCTGTACACTGGCGGTCAGCAGTATCACCTACGATGTGGGAGTGGTGCCAAAGAATGGATTTCCACATGCATATGGAGGACATCTACTGCACCTCACTAGATAAACACTCCACTTACACAGCGACTTGGTATCTGTGGCTTGGAGTTTAAGACTACTAAAGTATATACTGACTTAATACCACCAAACCGTATTTGATGTAAGCACTCTTGGGTAAACATACAATAAACCACATGCTCTGATGTTCTCACTAAAATACCTGTACACCGACCCTAATCTTTCCCCCCTTTTCCTCACCCCCCCCCCACCTCTTATTGTTCTGTCTAGTATATTTTTTTCTTTTATTGTTGTTTTGTATGAAGAAATCTGTATGTTTTGTATCTGTTATATGAAACTAATTTATATTATCTATGATTTTGTTCAGATATTTTGTGTTTTTTGAAAATGAAAATAAAGAACCTATAAAATAAAAATTAAAGGATTAAATTGAACTACTTGTATAGAGTAGTATACTATATATAACTATTTAGGAAAGAGAAACAGAGTTTATATTCTGGGTGTCACGGTCTGAGGATTGGATGAACTCGTGTGACTATCAGGAACAACTGCTGAGCCAGAGGGGGTAGGTTGAAAACGTGCGGGTTTAATAAGAGACCTCTGCATTTACAAAGAAAATAAACTTGTCCCGACATACATCATATAGGTCGAACTCATTTAGAAGGCGACTGAAGGTGAGAGATGTACGAATACTTGGGAGTGGGTTGGGCGGGGCTTTGGATTTGTCAAGTTTTTCATCTAGCACTAGGTTAAAATCGCCCATAACAACTACCCGACCCTTCCGGATCCGATGGATCGTGTCAAAGAGTTTTCGTAAGAAAGCAATTTGGTTTGTATTTGGGGCATAAAGTGAGACCAGGGTAATTTCCACTTCATCCAATTTCCCCACCAAAATCAAGTATCGCCCCTCTTTGTCTGAGTATTGAGACAGTTTGGTAAAATGTACAGAGTTATGAAAGAGGAGCGCTACTCCATTTCTCTTAGCAGGGCCATTGGAGAAATAGCCTGTGGGATAGCGAGTGTTGTGGAACTTAGGAGGGGCAGAGGCCAGGAAGTGGGTTTCCTGGAGAGCAATTACTTTGGCACGTTCAGCATGGAAAGTTTCTAAAGCTTGACGTCTTTTGTTTGGAGAGTTTAGGCCATTTACATTTAGAGAAAGGAATTTAACCATTTGGATGGAGAAATCGGATTAGTCTTGACCTAATGAAAGGTGAGTTGGGGTTGGACCCCGTAATAGGAAGGAGGGATAGGGAGTGGGGGATAGAGGGGAAGGGTATAGAGGAGGAAAGACAGAGCAGGAATAAGAAGACAGGATAGGCCCTGAGACCAGGGCCACAGTGTTTGTCACAGGGAAAAGGTGGTGACAAAACAAAGACCATTGGGGGGGTGACCTCCAATGGGTCTCACACAACTTAAAGCAGTAAAATGACAAATAATAAAATTAACAACTTTGCTAAACAAGCAGATGAAGTTTGCGGAATGTTGGGTGTCTCGCTTAGAGGCAGAGCCCCAAAACACCAAATAGGTATTACTTATAAACTTCTATTAACTGTAAAATTAAACTTGCATCAACAGACATAAGAGGAACACTAGTTAGGTGGTCAGGTGGGCAGCCCCCACCCCCAGGTGCAGAAAACTGCCCGGTCCATGGGGAAGGCAGCCGGCCCCAGTAAGACCACCAGAACAAGTTATAGGGGCAAACACCCCCGTTAAGTTTGATATGTGTAAACATCCCAGATAGGGAACTTTTCTCTTATAACCGAATTGTTCATTGGATTAAGTGTGCTATAAGATCAACTGGTCCAATATTGCTCCCCCCGCCGAACATATTGACAAAACTGACTATGGGTAACTCTAAAGGTTCCATAAGTTTCTGGTATTCTGGGCTGCAAGTTGCTTCCCCAGGGGTTAGAACCCGTATACAAACAAAATGGGAGGAGAGCTTGGCCTGCTCTCTCTCCCAACAACAATGGGAAAAAATATATTCTACATCACATAAGATATCTAAATGCAGCAATCACATAGAAATGCATTTTAAACTCCTACATAACCTCTACTTTACCCCTGCTAAACTGCATAGAATCTGGCCCTCAATATCCAACATATGCTGGAGAGAATGTAATGAGATAGGAGACACCTTCCACATCTTCTGGGCCTGCCCAAAAATAAGACCACTCTGGAGGGAAGTTTTCAACCTTGCCTCAAAGGTCCTGGGGGTTTTGGTCCAAGAGTCGCCTATGTCGGCGCTACTTCATGTTTATCCATCAGATATTCCTCACTTCAAATGTTATGTATTGGGTCACATCTTTATAGCCACCCGGGCCACTATAGCCCAGGATTGGAAAAAATCCACTCCCCCTCCACTCTGCAAAATTATCAGGAAAATTCACCATTCATTCGAAATGGAAACGATGGGTCTACCCTCTTCCCTCAAACCTTCTACAGGGATGTCATGGTCTTGCTGGCAGGACTATATAACCTCAACGGAAGGAGCAAACATATTATTTGATATGGCCTAATTTACTGGAGAACCCTCTCAGTATAGTACTACTTATTATAAAATGTATCATATTAATGTTACTATTTCCATTTCGGTCCATTGTGATATTCTTATTACATATTATACTTATTGTTGTATTCCTTGTATATCGACATATGTTGGATTGTACCCCTTTCCCCCCTCCCCCATCTTTATTCTGTACCCTCCTCCCCTTCCGTGTTTAACGGAACAAAACATTTAATAAAAACTACTTTGGAAAAAAAAAAAAAAAAAAGAAAATAAACTTGTCCCAAATAATGTCTTTGAGAGTCTGTACAGGAATTTGGCTATCACAATACTTCTTGTGAAAGTCTTTAGCAGGGGACTGCGAAATAATGAAATAAATGAAGAACTGAAGAATAAAAGCTACAGGAAGGATGCCGAGGGAATAGGACCACTGATCACGGGGCCCCTGGTTGGCGATGGTATGGCAGATGTGGGAGACTAGGGCAGTAGACCAATCAGGAACCTTCCGGCTGGAATTTAGCAGTAGACAGACCACAGCACTACAGGAGCAGGATAGCTGGAACTGAAGAGCAGGATCAAAAGGTAACAGGAATAGAGCCAGGATGTGCACAGCTTAACTGACACTTTGCACTGACTCAGAGCTGCCTTGACAGATCCCTCTTATGAGGAGAGGACGGCTGCCATTGGCTGCAGAGAGTCAGGGGAAGGAAATGGGCGTTTCAGGCAAGTTTGGGCATTTGCCCTTAACCAAGATGGCGGCGCCGGCCTCCCGGCGCCGTCTAGCTCAAACCAGCTCACTGCTCCCGCCGGCCGCCTCTCACTGCACCGGGACCCGATTGCTGCCTCCAGCCTCCTGACCGCCGCACCAGCCCCACGGAGAGCCGTCGCCGGGCACGGACAGGTGAGTAGCGGCCCTGCCGTGACCCGCGGCGGGGTGCCGTGACACTGGGATTTCCTAAACTTACCCCAGCAATGCTGGGGCAATGGTAGTCTTGCCACTTTTCTGGTGTTTTCTGTAGTGCTAAGCTCCAGTAATGGAGATATAATGTATGCATGCAGAGTGTGTGCCAGCCTGGACCTGGGAAACCATCTGCAATGTACACCCTTAGGTAAAGGCACCTACAAGGGGGGTGTGGTTGCAGCAGTTTCTGGTCTCATGGGACCTGGCCAATAGGGGATTCCCTGTTACCTTCAGTAATGCCCGTTATTTACTCCACCTACTACACAGTGGGCGGGGATATTGCTGCCACCACCAGATCACCGGATTCCTACCACGTGGCATTTGGAACCACGGATACCTGCTCAGGCCCAATGCCGGCACCTGAGTACTACCTGCTGAGGTGTATGCACCGACACGCTGTTGACACACCCCGACTGGCATCGACTGGTCCCCACTGGCCTCTGCGTCAGTAGCTAGCAGAGAAGAACTTGGAGACGCTAGATCCTTTAACTAGTCTAGGAGAAGAACGGGATAAGTGCAGTAATCCTATTGGTCGCAAGATGAAAACAGTTGTCTTGAAGCAAAAGTATGTTTAATGCTCAAATATAAGTTCTTAAAAGAACCCTTTCCTATCCCTAGGAGGCACAGCATAGAGAATATGTTACAGCATTCAGATACAGGCAGATGTACAATTTTTACAGGCCAACCTTGTGCCTTTTATCCAAATTTCAGCACAGAATACCACAGGGGGGAATTCTACACTGTGGTCTCCAACCAATCAGTGTTGTGCAGAAGATGTACATGTCTGGGACATTTGTATTCATATATCAATTGGAACATTTTCCTGTCATAAATAAATACAGATTACATGCCAAAGGGCTTGGCCATGCAAGTGACTCTCTCCGCAAAGTCCACCTGCTTCCCACCACACTCCATCGGACTGACTGGAGGGGGTACAGTCTCTGTAGGCTCATCTCCACGGGTTAAACAAGCAAGCCAGGCTCCAGTACTAGGATTTGGAGAATGATTCTGGGGTGCCGGTACAGTCCTTTGGAGTGGGCTGCTACTTGGAACCTCTGTGACCCAATTGCCACATACTTGGGCAGCCATCTTTAAGCTGGGTGGCTACCGATCTAGCACCCACTTCTTTACTTCTGGGGCACACCTGCGGTAGAACTGCTTCCTGCAGATTAGGTCAGTCAGGGTGTCCCATGGAGTCTTTGACTCCTTCACCCACTTCACCACATACTGCTGCAGCTGGGTGGCGAACTGCTCGTGGGTGCTGCCAAGAGCCTTGGGCAAGTCCCGGAACTTCTTCCTGTAGGACTCAGGAGCAATGTTCCCTCTAATTTTATGAAGGCTGTGTGCGGCAAAATATTTTGTTTGTGCAACTTTGGAAGGAAATAAAAAAAATTGTGTGTCACTTAAACATAACTAGAAAATGACGTTCAACATTTGTGTTAACTTTACTTCAAAATGATATTAAACATTTAAACATTCAAAACACAGCACACAATGTAGTTAATGGGTGAAACACACATTAATTGAGTCCACAACTGCAAAAAGGGACCACTGCTGCTTTGTGCGCACTATTGTAATGTCTGTGCGCACACTCGTCGAGTTGTGTGCACGCGCACGTGCGCACAGCTTAGAGGGAACACTGCTCAGGAGTGATGAAAAAGTGTTGCAGGAGGGCCTTTGCAACAATGTCATAATCCCCACGATTCTCAGTGGCCACTCCATGGCCTTTCCATACAGGGTGGACACAAGGGTGTCTTACCCACTTCTGTTTGGGCAAATCATGGAGTTTACAAGTCCTCTCAAAAACCTGCATCCCGCTCTGGGTGCAGCAGCTGGCAATGTCTCTCGGAGTACCATGGCCTGTGGTGCACACTCCGCATGCCACATCCAAATGATGAGTATGCATTCCTGCTTTGTTGCCCCCCCCCCGGGACATGGAGATCCTGGCCCTGCTAGGGAATGTTGGGAAGCATGGCTACTGCTAGAGGGGGCAGGGCTATGAGTCTCACCGGGTCCACACGAAGGTCCTCTGCTGGGCCATCCTATTGGACGCTATCATAGAATTTGATGGCAGATAAGAATTAATTGGCCCATCTAGCCTGCCCCTTTTATAAATATGTTACCTCAAACCATATTCCATCCTTATTTCTTTGTAAGGATATAAATATGCCTATCCCAAGCATGTTTAAATTGCTCTACTGTTTCTTCCTCTACCACCTCTGATGGGAGGCTATTCCACTTATCCACTACCTTTTCTGTGAAGTAATTGAGTAAGTGATAGAATTACAACATAAGTGTAATATCCAATCAATAAAAAGGCCCAAGGTACAGACCTGCATGGCTCTGGAGCTGTCTCCTCTGCCGGGATTGGGCCACTATGTACTGTAGGTGATGGCTGGATTGACAAGGGCCACAGTGATTGAGGACGTCCTCCTCATTGACAGATATGGGTCAAAATGTGGACCCCACTTGCAGGACTCTTATCCTCCTGGGAGTCCCATCCTGCAGCACACAGACTACTCTTCCCTTATCACCACACAAATAACCTCTATACCCCAAAACCCCATACCTTAGCTATAGTGGTGAGTGCAGTGGAGCTTAGACAGCTGAGGAGCAGGGCAGGAGTTACTACTGCGTGCGGTGCCCGTCATCTTCCTCCTACACCTTAGGTGTGCAAGATACCAGCCCTGTAGAAAATACCATGCACAAGTCAGTACACATAACAGTCAGGGATAAAGCTGGCATCATTTGAGGTTTTACATATGTTGCAGAAACTGTTTAAAGAGACAGCCTTTGCGCCTCTGCGGTGAGGTCGGCCACCAGTTTCACATCTTTTGGCCCTGCCCTAACATCACTACATTTTGGAAAGAATATTTTTAACCTAATCAATAAAGTTCGGTAGTTGTGTATTATCACGGCTCCCATGCGATGCGATGGGATTTTTAATTGTACAAGCACCCTGATGGGTGATTACTATGTTAAATGCACCCCCATTGTTAACGCCACCCCCACTATCAACGCCAACCCGAAGCATGGCGAGTGAGGCGAGCCCGCGAGGGGCGGTGGTACGCGTGCGCCGACCTTTTCATACCCCCACTATCCACGTCGGCGTTGAGTTGATTTTAGATAGAGCCCGAAGCATGGCGAGCGCTGCGTGCTCAGCAAGGGGACGCAGAATACATGTGAAGTAATCCGCGTCCGCTCGCCACGCTTCGGGCTCAGTGGCTCGCTGCGTTCGCCACACTATCTAAAATCAACTCCACCCCAACGTGGATAGTGGGGGTATGAAAAGGTCGGAGGACGCGTACTGCCGCCCCTGGCGGGTTTGCTGAGCTCGCCATGCTTCAGGTTGGCGTTGATAGTGGGGGTGGCGTTAACAATGGGGGTGCATTTAACATAGTAATCACCCATCAGGGTGCCTGTACAATTAAAAATCGGGTCACATCGCATGCGAGCAATACGATGCACTACGATGGAAATCTTGGGCGCCGTGATAATACACAAGTACCTAAAGGTCTATAAGTATCTCTCTCACCTTCGCCGCTCATAGCCCTTCTAAACAGTTTTCCTAGTTCAAATCCCTCCCAGCTACATTACGTTTTGGGTCACATCTGCATCGCTACCAGGGCTACTCTTGCGCAATGCTGGAAATAAGCAGCACCTCCCCTTATCTTAAAGTTGTATGTAAGATTAACTCGCACTTTTTAATGGAGACAGAATACCCCACTGACCTTCCGACACATACCCTCGCCTCACGTTGGAACCCCCGGAGAGTATACACGTCGGTCGGTGAAGGTGTTGTCCTCATAAAGCAAACTCTGAGCGACCCCCCTCCAGACTTTTCTCCTTAGTACTTATTCAGCACCTCTCTATCTCCACTTGGTACTTGAGCCATCAGTTATGTATGGGATTGTTATGATATGCTAGGCTGTTTTGAGACTTGAGACTATGTTACAGTTTTGGTGTCTGTTCCTACCCCCCCCCCCCCCCCTCCCCACCCTTCTTCCTTTCTGTTACCCCCGCCCCTGCCTGTTTTGTACAACATGAAAAAAAAATCAATAAAAATTATTATTGAAGTTAAAAAGAGACAGCCTTTGTGAGTGAGGAAAGTGGCAGAAGAAGACCGAGACTTAATAGAATAGAATGTAGGAGGTGTAAGTGTACTGTTGGAAACACAGCTGTACAGCAGCCTGTTAGGAACAGCCAGCCCAAAGTTACAGCCTCCTTTCCTGCAGACAGCCATACGCCAGCCTAGGACAGTAGAAGTAATTTAAATACTCATCTCATACAAACAGATGCACTTGTATTGACATTGCCATATATTATTATAATGTAATGGTTTGCAGAGTGAAGTGCAGCTATGAGACATATAAAAACACAACAACTGTTCAACTGTGAAATTTAGCAAAAGTAAAATAACTATAATATGACTGTGAAGTATTATCACCAATAGTAGAAGAAATAACCTCCAAGGGACTTTGCAGGTATACAAATATTTTAACTGTTATATAGTTAATAATTGCAAAGAATAGAGGAAAATAGACTAAAGAATTTGAAATAAAAGTAACTACTGACTGTTACCAAAACATCCTAGCTACTAGACTGGAAACAAGTTTCTGATGTTACAATTGAATTACCCTTAATAGGGAATCAAATATTAACCCCTTCCCGACATTTGACGTACATTTACGTCATGGCCGGGATGTACTTCCCGACGCATGGCATAAATGTACGTCATGGCTTTAAACTGTCACCGTGTCTATAGACGCAGTGACAGTTTGGAGATGTCTGCTGTCTCTGACAGCAGACATCCCCCCTCGCCGCCCAGGGGGGGCAGCGATGCCCCCCCCGTTCGGCGATCGCTGTGATTGGCTGTTCAAATGTGAACAGCCAATTACAGCGTTTTCTGTGTACCGGCGAATAACGTTCGCCGGTGGCACAGGGATTGGTGGTGATTGGTGCTGTAAAGTACAGCACCAATCACCACGGGGTGTAAGGGTGACACTGGTGTCACCCCACCTCACCCCACCCGCCCCCAAAGGCCGTGATTGGTCCGTCGGACCGACGGTCCAATCACAGCCATGGAGGGTGATTTAAACTAACGGTGACTGCACTGCAGACGCCATTCCGGCCTGGAATTGCGTGCAGTGCGGTCATCGTGCCTATCTGCCGTGATATACTGACCTGATCCTTGCAAATACTTACCTGATCACTGCTTGTAGCGTGCTGGATGCTTCCTGGATCTTGTGACTTCTTGTGACTTCCTGTGTTGTGCTGCTGCAGTGTGATAGAGTTATAGATAGAGAGATAGAGAGAGATAGAGAGAGATAGTGACAGAGAGTGCTATATTTTGTGTCTGCTGCCCCCCCCCCCCCTGTTGTGCTGATCAGTATATC
Organism: Crinia signifera; assembly: GCF_055691185.1. Classification (NCBI taxonomy): domain Eukaryota; kingdom Metazoa; phylum Chordata; class Amphibia; order Anura; family Myobatrachidae; genus Crinia; species Crinia signifera. The sequence goes on from NC_139221.1 coordinate 165,996,657, forward strand.
TGTGCTGATCAGCAACTTTTTGGGGGTGCTGTTTTTTTTTTTTAATATATCTACAGCTGTGCTGCGTGTGCAACTGACTGCTGCCCCCCCTTTTGTGCTGATCAGTATAAATTAACTGATCAGCAACTTTTTGGGGGTGCAGGTTTTTTTTTTAATATATATATACCTGTCAGTGCTGCTGCTGCAGTGTCTTAGAGTGATAGATAGTGAGAGATAGAGAGATAGAGAGAGATAGTGACAGAGAGTGATAGAGAGTGCTATATTTTGTGTCTGCTGCCCCCCCTTTTGTGCTGATCAGTATATCTGTGCTGATCAGCAACTTTTTGGGGGTGCAGGTTTTTTTTATATATATATAACTGTCAGTGCTGCTGCTGCAGTGTCATAGAGTGATAGATAGTGAGAGATAGAGAGATAGAGAGAGATAGTGACAGAGAGTGATAGAGAGTGCTATATTTTGTGTCTGCTGCCCCCCCTTTTGTGCTGATCAGTATATCTGTGCTGATCAGCAACTTTTTGGGGGTGCAGGGTTTTTTTTTTTTATATATATACCTGTCAGTTGCTGCCAGTTGCACTGTCAGTTGCACCAAAGGTTGTGCACCTGCTGCCCCTCACTGGTAATCAGTGTCGCATCAGTGATCACCTTTTTTTTTTTTTGAGGGTGCTGTGGGGCCTTTTGCTAATTTTTTTTTTTTACACACACTGTGATTTTGTGGGTGTCCTGTGGCCACTGTGCGCTGATCAGTGACGTACATCACTGATCAGCTTTTTCGGCACAGGGTTGATCTATTTTTTTTTTTTTATCAAATTCCTGTTGCCTTTGAGCGCTGTTCAGTGACGGACGTTACTGACCAACATCTGTGCTCAATTTTTGGCGCAGGACCTTTTTTTTTTTTTTTTTCTGCACTACATACACACTACACACTACATACCCCCCCGGGTTGAAATAAAGTTTGTACCCCCCCTACACTATACACGTGTTGAAACATTTCACTACCAGAAACACAAAAATAAAAATGGCATCCCAAATGTCATCCCAAATGTCATCCCAGTCATCCAGAAGAATGTATTCAGCGGAGGAGGCATATGCCATGCTTGCCTCTGACTCTGACACAGCCAGTGATGCAAGCGGGGAATTTGAAGGATTCATCTTAAGCTCCTCTTCCTCCTCTAGTGATGAGGGACCCCCTCAAAGACGCCCCCGTAGAGCAGCTGAGACCCCCCCCCCCCAATAATTGATCTCGTATGGACCCCACCACCAGACAATTTTGAGCCCCAGGTTCCTGAGTTTTTGGCCATCCCAGGAATCCAATTTGATTCCACAGGTCTCAGAGAAATTGACTTTTTCAAATTATTTTTCTCTGATGATTTTATAAATTTAATGGTGGACCAAACTAATTTATATGCCCAGCAGTTTATTGCTCAAAACCCCACGTCATCATTTGCTAGGTGGACCCCTGTAGATGCAGTAGAGATGATGACGTTTTGGGGTCTGGTGTTTCATATGGGCATAGTAAAAAAGCCAGAAATTAGGCAGAATTGGAGTACAGATGTTCTGTACAGCACCCCACTTTACCGTATGGCCATGACCCGGACTCGTTTTGAGATAATCCTTAAATTTTTGCATTACAACGATAATGCACAGTGCCCACCCAGAGATGATCCCACCTTTGACTGGCTATTCAAAGTCAGGCCGGTCATTGATCATTTCAGTGCCAAATTTGCAGAGATGTACATCCCAGATAAATTCATTTGCATAGACGAGTCCCTTATACATTTTAAAGGAAGGGTTAAATTCCGCCAGTACCTTCCCAATAAGAGGGCAAGGTATGGCATAAAAATGTATAAGCTGTGTGAAAGCACCTCAGGGTACACTCACAGGTTTAGGGTATATGAAGGGAAGGATTCAAGAATTGAACCGCCAGAATGCCCCCCCCTCCCTCGTAGGTGTTAGTGGAAAAATTGTCTGGGATTTAGTGCACCCCTTCCTGGATAATGGTTATCACCTCTATGTGGATAACTTTTACACTAGCATCCCCCTGTTTAAGGCCCTTGGTTCAAGAGGTACAGCAGCTTGCGGTACTGTGCGCAAGAACCAAAGAGGCCTCCCAAAAACGCACATTGCCCAAGTAATGAGAAGGGGTGAAAGCAGGGCACAATCCACCAAAAATATGTTGTTGGTCAAATATAAGGACAAGAGGGATGTCCTTATACTGACAACAATTCACGGAGACAGTACCACCTCCGTCCCTGTACGAGGTACCAGTACCCACACCTCAAAACCTAATTGTATCCTGGATTACAATAAGTACATGGGCGGAGTGGATCTTTCAGATCAGGTACTGAAGCCGTACAGTGCCCTGCGGAAAACAAAAATCTGGTACAAGAAGCTGGCCGTGTATATCATCCAGATGGCACTGTATAACGCTTACGTGCTATTCCGTTCTACCAGCCAGAGGGGGACATTTATGCACTTTCAAGAGGAAGTCATAAAGGGCCTAATATTTGGGAACCAGCAGGCAGAGGGCCCCAGTACTTCTAGTACTGGCCCCCGTATTGTACCAGGGCAGCATTTTCCTGATGAAATCCCCTCCACTGGAAAAAAAGACAGGACACAAAAAAGGTGCAAAGTTTGCTATAAAAAGGGAATAAGAAAGCAAAATATTTTCCAGTGTGACACTTGCCCCGACAAACCCGGCCTATGTATAAAGGAGTGTTTTAAAATATACCACACATCTATGGATTATTAGGTTCCTCATTTCACCGTGCTTCGGGGGTCTTGCTAATGCCACATAGCACCCACCATTCATTCCACCAGAATCTGAGCCGCAAAATCCAAAAATCACTCCTTCCCTTCTGAGTCCTGCCATGCACCCAACTGGTATTTTTTGGTCACATGTGAGGCATTGCTGTACTCGGGAGAAATTGGGGCACAGATTTTGGGGTGCTTTTTCTCCTTCATACCGTATGAAAATGAAAAATTTTGAGCCAGAACTGCATTTTTGTGTAAAAAAATGTAATTTTTCATTTGCACAGCCCAGTTGTATCAAAATTGGTGAAACCCCTGGGGGTTTGAAATGTACACTATACCCCTAGATGAATTCCCTGAGGGGTGTAGTTTGCAAAATGGGGTCACTTGTGGGGGGCTTCCACTGTATTGGTGCTTCGGGGGTCTTGCTAATGCGACATAGCACCCACCAAAATTCCACCAGAATCTGAGCTGCAAACTCCAAAAATCACTCCTTCCCTTCTGAGTCCTGCCATGCACCCAACTGGTATTTTTTGGTCACATGTGAGGCATTGCCATACTCGGGAGAAATTGGGGCACAGATTTTGGGGTGCTTTTTCTCCTTCATACCTTATGAAAATGAAAAATTTTGAGCCAGAACTGCATTTTTGTGTAAAAAAATGTAATTTTTCATTTGCACAGCCCAGTTGTACCACAATTGGTGAAACCCCTGGGGGTTTGAAATGTACACTATACCCCTAGATGAATTCCCTGAGGGGTGTAGTTTGCAAAATGGGGTCACTTGTGGGGGGGTTCCACTGTATTGGTGCTTTGGGGGTCTTGCTAATGCGACATAGCACCCACCAAAATTCCACCAGAATCTGAGCTGCAAAATACAAAAATCACTCCTTCCCTTCTGAGTCCTGCCATGCACCCAAATGGTATTTTTTGGTCACATGTGAGGCATTGCCATACTCGGGAGAAATTGGTGCACAGATTTTGGGGTGCTTTTTCTCCTTTATACCTTATGAAAATGAAAAATTTTGAGCCAGAACTGCATTTTTGTGTAAAAAAATGTAATTTTTCATTTGCACAGCCCAGTTGTATCAAAATTGGTGAAACCCCTGGGGGTTTGAAATGTACACTATACCCCTAGATGAATTCCCTGAGGGGTGTAGTTTGCAAAATGGTGTCACTTGTGGGGGGCTTCCACTGTATTGGTGCTTTGGGGGTCTTGCTAATGCGACATAGCACCCACCAAAATTCCACCAGAATCTGAGCTGCAAAATACAAAAATCACTCCTTCCCTTCTGAGTCCTGCCATGCACCCAAATGGTATTTTTTGGTCACATGTGAGGCATTGTCGTACTCGGGAGAAATTGGGGCACAGATTTTGGGGTGCTTTGTCTCCTTCATTCCTTGTGAAAATGAAAAATTTTGAGCCAGAACTGCATTTTTGTGTAAAAAATTTAATTTTTCATTTTCACTGCCCAGTTGTACCACAATTGGTGAAACCCCGGGGGGTTTGAAATGTACATTATACCCCTAGATGAATTCCCTAAAGGAGTAGTTTGCAAAATGGGCTCACTTGTGGGGGGCTTCCACTGTATTGGTGCTTCGGGGGTCTTGCTAATGCGACATAGCACCCACCAAAATTCCACCAGAATCTGAGCTGCAAAATACAAAAATCACTCCTTCCCTTCTGAGTCCTGCCATGCACCCAAATGGTATTTTTTGGTCACATGTGAGGCATTGCCATACTCGGGAGAAATTGGTGCACAGATTTTGGGGTGCTTTTTGTCCTTCATACCTTATGAAAATGAAAAATTTTGAGCCAGAACTGCATTTTTGTGTAAAAAAATGTAATTTTTCATTTGCACAGCCCAGTTGTATCAAAATTGGTGAAACCCCTGGGGGTTTGAAATGTACACTATACCCCTAGATGAATTCCCTGAGGGGTGTAGTTTGCAAAATGGGGTCACTTGTGGGGGGCTTCCACTGTATTGGTGCTTTGGAGGTCTTGCTAATGCGACATAGCACCCACCAAAATTCCACCAGAATCTGAGCTGCAAAATACAAAAATCACTCCTTCCCTTCTGAGTCCTGCCATGCACCCAAATGGTATTTTTTGGTCACATGTGAGGCATTGCCGTACTCGGGAGAAATTGGGGCACAGATTTTGGGGTGCTTTGTCTCCTTCATTCCTTGTGAAAATGAAAAATTTTGAGCCAGAACTGCATTTTTGTGTAAAAAATTTAATTTTTCATTTTCACTGCCCAGTTGTACCACAATTGGTGAAACCCCTGGGGGTTTGAAATGTACATTATACCCCTAGATGAATTCCCTGAGGGGTGTAGTTTGCAAAATGGGGTCACTTGTGGGGGGGTTCCTAACTTTTAGCATCTTATGGTGCCTAGAAACCTACATGGTGCCTAAAAAATAATCTCATAAAAAGGAGGCTCCAAAATCAAGTAGGTGCTCCTTCTATTATGAAGCCTGTGGTTTGGTCAAGGTGCACACTAGGGCCACATATAGGATATTTATGAAAACAAAAGAATTGGGGGAATCAATTTTTAGTCACATTTCTCTAGTAAAATGTACTGTGTTCCTTAGAAAAATGTATTAAAATTGAAAATCTGCAAAAAAATTGAAATTTTGATATTTCACCTACACTTTGTTTTAATTCCTGTGAAACACCTAAAGGGTTAACAAACTTCCAAAATGCTGTTTTGAATACTGTGAGGGGTGCAGTTTTTGAAATGGCATCATTTATGGGGGTGTCTCACATACAAGTCCCTCAAAGTCACATCAGAACTGAACTGGTCCCTAAAAAAATCAGTGTTTGAAATTTTCTTGAAAATTTGAGAATTTGCTATTCATATTTTAAGCCTCCTAGTGTCCAAAAAAATTAAAAGGAGGTTGAAATAATGATGGCAACATAAAGTAGACATATGGTCTATGTTAGTTATTAACTATTTTGAGTGGTATGATTATTTGTCTCACAAGCAGAAAATTTTCCATTTTGAAAATTGCTAAATTTTCCATTTTTTTACGACATTTTGGTATTTTTCACAAAAAAACACAGACTGTATCGACGAAAATCGACCACTAACTTGAAGTACAATGTGTCACGAGAAAACAATCTCAAAATCACTGGGATAAGTAAAAGCAAAAAAAAGTTATCCCCACTTAAGTGATACATGTCAGATTTGAAAAAAAGGGCTCTGTCAGGAAGGCAAAAACAGGCTGCGGCGGGAAGGGGTTAAAGGAATGAACTGTTAGCAGAAGCATTGTAAAGCAATGTTTTGTATGGATGATTTAACCCTATCAGGCCAGCGTCCACAGCCCATGGACGCTGGTAAGAGCCCCAGGCTTCAGCCCTGGATATATGAAGCCTGGGGGGGACCCCTTTATTGGGGGGGTCTCCACTCCCCCAGGTACCCTATCCAAGGCTGACCAGCTACGGTGCTCATGGTACGGCCGGGGGACCTTATGTAAAAAGTGTCCCCCGGCTGTGGCATGACACCGCGGGCTATTGACAGCCCGGATCTGGTTCCAAAATACGGGGGACCCCCAGTTTTATTTGTACTCCGTATTTTTGGAACCAGTACCGGTCCAAGAGTCCAGGCTGGTTTCAGAAATACGGGGGACCCCTACACTTTTTGTTCCACATATTTTTGAACCAGGTCCAGCTCAATGTGCCCAGGGCGACTTATGCTCAGGAGGGGGACCCCACGCAATTTTTTTCTATTTTTTTAACATAAAATCGCACATTTCTTCAAAATCGCACATTTTCATGACTAAAAATTGCACATTTTCGCAATTTTTTGCAAAATATATGCGAATTTGTGGAAAAATGCAATTTTAAAAAGTACGATAAGGTGCGTTTTCGGAAAGTAATTAAAAATCGCATCCTATTAAATGTCATCCAGACAAGTGGGTCTAAGTGGGAACATGCATTGTGGTCCCGGCTTTCGAAGTAGACCAGATAAATTTGGTTGCTAATTGCTCCAACTTGCTTCACCGCCATCAGCAGCTTCCCGCAGCCCTCGAACGCAGCCCTAGTGCCAGCATCTACTGCTGCTTTAGTGCAGTGATTATAAGTATGAACTGGGGCTGACAAGGAGCCGGAGGTCTGCAGGAAGCTGACTGACTATGTTGACCCGCTCCTGCAGGTTTAGACAAACGTAAGTGGGAAGATATGTGTATATATCCATACCCTGGTCTCTGGCGCTGAACGGTTTCTAGAGTTGCTGTGACTTGATAAAGGCCATTCGTGCCTGAAACGTCAACCCAAAATCGCTTACTATCATTTAAGAAGGCAAACCCTGTGTAATAGGTGATGTCAAAATTATTATTTTTTTTTTTCCTTTTTTGGGAAAATTGGTGAGGGCCCTTAATTAGACCCAAGTGGCCCTGTATGTGGAGCAGTATCTGTTACCTTAGATGAGCACCCCTCTGTTGATATATGATGGCTGCCCGTGAGTGCGGAACTGAAGATAGAGATATATCATTTCCATTTATCTCCAAAACACTGCCATCTGCTGGCAGAGAGTGAACCTACATCTCTCTCTCTCACATATGCACAAACACAGAAGCAATCACGAGGCAACATACTAGCTTTCGGTGTCCTGCATTGAAGAAGCTTGTGTGCAGGCAGCACAGAGGAGGCAGTTGGGGGGGGGGGGGTTTGCAGTGGGTAAAATGAGCTGCCGGGACCCGGAACAGATGTACTCACAGCACCCCCTGTCAGCGGCCCTGCTTATACCTGTGTGTAGAGATAGAACTCTGACAGTTGGATTTCTCATGCCTTGTCTTTTTTCTAGTTGGATTTCTCACAATGGAAATAATCCTTCAGGTTCCACCTAAGCAGTTACTTTGCCCTGAACGTTCTGTAATAGCAACATATAGAATCCAGGGGTGAGATTTAATAGGATGAGAGATTCAGAAAGTGAGAGATTTGGGAAGAAATCTCCAGGTTTTTTAAAGCGGCAATCATTTATATTTTAAAATCAAACTGGTTTTGCAGTGTAAATGATTGCCGCTTTAAAAAAAACCTGGAGATTTCTTACCAAATCTTTCACTTTCTGAATCTCTCATCCTATTAGATCTCACCCCAGGTCTTCTTGGCATTGTTACAGATTACATTATCCTCTACGGTAAAACAGAAGGGGAGATTATTAAAGTTTTGGGGAGAAAGTCCTAACTGTCATGTTGGGCAGATACAGTGGTTTTGTGGGCTCCCACCAGGTGTATTTGATTGTTGCCCCCAGAGGGCATGCATGCCCTGTATGTGCACACATTAGCACTGGGCTAAGTGGCCCATTTACCAATGTATATTAGCATCTTTTATCCCATATTCAGGGATTACCTGCAAGTAGTAAGAACGCATGTGTAAAGGGGGACCACATAAGGAATCTCTAATACCCCCTGTGTTCCTCCATTTTCATACGCAGCTGCATGCACCGTAGCTTTTTATGGGGGATGCAAAGCATTCTGGATTTTGGCTACCGCCATCTGAAAATGGTGGTTGCCAATGGGCTTTTCACTGTACTATGGGAGAGGTTTCCCCCTGACACCCATCAGAGCAGATCCTTTTGGAGCCCTGGGGCCTTATTCTAGTTTACTCTCAGAGGCAAATTCCTTCTGAAATGGACAAAACCATGTGCACTGCAGGTGGGGCAGATGTAACAGGTGCAGAGAGAATTAGATTTGGGTGACTTATTTTGTTTCTGTGCAGGGAAAATACTGACTGCTTTATTTTTAAACTGCTATATAGATCCAGTGACGTGCGGTGAGGTTACTGGTCAGTGAGGCACTGTCTTGGTGGGGCCAGCACCGATGGACTCTGTGGGGAACGCTGGGTCCTGGTTGCTTCTGCGCTGACAGGCAGGTGTAGGAGCTGCCACCTGCATAAGCAGCAGAGACAGGCAAAACAGCTCCTGCCTGTCAGCGCAGAAGCAACTTGGACCCAGCACTCTCCGCAAACCCCGTCAGCGCTGGCTCCACCAAGCCGCCACCAGATTGTACTTAATATGTGACCTATAATAATTAGGCCCCATGTTCTCACAGATACGCTATCCTCGCATGCTACACCACTAGTAGTACCCCTTACATATTATATACAGAGCCGGATTAACAATGGGCCTGATGGAGCTATAGCTCCAGGCCCACTCTCCAAATAGGCCCATTTTATAGTTGAGGGTCAGGGCTTTCCAACGAGACCAGCCTCGTGTCACTAGCCCCCCGGGAACCGGAGATACCGCCAGGCAAACCTGGAATGTTTTCCCCATAGGATAACATGGGACCCGCTAATTCCGACCTCCACCCGGTTCCAACGGCTGCCAGTTCCCCCTACAGCATCACAGAAGCTCGAGGTTGATCTCAGTCGAACCCAAATCGCTGGACCTTCAATCTGAAACCTGGTCCATATGGGTTCATTGGTTCTAGAGATATTGCAGGTAAAACTATTTTTTTTTTAATTTCTCAAATGTAATTTCATGGCTGTTCATGTTGTTTGAGGACAGATTTCTCTAGAACCAAACGGCCCAGTTTCACGGGACCAAAATTATTCGAAGGCTACATGTAAATGGGTCAGTTGGTTCCGAAGATAGAGCTGGTTGTTTGAAGGGGGGCGGGGGTGGTTTTCTCTACCCCTCACACCAGAAAATGCAAGGACTAGACTGGTGTAAAAGGGGCCAGTCCGAGAATGTCCCTGCATGATCCTGGGACCATATTCCCGGGTAAATCCCTGCATTTTCTAGTGTGAAAGGGGTATTATTTCAAATAGCAGTGCTCTGAATACAGCCGGGCAGCCCCCTGCTCTCTGGCTGTCATTTCTGCCAGGCGGCGACTGTCCCCCAGTTACCGCGAGCATGTATTCCCCCTTGGCAATGAGCATGTAATCCCACATGGCAACGAGCATGGAACCCCTGGCAATGAGCATGGAACCCCTGGCAATGAACATGGAACCTCTGGCAATGAACATGTAGGTAAGCAACACTTATGTAGAAAATTTTTTAATAGGCATTATGGTGTTTGGCATAATACGTAATGGAGATTATGGTGTGAGGCTTAACATGTAATGGGCATTATGGTGTACATTTTTAATGTGCGCCTTTGGCGCGCAATGCCCCTATTTATGAAGCATATTGTGCATTATTGCTCAATCTGTTTGGTATAGTGCAGGCATGTCCAAACTATGGCCCTCCAGCTGTGAAACTACAAGTCCCATCATGCATTGCCACAGTTTTGCAATTAGGGAATGCTAAAACTATGTCAAGGCTTGCTGGGACGTGAAGTTTCACAACAGCTGGAGGGCCACTGTTTGGACATGCCTGGTATAGTGTGTATTTTGGCTCAATCCATGTGGCAAAATGTGAATTTTGCCTTAATCTGTGTGGCATAACGTGAATTTTGACTCAATCTGTGTGCCATAGTGTGAATTTTTGCTCAATTGGTGTGAATTTTGTCTCATTCCATGTGGCATAATGTGTAAGAAGCAAGTACAGTATAAGGGGTTACTATTGTGTTGCATGATTTGTATAAGGGGTACATGGTGTGGTAAACTTAGGTTACCACATAAAAGGTGCTGACATATTGTCTACCAAGTTTGGTTTTCAGTATTTTTTTATGACTGGAGTGCCGCCTCACCCCGCAAGTATCTTAGGACATCGGCATCCTGCGGGTGCACCTTTGGAGTGCACCTGCCAATATATCTCCCTGCATTTTTCCTATGCCAGCCCCCTGCCTTTACCAGGCATATATAATTAGTCAAAAGTATTTACACAAATAGAGACACACCCATGAGCAGACCACCCAACCAGAACACGGGTCACGTCCCCCACATTATTAGGTGCTGGCCGCAACCCCTGTTATTGCGCATAATAAGCCCTTGACCATTTTCAGCTCCAGGCCCATTAAGACCTTAATCTGGCTCTGATTATATACCCCTTATAAACTAGAAACCTACCACCCCTCAGCAGCAGCGGCAGAACATCAGCAGCTCGCAAAAAAACTTGGGCTGTCAGAGGGTTTCTGGGCAACCAGAATGCCACCTCTGTGGGCTACAGCCCCTTACATACACACTTAGCTTAAATACTACATATATTTCACCCACACACCATATATATGACCCCTCCTATAAGTATATACTACATTTATATCACCCCCTACACACCCCTTGTATCCTATATACCTATCCCCCCAAAAAAACATCTCAAATACTGTATACCTATCACTCAACCACACACTTATTTATATAATATATACCTCTCCACCACTGTGCCCCTTTTGTACAATATACCTTTCACCCTACCCCATATACCACGCACCTTCTACTTCGCATGATGAGGCTGCTCTGCTCTCTCCCTGAAGGGCAGGAGGCGGAGCCAGACGGCTGATAACAATATTAATTGGAGCCCAGCCAGGACTAGTGACGCTGGGTTAGTTAGTTGCTGCGGCGCCTAGCTGGCATCTGGCACCCATCGGCGGGTTTAGGTAAGCCACCCAACTTCCCTGCTGTCAGCCCCCACTGCCTGCAATCCACACAGTCAGAGCCGCATGAGCCGGTGACACGGAGCGGGCGGCGAGTAGACAGCAGGCGGCAAGGAGCAGTCGTCAAAAGGCAGTTAATCAGCCTTGGACGCCGCCTGAAGATACTCATCTGGAAGTGCCTCAGTGATAGTCAGGGACGTTCTTTCTCCGTTATGAATGCACGCCCCTGTCACAGAGGCAGATGTGCTTGCCCAATCACATCTGCCTCAGTGACAGAGGCGTACTTTCATATAGGCAGAAAGCACATCCCTGTCACTGAGGCACTTCCACAGGTGCCATTTCTATAGCTTTTTTGAATGGGCTTTTACAGCCCAGTGCTCGGCTTCGCCCACTGCCCGCCCCCTGATTCTGGACATTTACATTGTTAGCGGGAGGCACCGCACTTGGTGCCTCCTAGAACAATATATATAAGGGGTAAAAATTATTATAATATAAAGCACATATGTGTCATAAGTATTTTCTTTGTATTATTTTAATTATGGTTAATCATTAATGACAGGGGAGGCACTGCCTCCCCTGACTGCACGTCCCTGTATAGATCTCACTTTGAAGTAAAACCCCACTCAAATCTAATTCTCTTTGAACAAATTACATTTGCCCCACCTGCAGTCCACATGGTTTTTTCCATTTGAGAAGGAATTTCCTTCTGAGAGTGAACCAGAATAAGGCCCCTTGTCCCTGTGTCTGCAGAATCATGCATGCCTTCAATAGGATCATATATTGCAATGTGATTTTGGACAGTAAAATCTCACCCTGAGCATATGCAATCCATAATAAACGGTTGCCGCTACAAAGCCCTACGGAAGCTTTGTGCTGGGTAGCAGGGAGAAGTAGAACAGCAAACGCCTAATCACAGAGCCACCCTACAGAGTCAACATCTGCCATCATAGAAGTAGGGTCAGCATAGCACCTCACACAGACAGACACACGCAAACTCCCTAAAAAACAAAGAGAGCTGTAACATTAAATCCTCATACACACGGAGCGATGAGGGGAGCCTGTGCTGAGCATTTTGCGTAATGCACACATGCAATCTGTGATGATCTGTGCTAAGTGGGGTTTTGACTATGCTTTAAAGGTAAAACCCCGACATCTTATGAGAAAAGACAGTGCAAGCACCATCACTGGGGGCACACACATGGAACAATTCATGCTCCATTTCTAAGCGATCTAGTCAAATCGCTTATGTTCTGTACACAGGAGCGAGTTCAGCTTTGTGCTGAGCGACACTGAATTGCTCAGATTGCCCAGCACAGATTATTCAGCACACAGCGCTGCACCAGCAATGTGCTGAGCAATCTGTCACTGCCCTTGTTCTCAATATTTTTTTTTTATTGTTTTCATTAAAAAAAATGTCATCTAGTTGCTGATTATTTCTTTATTTCGTTCTATTTATTTTATATTTTTATTTTATTTATTCTATCTGTACAATGATTGTATATAATTTAGACTAGGTCGCATTGCATACGTTCACTCAGCAGACATCACAGCACAACGCAATGGGTCAGGTAGGCAACCATGAATTAGCAACAACCTTGGTGCAGCATTTGATTCTCCTCTTCAATCAGCTCTTTGGTGTCAGGATCTGAAAGCCAGCATTCCCTGTGCATTTTAGACATTAGGCTTCAGTGTTTTACAGCCTACTAGGCCTCTCTCCACTTCAATGCCTACCTAGAGTACTGATATCACAGGGTCTGAGTCTCTCTGAATCACCTGTCTCTAGTCATCAATAACCTAGGCATAAATAGAGAGAACTGGGACTCAACGGCAGTCAGTTCCTCAAGTCACACAGCTTATTATCTGAGCCGGATGTGTGAATAATTCTGACTAACCTGGTTCATGTAAATCTCTGCTCCTGTTATTCAGCCACTCCAAGCTATAATCTAGTTCCCAGTCTGCTTCCATTCGTACCAAGTCCTATTCATATCCAGCCTGGTCCAGTTGTATCCAGTATCCAGTCCTGTCCAGTTCTGTCCACTTCTGTTCATATCCAGGCCGATCCAATTGTATCCAGTATCCGGTCCAGTCCTATTCATATCCAGCATCTAGCCTGGTTCAGTTGTTTCCAGTATCCAGTCTGGTCCAGTTCTATTTAATATCCAGTCATGTCCATAGAGCACTGAAAAACCAGTACAGTTAAGTCATGCAGCCATACATTCACCATTCTGCTATCAAACCAACTCCCTGGTGATGCAGTGGTCAGGATATGTCTCTGCTAAAGCCCGGGTTCGATTCCCGGGCATGGATTGCTCTTTGTTTCTTTGCCTCCCTGTTTCCACCTACTCGCACAGACCTCACACATACGGCAGGTTTACAAAACTCATAGCCATGACAGCACCACTGGCACACACCTAGTAATCAGTGGCATGCACAGAAATTTTCCAGGGCAGCCAAACACCAGCAGCGCAGCTCAGCCTGAAAAATTTCAGTTTGAAACAGTATACCAAACACACCGCTTTAGGTGTCTAAACCCAGTGTTAATGGGAGCACACATGAGGCATGCGTGCCAAATGGGGGCAACACTTGAATAGCTCGGTGGGTGTCCATTGTGAAAGGGGCTGTTTCAATTGTTTAATGGGTGTCCAAAAGTGCATGAGTCCTTTCTTCTACTTCTGTGTTCATAAGCTATATGTTTACTCTTTTGTGGAGCACCGTTACCTCAAATATCGAATACCATTATATGAATACAGAACATTTTCTCTATTTCCTCAATAATATCAACATAGTAATTAAGGTTGAAAAAAGCAATCAGTCCATCGAGTTCAACCTATTTGACTTGTAACTACTGACTACAAGTCATATCTAAATGTTTCCCTTAGTGGCCAAAAATGTATCCAGTTTAGATATCTGAACATACTAATCATATCTCCTCTCAACCTCCGTTTCTCCAGTGAAAACTCATTCAGCCTGGTTAACCTATTAACCTATCTTTGTATTCTAGTGAATCACTGTGAACATGACATCATAAATCTTGTAATTATCGACACATAAACTGCATCTCAGAAATACTATACCACACCTTGGTGCCCACAATTCATAAGATGCCACACAGCTGTAGTGATATGTCACAACCAAAATGTTACCATTCAAAATTAATATGTGCCCTCTTCTGACATCCTCACCCTGCCCAAACCAAAATCTTTGGTGTAAATGTAATCACATTTGTACAAGAATGCATTCTAGAGCAAGTTCAGTCTGTTTTTAAAAATTGATCATTTACTAAAGGCAAACACGTATAAAAAACATGATTATATCTGAAAAAACATGTCTGAATGCGCAAATAAGAGTTACCGTATATACTCGAGTATAAGTCGACCCGAATATAAGCCGAGGCAACTCATTTTACAACCAAAGACTGGGAAAACTTATTGACTCAAGTGGGACCCTCACTCGAGTATAAGCCAAGGGGGGCTTTTTCAGCATAAAAAATGTTCTGAAAAAGTAGGCTTATACTCGAGTATATATGGTAATTTACCATGGAACCAACTCACCAGTGCTTTCCATAGATAATACATCATGCGGGTTATGGAAGAATTTTGTTACAAAATATGGAGGAAATTCAGCAAAAACAGCATGTTCTGCTGAAGCGTGCACAGATCTCTATGAACTGTGTGTTACTTTCTGAATAATTGGCCAAGAAATAGAAAAAAAAGCATGAGCTGGTTTAAGTCCTAGAATTATATATGAAAATAACTGCATGGAATATTCACAGTATTTCCATGAAGCAGTACCATGCTCAAATAAGTAATACATTAGCTGGGGGACACTTTTCACAGTCACCAGACCCAAACATTAACCTCCCCCAAGTAATAAGCCCAGACAGAGAATTTTGGAGGATGAAGGGATTTCCCTTCTGGATATATCAGGCTCAGGTACACACACTGGGCATATCTATTCAGTTGCTGTCTCTGAATGCTGAGTGCCTGAGTTCAAACAAAGAGATCCCCCAAGGCAGGCACAATGTAGAAAGAGTTATATGTAAACAATGGGGAGTTACTGCAATGTGTGCACACATATAGATATATATTTCATGATATGCACTACCATTCAAAAGTTTGGGGTCATTCAGAAATGTCCTTATTTTTTATAGAAAATCACATTTACCACATTAATATGTACAGTATAGAGTGTATTTCTGATTAATTTTATTTTATCGTCATTGAAAAAAATTCAATGACGATAAAATAAAATTAATCAGAAATACACTCTATACTGTACATATTAATGTGGTAAATGACTATACTAGCTGCATACATCAGTTTTTTAAAAGAATATCTACATTGGTGTATAGAGTAAAGAAATTGGTGTTAGTGCTGCGCTCTGTCACTGAAATTCTACACGTATTTTGCAAATATAGGGTGAAATTTAATGACATGCGATTTTTAAGCATGTATAAAAATCGCACAAAATCGCACTTTTTAAAATTGCGTTATTGGGCTGATTTTTCACATATTTAATGAGATGCGATTTCGCGGCAAAATAGCGCAATAAAGTGCGATTTTGTGCGATTTTGAAGTCCTGAAAATGTGCGATTTTCAGTCACGAAAATCGGCACATTTTCAGTCACGAAAATCAGCACATTTTCAGTAATGTGTGGTGTGTTAAAAAAAAACAAAAAAAAAACGCGTGCGGTTCCCCCCCTAAGCATAACCAGCCCCGGGCTCAAAAAGCCGGTGCTGGTATCATAAAATCAGAGGGACAAACAAATATGGGTTCCCTTGATTTAATGAAACCAGCACCAGGCTCAAGGTCCAGCGCTGGTTCCCAAAATACGAGGGACAAAATGACTAGGGGTCCCCCGTATTTTAAGAACCAGCACCAGACCCAACCAGCCAGCAGGGTAATGCCACAGCCAGGGGACACTAATTATATAAGGTCCCGCGGCCAAAGCATTATCCCCGTGGCTGGTCAGCATGGGCAGGGGTCCTGGGGAAGTGGGACCCCCCCCCAATGAAGGGGTCCCCCCCCTCCAGGACTTACCAGCCCATGCTGAAAGTCCGGGGCTGTCCCCGATGCCCCTGGGCGGTGGGCATTGGGCTGATGAAAAGTGTAAAAAAAAAGAATAAAAACTATTGTCTTATACTGTAGAATTATGAGTCCCAGCAAGCCTACCCCGCATGCTGGGACTTGGAGAACCACAAGTCCCAGCATGCGGGGCATTAAAGGGCCCGCTGGCACTTGTAGTTCCACAGTACAAAAAATAGTTAAATAAAACACACACTGACATCTAATACATCCACAGCCCACACATACTGATACTTACCTACGTTGAGCCCGTAGGTCAGTCCCTGGATCCTGGGTCCGGGGCTCCTGGGCTGAAGAGTCCGGTTCCGGGGCCTTGGTCCTGTTCCGGGGCTGGTCCGGGGTCCTGGGCTCCAGAGCTGATGTCTCCGGGGTCCAGGATCCGAAGTAATCCAAAAGGGGTACCTGAGGAAGGAAATCCTACTCACCTGGTCCCCGGCGACGACCCCGGCATCTTCTCCGGCAGACGTGCTGCTCTCGGCTGGTACACGCTCACGGACTGGAGAGGTGCAGAGGTGTTCAACTTCCGCGCCTCTCCTCAGAATGATTCCATTGGCCGCCTAGCGGCCAGTCAGGAGTCGACTTTATGAGGTCTCATAATTCCACAGCAATACACAATAGTTTTTTCAAATTTTACACCCTTTATCAACCAGATTCCCACCACCCAGGGGCATCGGGGACAGCCCCAGGCTTCAGCGTGGGCAGGTAGGTTTAGGGGGTCCCCACTTCCCCAGGACCCTTTCCCATGCTGGCCATTCGGGGGGCTTGTATATAAAGTCATGTGTCCCCGTCCCCCTCCCCCCCCGGCTGTGGCATTACCCTGCTGGCTGGTTGAGACCGGTGCCGGTTCTTGAAATACGGGGGACCCCGTATTTTGGGAACCAGGCCCGGCCCTTGAGCCTGAAGCTGGTTTTATAAAATCCAGGGGAACCCTATTTGTTTTGCCCCGTGATTTTATGAAACCAAGACCGGTTCTTTGAGCCCTGGGCTGGTTATGCTCAGGAGGGGGGGCCCCACGTCAGTTTTTTTTTTTTTAAATTTACACAAAATTGCACATGTCCGAAAATGTGTACATTAAAATAGCACATTTTCATCACTAAAAATCGCACTATATCACACTTTTTTGCCGCGATTTCACATTTCATTAATAAAATGTGATTTTTAAAAGCAGTCTCTATCCCCCCTCCCCTGGACCCATATAGCAGTCTCTACTACTCCCCGCCCACCTCTGTCCCTGGACACAGGTTGCTGCTTCCTCCACATATTTGGCTCCCCAACCCCCCTCAATAGGCAGCGCGGATGATACATCGGCGTACCTGTGTTGTTGATGATGAGTTTGTGAAAAGCACATATGCCAGAATACCCAGGCAGTAACACCATCTTTAGTGAAATATGTGCCGGACTGCACTCCGGACCGCCGGACAGGACATCAAAATCTGCAGTCCGGAGCTTAAGGGTCCGGTCCGGGGGCTGTCTTGTCAGGGGGGTGTCTTGTCCGGGGGGGGGGGGGGGGGGGGGTTCCTGTGATAGCTATCGCCAGGGACATGGGGGAGGGGAGAATACAGCCTCCCCGAGTGGTCCAGACCGTCCGGTTTTTGCTACATGCCCGGACCATACAGGGAGGCTTTATTCTCCCCCTCCTCCTCTACCTGGTGACAGGCAGCCCCCCCAGACAGGACACCCTCGGACAGGAAACCCCCCGGAACGGAGGCTACAAGCCAGTGGCGGAACTACCATGGGTGCAGGGGGTGCAGCTGCTATGGGGCCCGGCGGCTGGGGGGTCCCCATGGACAGCAAGCACTCCCCTGCCTTTTCCTGCGCTGGCGCTTAGCGGTGGGAGACCAAGCAGGGAACAGCATTTGCCGGCGCCTCCTGTCTATACACCCACCCACCCCATGTGAGAGGGAGAAGCAGCTGCCTGCCTGCACATCCTGTGCGCTGTCTCCGGCTCTCCGCCCACCCAGCGGCGCATGTGAGCGGGAGGTCTGGCGGGGGAACTGCAGCACTTGCCGGGACCCCGACCCCCCCCCCCCCCCCCCGGAGCAAAGAAAGTGGGGGCAGCGGCTGCCTTCGCCTCCTGTCACTGCCCACCTAGCGCATGTGAGCAGGGGAGACCAGCGGGGAGCAGCAGCGCGCGCGTGTGAGGACTTGGAGGAGAACAAGCAGGGAGTTGAGGCTGCCTGCGCCTTCTGTGTCTCCCCGCAAGTGAGCGAGAGAGACCAAGCATGGGGGGAAACAGCACTTGCCGCCCCCCCCCCCCCCCCTCCAGCGGGAGATCCATGTCTGCACCCTGATGTATGAGTGTCATCCCAACGAGGCCTGGATCCATTCTATGCATGCTTGGTGAGTAGTGATGTCCTGTCCCTATTGTCCTGTGCTTGTTCCTAATGTCCCCTCCTATCTCTATTGTCCTGTCCTATCCCTTGTCATCCCTATTGTCCTGTACTGTCCCTACTGTTCTTTGCTTATAAATATAATAATGTCCTGTCCTGTCCCTATTGTCCTGTCCCTATTGTCCTGTCTCTATTGTCCTGTCCCTATTGTCCTGTCTCTATTGTCCTGTCCCTATTGTCTTGAGCTTATGTCCAATCCTGTCTCTATTGTCCTGCCCCTTTTGCCCTGCTTTTGCTTATACCTAATATACCTTGTACTATATCATACCCATCCCCCTTTGCTACTTTAACTCTAACCCCCTCCACCCCCACTGTTCTCATTTGGGTGAAGCGCTGGGGGGGCCCTTTCAAATTTTTGCTATGGGGCCCACAACGGTGTAGTTACGCCTCTGCTACAAGCTACAAAATGCAGAGTTTGATGTCCGGTCCGGCGGTCTGGGGGTTTTGTCCTGGTCCGGTTTTCACCCATACCCTAAATAAAAGCTTGTTGTGCCAGGCAAAGAACATTTAACTGTTGCAAAACTAAAGCTACATATTCAAATCAATAAATTTAGTACTTGAGCCCATAATTCCATTCCAAAAACGTTGTTGGCACAGGACAAAATGTTGGTTGTCAAAAAGACAGCACCGCTGGGGCTCTGGTATGCTAAGATGTGTGTGTGTGTGTCTGTGTATATGTGTGCGTCGCCCTTATGGATAAATGCTGGAATTGATCCATTGGGCATCATCGAGTGGTCTTCGGTGCACTGTACAAGGGGTATGGGTGAAAACCGGACCAGGACAAAACCCCCGGACCGGACATCAAACTCTGCATTTTGGAGCTTGTAGCCTCCGGTCCGGGGGGTGTCCTGTCCGGGGGGCTGCCTGTCACACCTGTCAGCAGGTAGTGGAGAAGGGGGAGAATTAAGCCTCCCTGTATGGTCCGGGCATGCAGCAAAAGCCGGACGGTCCGGACCACACGGGGAGGCTGTAATCTCCCCTCCCCCATGTCCCTGGTAATAGCTATCACAGGGACCCCCCCCGGACAAGACACCCCCCGGACAGGACACCCCCCGGACCGGACCCTACAAGCTCCGGACTGCAGATTTTGATGTCCTGTCCGGCGGTCCGGAGTGTAGTCCGGTCCGGTTTTTACATAGTCCCCTGTACAAGTGAATAAGAAGCTGAAGCACGAGAAGGTAATAAGAAGTTAGTGCACTAGCAAAGCTGGGAACACACTATACGATTTTCATAAACTATATGCACTATAAAGTTATCATTGTTGTGCATTTTGTGTGTATCCACTATATTGTTAAAGATGCCCGCTTCCGCAGATGGTTTTCAATCGTCTGAACATGCAGCAAAATCTGATCATCATCATGTTTAGCGGGAGTCCCGGTGATGTCACTGAACGATATTGTTTACTGTTTACCCCCCAGATCGTTTGTTTTCATAGTACTGCTGACATTGCTAATGATATCGGCGTTTCCAAATACCGTATTTATAGTATGTACTGGTCACTAGAAGCAGATAAGAAGATAAAGCATGAATAAGAACGGAATACGTTGACAGAATTAGCCTCGTTTTTACATATTTGGGTGGAAAAATAATGACCTTTATCATATATTTGTGAAGCCCTGTCAACACCATAATCATTTGCACAATACTGGCAGTCGCCTATGCAGTATTTAGGTTTTCTAATACTAAAGTTCAAAATCAAAGGTTTCACTATCACACTGTATTCCTGAATAAATCCGTGTGCGGGATTTCCTGAATCCTGGCTGCTCTGTGACAGATCATCACTGCCTTTCTCCTCCCCCCACAAACTTTGCACCAATCGGCTAGTGACTAGTCATTGGGGCGCAGTCTGCTTCTTGTGTGCAAGTGGCGAAGCGCAATTGGCGGCATCTGGGCAGCCAATGACGGGGAAGCAGCTCACTCTTGTGCATGGTTATGCAAAGCTGCTGCTGCATTGTAGTCTGTGTGTACAGTAGCCACTATGTTCCCTTCATATGTACTGTAACTGTATGCATTAGACACACCCGTCCGCCCCTGCCCTACCCTGTGCTGTCGTGTGTGTGTGTGTGTGTGTGTGTGTGTGTGTGTGTATAGCAGCAGCCAGTGGCTACAGAGGCATGGGGGCGGAGAGAGGGGCGGTAGGCAGTGATTCGTCCACGAACTCCATCATGGTTTGCTTTCCAGCAGGTCGCACAGGAAGAGTTGGTGATGGGGGCGTGTTCTCGGTTATATCTGGGGACGAGGACAGTGCTGCCAACATAATCTCCGCAATTTACATTTTTGAATGGGCATGGGCGCAGTGACTGCACGGAGCGTGCTGCTCCTTCTCGGGCTCACACATCTTCTTCTGGTGGCTTGTGACCAGGATGGAGAAGGTAAGCGGTGTCATCCTGCCAGCTCTGCCCGGGTACTAGTGCAGCGAGTGTAAGATCATCCTGCCAGCTCTGCCCGGGTACTAGTGCAGCGAGTGTAAGATCATCCTGCCAGCGCTGCCCTGGGTATTCTAATCGAGCTGATGTCTTTTCTATTTGTATCAGATTAATAATCTCTATTGACGTGAACTTTAATAATTCAGTCTTGATCATAATATTGCATTTCAGAATTCCGAAACCATGCTGGTCATTAAACGGAGTTAAGTTTTCACTTAACATGCACTTTTCTGCATTCTGATTGTACACTAGACTAGGACGGGCTATAGGACATCACACACTACAGTTGTTAAATGATACTCTCTAGATTATTTTGACAAACTGGTTAAATATTTGCACAATTTGTCTTAATGACTAGTTATGTCCATTTTCCAGTGTAAAACTTATGGGAAAAAAATGACAATTGATCATTTGCTCCCAAACACTGTAAAATGGATAAAAACAATTGTTTGGATTAGTTTGAGGCAGTATGGATGGTGTAATGGTTAGCATTACTCACAGCACTAAAGCTGGGTACACATATGTACAATCGTCGGGCCGTTCTTCCGATCTGCGGACGAACGGCCGTTCGATTGTATATATGTGTACGCTGTCCCGATCCCTTCGTTGCGATCGATAAACGGCCAAAAACGCTTTTGGCCGTCCACGGTCGGTCGGTCGCAGGTTCTTTGCTGCTTAATATTCTTCCGACAGGACGGCTCCATATCGAAAGAAAAGTGACATGTGTACGCACGTTCGATCGATATGCAGCCCGTTCCTGCGATCATTCCTCCCAAACGCAGCACGCCCATGTGGGTGTTGACTAGCTGCGTCATCCCTCCATCAGCGCAGCAAGTAAACAACAGGAAGTCTTCTCCCCCGTACTTTCCGCCCCATGCTGTTAAAGAATATTCGTTGTGTGTGCATTCGTTTTGAAATAAATAATCGTTGTGTGTGCATTCTAGAAGTTATAGAAGATAGATAGATAGAGATAGATAGATAGATAGATAGATAGATAGATAGATATGTGATGTTCATTGTTCTGCATAAACACTTAACATTTATTAAGAAATACTGACAAAAATTACTGTGAACACATTGTTTATTTGGGTGGTCGGACCTGAACAGAGTATCACATACAGGTGCTTGCGTGAAGGTGTAGCAGGAACGGACACCCACCCACCCAAAAAACATAAAACCACATTTGAACATGGTGGTGTATGTAGTGGGAAGCGGTCCCACGGCAGCAACGCATCACATGGGAACATCCCGGCCTGCTCACATGTGATGCATTGCTGCCGTGGGACTGCTTGCCATGACATAAGTGCCACGTGTGAAGGTTTAGCAGGAAAGCCCACCCACCCAAAAAACATGAAAACACATTTGAACATGGTGGTGTATGTAGTGGCAAGCGGTCCCACGGCAGCAACGCATCACATGGGAACATCCCGGCCTGCTCACATGTGATGCATTGCTGCCGTGGGACTGCTTGCCATGACATAAGTGCCACGTGTGAAGGTTTAGCAGGAAAGCCCACCCACCCAAAAAAACATGAAAACACATTTGAACATGGTGGTGTATGTAGTGGCAAGCGGTCCCACGGCAGCAACGCATCACATGGGAACATCCCGGCCTGCTCACATGTGATGCATTGCTGCCGTGGGACTGCTTGCCATGACATAAGTGCCACGTGTGAAGGTTTAGCAGGAAAGCCCACCCACCCAAAAAACATGAAAACACATTTGAACATGGTGGTGTATGTAGTGGCAAGCGGTCCCACGGCAGCAACGCATCACATGGGAACATCCCGGCCTGCTCACATGTGATGCATTGCTGCCGTGGGACTGCTTGCCATGACATGCACCATTTTAAGGTGCATGCTGCTGGCCTCCAAATAAACAAGAAGGAGAACCAAGTAAAATAAAGTACACAAACTATTTTTTGACTTTATAATGCAAACCGTTATAAATTTTTTCATATAAAGAGTGTACTACTGCTACGCCTTTTTGGATTTTCGTAATTTTTTGGGCTACGGTATGGACTTTCCCGCTTAGTTCTTGTAGACATTTATGGACTTGTGTCATGTTTTCTTGCATTGTGCTTTCGTCGCTGGACGTGTCAGGTGATGGTGTGTTCTTCTCCCCCTCTGCACTGACATCTGAAATCTCGATGATATCTATTATAAGTACAGATAAAGAAATGTTTACCTTTCCACAAATGATACGTCACTATCCCATAAAGATGATTTGCAGTATACACTCACCATCTACACTGCTGGTGATCGCAATCACTTGGTGGCCCTCTGTGGTCCCTTCCATCGGCTGCGCAGCCTGGATATCATCTATAGTGACAAGGTAAAGTGACATATTACTACCCCTTGTTGTGTGTATAAAACATGTGTTGTTCTGTTGGTGTGCTGGTACAAAACCTTACCTGTTGTACTCTCCTTCTTTATTTTTAGGTTGGAGGCCCTGTCTCTGCCTTCCTCATGCCTTCTCCTGGATTGGATTTCCTCTGAGTAAATAAAAACAAGCAACATGTCAGCAAAACACTCAAAATGTAATGGATCATGACAGTATATTAATAAAGCCACCTAGGGCATTGGACTCACTTCTTTTAATAATTCCACGAATTTTCTTCAGCTTGGCCTGCTCCTTGTGCTTCAGGTCCGACCACCGTTTTTGGAGCTGGTATTTGGACCTTCTTTTCCCAAACTTCTCCTTTATCTCCTTGCATACACGCTGCATAATAATTTCTTTTCTGTAATTTGTCTTGGGGTATGTTTTTCTCGAACAATCGTAGTCCCTTCTATCCAGCATTTTGACCATCAGTTCCACCTCTGCAGATGACATGGCGGATGCGCGCGTCACTTTTTTCTCCTTGTTGTCCTGTCTGTCAGCGATTTCTTTATCTGTGGTTATCACTGATTTGGAAATCAAAGGTTCTGTACTGGCCTCCCCCATATGCGGTGGCGCCAGACCCTCCGACATGGCTCCTCGATGTCCCGTGTCTGTGTGACGCGAAGCACGTGAGTGGGGCGGAGATTCCTGTGCTCATCCAATCACTGTGTTTCAAGCCACGTTCTGCACGAA
The DNA here is from genome assembly GCF_055691185.1 of Crinia signifera. Lineage (NCBI taxonomy): Eukaryota > Metazoa > Chordata > Amphibia > Anura > Myobatrachidae > Crinia > Crinia signifera. The sequence continues at coordinate 166,020,850 of NC_139221.1, forward strand.
AGAATATTCCGTCGTTGTTGTTGGATTGATCGGAGCAGCGCAGCGAATTTTCCGGACTGTATCGACATTTATTTCGGTGAGTATTAAAACAAAATGTGTAGTTTTCTATGACAGGGACTTCAATCTGTGGGCCAGGGGTATGCTGGGGCTTGTAGTGACCGTGTATCCTATGTTCCACAGACTTTCAACTCCTGTACTATAGCTACAGTATATCTAGTGGCCCACAGACTGAACACCTGTACATTAAATGGTTTATGGTGTGCTTTTTGTATCAAGAAAATAATATGCCTTTTTATTTTATTTTTTGGCACAGAAATTCAACCATGGCAGAAAAAAATGTCGAATTTATGAAGGATTTCATTGAGGCCTACAGGGATCAGAATTGTTTATGGAACACCAAATCCAGAGACCATTCGAATAGGCAGAAGAGGCTATCTGCTCTGGAGGAGCTGGTGAGGGTGAGCCAGACATACTACCCCATAGCAAATGTGGAGTGGGTCCGGACTCGCATTGCTAATATGAGGACCGTATTTAAAAAGGAATTAAATAAGGTTGAGTCCTCAAAGCGGTCTGGGGCAGGGGCAGACCAAGTGTATGTGCCCAGGCTGTGGTACTATGACCTGCTGGCCTTCACGGTGGACCAGGAGCTGCCCAGGGATTCGGTCGGCAACACTTCAAGGAACCAGCCTGCACCCTCCACCTCCGCGTGCACCCAAGAGGTTTCAGATGACACCATTTGCGGCACAGTAAGTAGACGGATTTTTTTTGAAAAATTTTTTGCACACAAGATAAATATAACAGCAAGTACAGTATAAAAATTGTGAACATGTAAAATTAAAAGGGGGGGGTATCGCCCCCTGCAACTGACCTCTCTGTTGGGCACAACAGAGAGGTCAGTTGCAGGGGGCGATACCCCACCCTTTTGGTTCTACATCGTCAATTTGACCTTCTCTGTGGCCCTAATTCTGGTTCTTCTCAGTGGTGGAGCTATACTCTTATCCGCCTGGGAAGACAGTGATCAATATTCAGACATCGCAAGTGCATTTCCCACATTTTTTGTATTTGGAAGTTTTGGTTGCCATTGGTAATCCCTGGTATCTACACTGTTGTAGTCTTTCTGGCGCGGATTATTGTAATATTTTTTTGTGGTGTAAAATTAACGAAATAATATCATTCTGCCAATCCACAGCGCCAACACCAATAAAATACTGCATGTATTCATACCTGGTTAATTTAGCACGCATAGATGCATTTCTGGTGTTTAAATTAGTATTTGTTATGTCTGGTATCTAAATAATTAGTTTCCAGAGATGCCAATCATAACGCCTCTTCAACTAGCTCACTTTCATCCATGGCAGCAACATGGTGGTGTGTGGGCTGCGTTCTTCTGCGTAGATATAAAAATATATGGAAGTCTTAAAAATCTATAGTGATACATCATCTTGTTTTGTTACAGCCATCGCTATTTGAGGAGGAGTCTTCGGCATCGCTGGAGGTGGCATCACAGCTGCCTTCACCGACCCTCTGCTCCACCCCCACACCAACCGCCACGACCAGCGGTGAACCTCCATCAAGCGCTCAAAGTGCAGCAGAAGCACCATCAAGAAGAGGGCGCAAAAGGCCGAGGCAGACTCCAGATGCTGCGGACGTGGCAACCACCAAGATCCTGGAGTCTGCCAACAGATTGATGAGCATGGATGAGGATGATGCGGACCGGGTGGGGAGCGTATTAGCGGACAATTTGCGAAAGTTGGACCCGGCTACAAGGGTGGAGGTAGAGCGCATATTTTATGAGACGCTGTACCGGGCCCGTGTGGGGACTCTGACCCGGCACACACGTCTCACCGATGAGACCCCTCTGCCTAGGGTTGAATTTCAACCCATCAGCCCAGCTCCTATACCCCAACAAGCTGTATTTCACCCGGTGCAATATCCCCAGTATCACCATTTACAGCCACCAACTGGGCAAAGGCAGCACCAACCGGCAACGGCGGCTAATACGCTCCCACCAGGTCCACCTGGTGGCCCCTTCCAAACTCCATCTCCCTCCCAACCACCGATGGATACAGGGGATTATGGGGTGGGCCAAGTTTACCACCAGATGTAAATATTTTATATAGTTGATTTAATTGCATTTTTGTTTTAATAATATAGTTTAAATATTTTTATGTTTAAGTATTTCTTTATTATTTATTTCCTTGTTATTTATGTTATATTTTTTATAAGTTTATAAGTTAATAATTTATACAAAAATTAAAAATTCTGTAATCTAGTTGGTGTCCGTGTGAAAATATCATTTACCATGCAGGGTGACTATAGGGCACAGATATACATATGGGGTACATGCATGTTGTTTCAATATTTACCTTCATGTATTGCTCCTGGAGACTGTACAAAAGTACCAGGAGAAATTGGCATAGAAATAGGTGTGGTGGAGCAACTACTTGCTAGTACATAAACACCAGTACTGGGTACAGTCTGCACTCCAGGTGCCGTGGCATTGTGCCCTCCAGGAATGCCTGGCACCTGAGTACTACCACTCACTTGCCGTGATTCGGCCTCCACCTCCCCCTCCTTGCTGCAATAAGACGCAGAGGACAACTTGTGCGGAACTGTGAGTATACAAATTTTATTGGCAAAATATTGATTAGTACACACCAAAAAACAATATATTTACAATGACAAAAACGTACATTTTTAAGCAATCATGTCATTCTGCCACTCCACAGCCCCAACACCATTGAAATAATCCAAGTACTCGTCTCTTGACAACTTTGCTTGCGTTGATGCATTTCTGGTGTTTAAATTATTTGCCAAAGCTGTCAGACCAATAGGCTCGTCAACAACTTGGCTGTCGTCCACTGTAGCCCCCAGTTGTTGTGTGTGCACCGCTTTTCTGCGCATGTAGTTGTGCAGCACACAGCAGGCCTGCACCACTTTGTCAATCTTATCTAGGCGCAGATTGATGGCACTGTGAAAAATTCTGAATTTATTACTCAGAATCCCAAACGCATTTTCAACCACTCGCCTGGCACGTGACAGGCGATAGTTAAAAATGCGCCGTTCCCTGTTCAGTGCCCTTTGTGGGTAGGGTTTAAGGACATTAGGGTGCAATGCAAAGGCCTCATCCGCCACAAAAACAAAGTTCAAACCGTGCTCATTTTCAGTCCGCTCTGGCAGATTCAGTAGATTTTTTTTCAGTTGGTCGTGGAAAAAGGTATACTCCAGGGCTCCTCCATCTGAAACTCTACCATTTTTCCCAATGTCCACAAATACAAACTCGTATCGAGCATTAGCGATGGCCATTAGAACAATGCTGAAGAACCCCTTATAGTTATAATAAAAAGAGCCACTCTTTGCAGGGGGCATGATTCTGACGTGTTTGCCATCGATAGCTCCACCACAATTAGGGAAATTCCAAAGATCACGGAAATCACGTGCAATATTTTGCCACTCCTCCTTGGTCGATGGAAACTGCAATATAAAAGTATATGCGTATTATTAATCTGTTGGGTTGATTTTAGACACATCAGCCCTCCCCCATTGCAGCCTCAAAGCTATTACCCGCCTTATCAAAATGACCCCCCACCCACTGGTGTAAAGATTACATTAACAGGCATTGTAATGATATACATATAGGGTACAGGTATGTGCACAGCTATACATATGGGGGACATGTATGTAATTTCTATATTTACCTTCATGTATTTCTCCTGTAGAACTTGGACGATGGCATCACAGGTGTCTGGTATTATCAACCCCAGCGCTTGAGATGATATTGCGGTTGTGAATCTCAGGTCGGCAAGGGTCCTGCCTGTTGCCAGATAACGCAGCGTTGCCACCAGTCTCTGCTCTGCAGAAATAGGCCTCCTGAAATAGGTGTCCTCTCTCTCTATTAAAGGGGTAACCAGTGTCAGCAGCTCCATGAAGGTAGCGTCATCCATACGGAGATAATTCCTGAAATCATCAGGATTGTTCTCCCGTATCTCCTGTAGCAATGGCATGTGGGAGAAGGTGTCTCTCCTCAGAAGCCAGTCTCTGGTCCAGCAGCTCCGATTCTTGGTCCTTTTTCTTTTTTTAATAGCCCGCAATCTGATGGCCATAGCAGCCAAAATGCACGCACGAGCCTTCCTTCTCCTCAAGCTCATGATTAAAAAGGCCCAAATGCACCGATAGACGAACGTACGTACGTATATCCAGTACAGCTAGCAATGGATATGAATAGTCACGGCTCTATTCACTGTACTACACGAACGATTCTTTGTTCCGTGATCACGCCTCGTTTTGCTATGCTCTTTTAATCCAGCCCATTATGATAATGTTGTGTACATTTTTATCGTTCGAATAGCCAGAACGGGAGAGTGTGTACGGTGGTACAATCTTTTTCTTGCGATTGTTTGGACGGGAGTACATCGGACGTCGCCAGTAAAATTGTACATATGTGTACGCGCAGATCGGTCGTATGTTTCGGACGGCCGAACGTGTATACGGTCGATCGAACGGTCGCAAGAAAAATGAAATTGTACATATGTGTACCCAGCTTAAGGTCATGGGTCTGATTCCCACCATGGCCCTAACTGTGCAGAGTTTGTATGTTCTCACCGTACTTGTGTGGGTTTCCTCCCACATTCCAAAAATATACTGGTAGGTTAATTGGCTCCCAACAAAATTAACCCTAGAATGTCTGTGGGTGTACATGTGGTAGGGTAAGCTCCACTGGGGAAGAATGTGACTGATGCGAATGTTCAAAATATTCTCTGTAAAGCGCTGTGGAATATGTATGCGCTATATAAGACGCTGTTATTATTATTATTATTATTAACCTTTCATTTATCTGGATCACTATTGTTTGTTACACCGTATTTGTGAGCAAATTGATCCAATACATTAGCAGAGATTGAACAAATAAATCTGTAGGTGTGTACCCAGCTTTAGGGAGCAAATGGTTTATTTTCATTTGCTCTGGTCCATTGCCAGATTTTCATTCCAACCAGCAAAATCTGTCAGATCTGCCAGATAATCACATAGTGTATGCCTAGCTTTAAGGCCCATACATACATACATTCCGGGGTGATTTTGAGCCATATGAGCTGCTTTCAGCCCAGTTCATATGGCCTGTCGGTCAGTGCTGACGCTCCTGCATCATCGCCAGTTGCCGCCGCTCATCTCCTGGTATTATCAGCAGAGAAGTGGCAGGGTGGATGGCTTTCCATAGCTCCCCCCCCCCCCCCCCCCCCTCCAATATTAAAAACACTTGGATGGGTGAAAATCGCTCAGTGTGTATGCACTGAGATATTTACAGCCGCTGCGATTATTAGCATACATTCATTACAAAAATGCCTAGTGTGTATGCACCTTTAGATTCATCCTAAAACATTCTGGGGGAGCTTTAGCAAAGAGAGAAATAAGGTGCAAACTGTAAAATGGCAGTTAAGTTGCATGCACTCTGATTTGCAAGAGCGATATACACTATAACAATACCATTATCATCAGGCATACTGTTCAGTGTGTACCCCTTATGGGCCAACTGTAATAGCCTCCGAGTTCATCAGCTGTGCGGGGTGCCTGCCGGACTCGGATGTCTATTTACAGAGGAAATCATTTTTCAAGACAAGGTTTTGACTCGTAAGTGATTGCCCTTTATAAACAGTCAGCCGGCCGGCTGGCCGCACAGCCGCCGATCACGGATGCTTTTACATTTGGCCCCATATCAATAACAATGCATGCTCCAGTGGATTGTTATTGATGCAGTCCAATTTGACAATATCAGTGACTGCATGTTCGATATTATTTAGTGTGTACCCATGGGTCGTTCTTTTTCAAGGCACCGCCAATACCGATATTGTGGTGCAACTTATCGTATAGTGTGTGTGTGGGGCTTTAGAAGATGTTTAGTACAGTTTATCTTTCGTCTCCAAGTTTTGATAAATCTTCCCTCTGTGCCTTATTATTCAGTCTGGGCAACCTTATACACTTCAAGATTTATGTTTGTGTTTCTAGAATACTAATATTAGTTGTTTATTATTGTATACATTCTAATCGACAGGAAAAAAAAAATATATATATATATATTTTTTTTTTCTGTAGCACATAAATGGTTAACATAAATGCTTACAATTATACATTTTAATTTTAACAGCAATTCATTTGATTTTTCGGTACTTATGTAGTATCTGGGCGCCCGAGTTTTTGATTGTATGCCTTAAGTTAAGGCATACAATCAGATGCGATGCGATGTGATATTTTCCATAGGATTCAATGTTAAAATGAACTGAGTCCATTTTAACATGGAATTCAATGGGGAAAAAGGGGTCCTTTTCATACCCCTACTATCCAAGTGGGCATGGAGTTGGATATAAACCTGTAGCGAGCCACCGAGCCCGAAGCGGTATTCTGTCCCCTCGCCACAGGTTTATATCCAACTCCATGCCCACTTGGATAGTAGGGGTATGAAAAGGACCCCTTTTCCCATTGAATTCCATGTTAAAATGGACTCATTCCATTTTAACATAGACCCGATTTTTCCATAGGAATCAATCGCATCGCATCCGATTTGGTCGCATGCGATGCGATGCGATCCGACCCGATTTCTAAATCGGGCGCCCAGATACTACATAAGTACCGATTTTTCCACTTGACACTAAAATGCCCAGCGGTACTTGTTTCCTAGCACGGCGCCCACGATGTTAAGTTGTATGACATCTCATCGCATCGCATTGCATGCGAGCATATGGCATGTGATGCGATTTTAAATTGTAAAAGCCCCTATAAGTTTTTTAATTGTATAAGCACCCAAGTGGGTGTTTACAATGTTAAAAGCACCCCCACTATCAACGCCAACCCGAAGCGTGGCGAGCGCAGGGGGCACATTTAACATTGGAAACACCCATTAGGGTGCTTATACAATTTTAAATCGTATACCATTGTATATGCCATACAATGGCATACAATGCGATGGTATACAATTTAAAATTGTATAACATCATCTGCCATCGCGTAACATCACATCGCATACCATTGTATGCCATATGGTATGCGATGCGATGGGCACCATGCTAGGAAACAAGTACCTGCCCAGCTTGCACCATATACCGCAGACACCTAAAATACTACTCACTTATACTACTGTTCACAGAAGGCTATAGCGATGTGCGGCCCCACTTTTTTGCCACTGTGCACTGCTTCCTTTCCCCTCCTCATTTTTGACTTTGGCACTTATTTCTCATACAAAATTGACTCCATACGTCAGGACATTACATTGCAACCCTCCCACTCCTCGCTTACAATCACTCCACCTTCCTCTTACCAGTATGGACGTCCTTCTCCCATGAATCTGGAGAGGTAGCAATGTCCCTCATCCATTCCTTCCCCCCTTTCCTCCCTCTCTATCTCTGTCTGTTCCCACCCCTTCAATCTCTCCCTCTCATCAGACACTGTCCCCTCTGCCTTCAACCAGTCTGGCTTCTCTCCTCTTCACTGAAACTTCCCTCACAAAAGTCTACAGCAAACTCCATGCGGCAAAATCTAATGGCCACTACTCTTTGCTTATTTTTTTTACCTTTTATGGTGCTTTTGACACTGTGGACCAGACTTGCCTTCTGCATATCCTTGACTCCCTTGGTCTGCATGATGCTGTCCTACCTCTCTGACCATTCCTTCTGTCTCCTCCACCTCCATCCAACTTCCACTAACAGTAGGTGCACCCGAAGGTTCTTTTCTTGTCCTCTCCTTTTCTGTCTATACATCCTCTTTAGGTATCTCATATTGGATGTCCAAGCACTTACTTAAACTTAAGACCAAGCTGATAATATTCTTAACATCCCACACAATCTCCCACAATCTCAATATGTATTGATGGCTCTACTATTTCCTCTAGCACCCAAGTGTGCTGTCTTAGAGTAATCCTGCCATTTTTTATTTTATAAAAAGTATTTCCAGCATCAGACCCTTTCTCACCCAGGATTCTACCAAGACCCTTGTCCACTCTGGTCCTCTCCGGACTGGACAACTGTAATCTCCTCCTATGTAGAATCCCTGACAAATGTCTCTCTTCACTCCAAACTATCCTCAATGCTGCAGCCCGGCTCATCTTTCTCACCAGATGCACCTCCCCTTATCTACAAGCCCTTAACTCCCTTTCAGAATCCAATTGAAACTTCTCACAGTATTTATATGGCGCACGCATATTCTGCCGCGCTTTACAGTGAATATTTGAAAACTCACATCAGTCCCTGTTGCAATCTGTATTCCCTACCACATGTTCACCCCACACACTCATTCTAGGGTTAATATTTGTTGGGATCCAATTAACCTATGACTGTATAGTTGGATTGTGGGAGGAAACCGGAGTAAACCCACACAAGCACAGGGAGAATATAAAAAACTCTGTTAGAGCCATGGTGGGAATCCATACCCTTGACCTCATTGTTGTGAGGCAGTAATGTCCATGGTGTCCACTTACAAAGCTCTCAACCACTCCTCTCCCATTTACATCTGACATAATCTCCCTTTACACTCCTGCACATCACCTCCCCTACCCACTGATTACTTTCTCCCACTTCTACCTCCAAGACTTTACACATGCTGCTCCCCACCTGTTATTTTCTACCTCTCTCCCTTACTTTACAAAATTTCAAATGGGTTGTCTTCAACAAACCCAGCCAAATCTCACCTTAACTCTGTGTCACTCCTATTTGACTGCCCCTCCCCTTTAGAATGTAAACTCTTGAGAGAATTACCCTCTTCCCTCATGTGCTTTTCCATTTCTTAAACCATCTTTGATGGCACCAAATACTGCAGTTTTCTGCAACGCTGACAACTGTCCCAGTGTCCTTTGCTGATGCAGCTATGCAGCGCATAGCTATCCGCTCAGCACAGGATGCAGTGAAGAGAGGCACCAGGCTGCAGAGACACACTCCCTGTTCTGCATCCCCTCTGATGGCTGCTGTGTCTGTCACACTGTCTGAAGCTCCCTCCCAGCATCTGTGATAGCACAGGCCATCAGGGCCTTAAAGGGGGCAGTACTACACAGACGTCAAAGCTAGCTAAATGGAAGTCAGGACATGATGGGCATTATGTGTATGTATTATTTTAGGCAGCTGTTGACATTGTGTATGAGGTGCACTATTTTTGTCTGGATAATGTATATGAGGTGCTACGGCTGTGGGCATAATATGTGTTAGCGGTTACATGATTGCGCACATAATGTTTATACGTGACACAACAACTGTCGGCATTTTTGTATAAACGGCACTGTGGCAATGACCTGTGAAATCAGTGCTACAACTACAGACCTAATGTGTATATGTGGCGCTTTGACTGCAGATATGATGTGTATAAGCAGTGCTATGACTGCGGGCATAATGTGTATATGCAGCGATACAACTTCGGGCATAATATTGATACGACTGCATAAGGTGCTACTACTATGGACATAATGGGGGAAATTTACTAAAGGAAATTTGTAAAAAAAATAGGTGTATTTGTATCCAGAAATACATTATGATTATAAAAGGCGGTACTACTGTGTGCATGATGTGTATGGGGTGCAACTACCATGGGCATAAGGTGTATAAGGGTTGCTTCTACTGCAGGCATGATGTGTGTTACCAGTAACAACAGACAGGTAGCAGGATACCATCTGCCGGGATCTGGGTAGGACAGGACTGAATTACACCATGGGCACTGCTCTGGGCATTGTGTAAGGGGCACTTCTGTTTGGCATTATGTGTATAAGCATGAGTATTGGGAGCATTATCATAATGTGTGGCATAATGTGTAAAGGGCATTCTGGTGTGTGTTGTAATAGGAATTTTGGTGTATGACATAATGTGTAATGGGCAAAGCAGTGTTATTGCTACTGTTATGTGACCACACCTCTTCCTCATAAAGCCAAGCCCCTCATTTTTTTTGCCATTTTTTTTGATTGGTAAGCAGTGAAACTCAGAACAACTGCTAATTGAATTCCCCCTATCTAAAATTTTACATATACGCTCCTGTGCAACTCCACACAGCCTGCCATAACATATCCTGTGAACAATTCTGTATCAGCCACGAATGTAGGCATTGTGTTCTCAAGAATTTGTAGTAGAAAATCAGACATCTGGCCCATTATCTCTGTTTGCCTGATTAATATCCATGAGAATTTGTATATGAATGGTGTGTAGAACTCCTGAAATGCCGCCTATTATGGAATTATAAATTCTGTAAACTTCTCCTACTGTCTATGCTTTAACCCTGAAGACTTTTTCACTATACTAAACCGTAATTGAGAATAAAGTGTATGTATCTGTCTTCTCAGAAACCGTTCTGGATGATAACGAAGTTAAGGAAGAAAATGGAGTGTTGGTGCTAACTGATGCAAACTTTGACAGTTTTGTTGCAGATAAAGATACTGTGCTTCTGGAATTTTATGCTCCTTGGTAAGATAATCTTTTGATCATTTTTTTTTTATGTTTTGTGTTTGCTTTCCTACCTATCCAGTAGGGTAATTGAACATTTTACTTTTACGCATAAGTGAATTGCTATTGTTACATAGCCCTGACAGTGTGTGATTCTTAATGGACAGTTTTGCTTCATTATCCTTTTTAATTAACATGCACAGTTTAACTTAAGCTGTAACAACTGATTTCAGCAATGGTGCTCAAACTTTGGGTTGTAATCTCAAAATAAGCCATGACCATTTCAACTTCGGGTTGCATGAGGTCAGGCTGATAACTCCACATGGATCTTTCTGCTAGTGATCCGAAGAGCCTGAAGAAAGTTGAACTGTCCAATACATCAGTCTCCTTGTATCACTGGCTGATAGATTTGATGATTCCTCACTGCCCCATCTCAGAGCTCAGCCTCTCCTGTCCCTCTCAGTAACAACAGCAGTAGAAGCTGACAAATGAGCAACCAGCACTAGCAGTGAACTGCGGCCAAACTCAGGAGACATCTGTGAACGAGCAGGACTCTGGTCTTGGTAGAATGGTTGTGTTTAGCCAGGGTATTGGGGGTATATTGTGATGGCTTATTTAGGGGAGGGTAAAGAAACAGCAGCAGGGTAGCATGCGAGGAAAGGGGGTAATTACTGAGCACAGATCCTTTGGTTTGTACCTGTGAATGGGGGAACAGAGGAGAACTTAAGGTGCCCATACACTAGTCTGATTTGGGCTGATTTCACCTGATCGGGACAATCAATCCGCCAGGATCAGATGTGTTTAACGCCCCCCTCTGGTCCAATGAGCGGTCACGTGTGCAGAGGTCGGACCTGCTGCCCATCCAACCTCCGACTCAGCGACCCTACCAGCAGCAGGGAAGGGGTTGCATGCGATCCTGTTGCCCTGGAAGGTCCAGGGGAGGGGTCAGATACACTGTTTATAATACATCGCAGTAGTGTATGGCTGGCCACCTTAAGACTGGAATGTGGAGTCTTAGTTAAGTATCCACTTCCACCCCCTGTGCCATCCCATTTATCCTCAAAGGCTTCACAGGGGCTATAAACCTAACATTTTCATAAATATGGGTGGCTGTTCTACAGTAGCTGCAGAGGCAGAACTCTGGGAGGCAATGGAGTCATCTGCCGCCGGGCTCCTGCTCCCAAGGGGGCACCTCTCCTTCCCATGCAAGTATAAATCAGTTATTTAAAAGCCAACAATGTTGCTTCTGTGGCTGCGTTCATATATGTTATCTATCTATATTTCTTAACAGAAATATGTATTTTATATAAGGGGGTGTGTGTGTGTGTGTGTGTGTGTGTGTGTGTGGCACCAATATATATCTTGCCTCCGGGCATCTAGAACGAACTTACGCCACTGAGTAGCTGCAGAACTTGCCGGAGTCCTATTATTTTATTGTCACAGGGGGTCCGAGAACCAAATAGTTTAAGACCCCTTGTCCTAGATGTGGTTGTGTGATATTAAGGTGTTCATGTCTGACATGCCTTTTTATGATTCCATCTGACACATATCAAACAGGAATTTTAATCATAAAAATAGATTTGATGTCTTGAGGAACCATGCATCCTCATATAATAGCCATAAAAAAGTGGGTAGGAACCCTTCAGAAACAGAGGATGAGTGGGAACAATCACCAAGACCTAACCATCATTTTTTAGAAGGAGCCATGGGTCCAAAACCCCCCAGAATGACCCCGTTAAAAAGACCAAGAGGTCGAGAAAGAGGGGAAATAGAGGAGGAAGAAGATTTCAGGCACACAAAAAATCGGTGTGTGAGGTAAAAACCTCGGGGAAAGGTATTTACAACCTATCCTCGAAAACTCTAACACAAAGTGAAATTAAATTGTTAGAAAAAGGGCTTAACTTTGCTCCTAAATCCAAACCAAATCTCTTCAAACTATTTGTGGACCTTAATAGGTACGTGCGAACCTTGAGTCGCAAAAGATTCTTTGCAATTAAAGCGCTTAAAAATAAAAAAGTTGTAGGCGATCCAATTCTATTGGATGACAATGATGCCATGATGATTGACATACTGGAATCCCTAGAGGAGGAGTCGAATCCAATTATAAGGGACAATGAGTTTATAAAGGTATTCGATATGGAGAGAGGAAAACCATTTAAAAATAAATCGGAGTTCTATCCTCTACAATACAAAGGGCCCTTTGTAGAGTGCTTTTATAAGTCCACTATGGAGGAATTCAGATTAATGTGCGAACGAAGTGAAAGAAATAACGGCAAAATTTGGAATGATAATATGCATAGGGGCGAAAGAATGGCCTTAAGCTGTCTCTATAAAAACAAAAATCTGACAATAAAACCGGCTGACAAGGGCGGTGGGATTGTGATCATGGACACTGTTGACTACATAGAAGAAGCGTATAGACAGCTTAATAACATCAATTTCTACAGTGTCCTTGGCCACAATCCCACCGCCCAGTACCAAAAAGAACTAAAAAGTATGTTAGAAATGGCACTGGAAGGGGGCGCTATATCGAGAGACACTTTTAATTTTTTATATAGTTCACACCCAATAATTCCCACTTTTTACTTTCTCCCGAAAATACACAAGACACTTCACAAACCACCAGGTCGTCCAATTGTATCGGGGGTGGGTTCACTCACTAATAATCTTTCCTTTTTTGTTGATTATTATTTGCAAGGCCACGTGGGGAAACTTAAATCTTATATCCAAGACACTAAACATTTTTTGAATTTAATCAATCAAGTAAAATGGAGCAAAGATTACATCTTGTTAACCTGTGATGTAGAAGCATTATATTCTAATATACCCCAAGATCTAGGGGTAACAATTATGAAAACTTATCTGGAAAAAGATGATAGTCTCTCAGATTCCCTACGTGGCCTTATTTCACAATCTATTAAATTTATTCTTAGTCACAATTACTTTTTGTTTAATTCACGGTATTATTTACAGACACGGGGGACTGCAATGGGGACCAGGTTCGCCCCGAGCTTTGCGAACCTCTACATGGGGGCCTTTGAGGACCAACATGTGTGGGGGAGCGAGTTCGGGGGGAACCTGGTCCTCTATTGCAGATTTATTGATGACTTATTTATAATTTGGAGTGGGGATCTTATTAGTTTACACACATTCACGGATAGTCTTAACGTTAATAATTTTGGATTAAAATTCACTAGCACTTTTAGTTTCACAAATATTAATTTTCTCGATATAGCGCTCACCATCAAGGAAGATCATCTGGAAACAGAGACGTATATCAAACCAGTGGACCAAAGTAGATATTTGAACTACAAGAGTGCCCATGACAAAATCTGGAGGGACAATGTTCCCAAAGGGCAACTGGTAAGGGTTAAACGTAACTGCTCATCAAAAGAGACTTATCAACAACAATCTAAAATATTATTATCCTCCTTTAAAGAACAGGAATACCCTGAAATCATCATCCAAAAAGCAGTACAACAAGTGGAAAAAATAGAGAGAGAGAGCTTATTGGATATGAGCAAGGCAAAACAAGATAAGAAAAACCAAGGAAAAAAGGACAGGTCATCACAGTTCGTCACACAATATAACGAATGCTCGTACGAGATTCGGAATATAATTAAAAAGAATACAGCTCTATTAACACAGGACGACTTCTTAAGAGACATTGTAGACCCAAATGGTAGAGTTATCTTTAGAAAAGGAGATAATATAAAAAATAAACTAGTAAAGAGTCATTTTTTAGAGGACACAAAGGTAAGGACGGAATCAGGGAACATCAAAAGTTGGATTCCAGAAAAACCATGGGGATTCCACAAATGTGGCAATGAGAAATGCATCACCTGTAAGGGAACGTCTAAAAAATCTTTAGAGTTCAGATCTCACAGTACTGGGGAGGTTTTTAAGATCAAAGAGTTTATGAATTGTAAAACCCCATATGTAATCTATGTAATTCAGTGTGGCTGCGGCCTACAGTATGTTGGCCGCACCATACGTTGCCTTAATGTGAGATACTTGGAGCACAGGCGGAATATCCTGGGAGGTGTGAAAAACCACCCTCTATCCAGTCATATATTAGGCTGTCAAGGTACCACACTGAATAACGTAGAAATTAAAGCTATAGAACATATAAAAAATACTGAAAGGGGTGGAGATAGATTCAACAGACTGTGTAGTAGAGAAGCCTACTGGATATTCCGCCTGTGCACCCTGGTGCCGAAAGGCCTCAACGACACAATTGAATTAAACCGGATTTAAAATGCCTGTATGTAGTCCTTGATATCTTTTAGAATTTATAAATTATAAAATATATGTGTATATTTTGAATTGGAAAATTGGGGGGGAGAAAAGAAGGTACACTAGTTATAATTTCACCTGCTGTCATCTCATTTAGGTTAGACAAGGGAGAGGGAGAGGAGGGTGGTGAATATGCAAAAGGGGGGGGGAGGAGTGGGAGGGATTCGGGGGCATCTTATGGTAAAATAATTTGGTACAAGTTATAATTATGTTATGTATTGATATTTGTGTTAGAAAATCTATCCTAAAATAAATAAAAGCAATTGATGCCTTTGACACACGCTGAATATAAATTTATGCAATATTATGTGTATATGGGAATATTTCCCAATATTAATTGCGAACTATAAAAAGTGGATGTAATAGTACAAAGAGGGAATGGAGATTCTAATTGGATCCTCTATATATGTATATATAAACTATTATTAGATAGGCTGTGTAGAATTATATGTATATAACTTCTTATGAAAAACATGGAGAAAAAAAGAGAGGAAGAGAGATACTTTAGAACATATTATATTGTATTATATGTATTAATTATATATTTTTTTATAGAATATTATGAAATTTTTCTTTAAATGAATTCACATACCTTGCTCAAAACAATAAAATGAGGTTTAGATTAATACTAAACGTTTTACTATATGTTTATATGTTGTCCTGTTATCGTTATTTGTTATGCTCTTAAATATGCTCAATAAAAGATATAACTGTCCATATAACAAAGGCATGGCTAATGATGGTCTGCAGCATATCGATATGGAGATCGGGGCCACTGGTATTAACTGCAGGACTTCCTATTGTATGGAACGCAAACTATACAAAATGACACGCAGGAAACCAGCTGGCATAAAAATCATGTGAAAAGCCGCGATAGAACATACGTGGTAACACAGTGCATAAGACAATCTCCCCCGGATCTCGCGAGAGCGAGTGTAAAACGTGACGTGACACGCACAACAACACGCACGCACAAGCCAGAAAGAGGCTTGAATCATGAAACAGCGCGCGTGCGCTGACCGGAAGAAGTTCAAATAAAAGGGGAGACTTATGAGGTAAGCTGCATACACCTCCTGAGGAAGCCGCTGACTTTTAGAGGCGGAGAAACGCGTAGAGGGCGACAGGGACATCTGGTGGCTAACTGAGACAAGCCTGAGGGGAGACTGACATCGCATTGAGGACCGCAGTGAACTGCTGAAATATTGGTCGTCACAACTCCCGGGCATCAGAGCTGGATCCCCACGTGTCAGCAACCTAATTATCACCAATGTGAGTTTTTAACCACTAATACATGTGCACATGAGTGGGGGACATTTTAATCTCTAACAAAGTATTGAAACTTTTTAACATCATACTAATGGACTAACAAGATAGACTAAGATAACATCCATACTAACAAAGTTGAAAGAGAAAAAAGCAAGAGCTCTAATTGTTATATGTGTGTCTGTCTTGTATGTCCAAGTGGCCACCCAGCATCTTTGATTATAGTGTAAAAAAGTTTGATTTTATTTATATGTTTTAATAAATTTATACTATTTTGCAAAGCGCAGCCCTTATTCTTCTTTTTTCTATCTGACCTATTTAGAAGGGGTTTGGTAACCCCCCTTCACTGGGAGCTGCTGCAGTGCTAAATAGTCAATCAGCGCTCAAACATTTGTTCTTTTTTTGATTGTGGACATATCACACTTGGCATTTCATTTTTTATGAGTTATGTCATCATAAAATCCTTAGTCTTCTCTGTTTTCTGTGTTTTAGTTTGCTTTGTAATCCCCACATTGTGTGAAGGATTTACTTGAAATGTTTAACATGTAACATATCTGTAAGATGCCATAAGCATGTGCCACCCAATGTGTGAATGGTCAATTTCTGTGCAGCTGAGGTTACCCAATCACCACAGCAGAGGCATCTATGTCTTTGGCTGCGGCGGCTGCCAGCTCTAGGCTGCATGGGAGATTTCACGATAGTAGCCCAGATTCCATGCCCAGTAAGCTGACCAGGCAGTGAGATGCAGCACATCAGCAAAAAGTGTTGTAGCAGCACTTTATGTGCACTGCAATACATTTCCCCCCTTGTGCTTAATTGGCAGCTAAACATATATGTAGATTATTATTTAATCAGCTGTGTATTTAAATTTGTACTGATTTACTGTATTTAATTAAAAACAACTAGAACAACTTCAGTTGACCCCAAAACATTCTCCTGTTTATTACATGAATATAAAGTGTATTCTTATTGTGTACTTAGTAAAAGCTACATGCCCAGGGACATCTGCATTTTAGTTTTTATTTACATTTTAAAAAAAAGGTTTAAATGAAAATAAATAAATTCGGTCTTATACATTTTTTTTTCCAGGTGTGGACACTGTAAGCAGTTTGCTCCAGAATATGAAAAAATTGCAGAGACTTTAAAAAATAATGATCCACCAGTGCCAGTTGCTAAAATAGATGCCACAGAAGCAACAACGGTTGCTGGCAAATATGACATTGGTGGCTATCCTACAATTAAAATTCTAAAGAAAGGCCAACCCATTGACTATGATGGTGCACGAACAGAGACTGGTAAGCCACAAATTCCTTTATTTCATTAATTCCCAATGCACTCAGGGAATTTGTTTTTTTATTTAGTTTTTTTATTTTTAATAGACTTGCCAACATTTCCATACCTTTTAGTTACATACCTTGGCCTTATTCAGAGTTGGACGTAAGAAGACTTGCAAAATGTGCTTTGAAATAATAAGTTTTACTTTTTGCAAGATATTCATAGTCCTCAACTGTGGCTCCCTTATGTGCCAGGGTCACATACACTGGGAATATAACTGGAGGTGCGGTTTCATTGTGCGTATAAAAATAGCAATGCACAATGCATACAGATTACTCTAACATTCGTTTATTGTGCTTTTTTTTTTTATCTTCCAATGGTCTCCCTAGTTAATTTTAGAGTTATGTTGACCATTATTATTAACACTTATATTTATATTACAGCATATTTCAACTCTTTCCAGTTGGTAACAAAACCAGTAATGTGAGACTAGGTGGTAGAAAGAGAGGTACCTTACTTGTGGTTCCCTAGCCTAATGTTTAATGTTCCATTAAAATACAAATTGAGACAATATTAAGTTCAAACGTCTCTTTATATATGTTCGTAACAGAATTGGCTATAAATGAAGTCTAAAAAAATATCATCTCATCATTTTTTTTAATTTTTTATTATCATTTTCTTGAAGCCTGAGATCCAGAGACTCTGCTGGAGGCTTGGGTCTTTATATTCTAAAAAGGGATGGGCCCCATTTCTCCCTTTTCCCTCATAGCCAGAAGCACCAAATAAGTGGTAAACTTAGAGGAAACCTTTTGACTTTCCAACCCCTGAAGCCAAAAGGACCAGTGCCTTTCAAGGGTTCTGGGGGTTGCGCCTTTCTCCCCGGGATTCTTAGCAGATTCTCTTTATCTCTTCATAGAAGGCGAGAGCTTCAGTACTTGGGGAGAGGGCGACCCGTAAGGGTCTAGCCCAAATTCCCAAAAACACGCACACCCAAAAAAATTAGTGTGTTAGGTGAAAAAAGTGTAATAAATATATTTCAGCCAGATTTTCCTGCGCATCTGTGGGGAAAAAAAATCCAATTTAACATACTGTATGTTCTTTTTGGATATAAACTATGTTAATATAAATATCCATAATGATATATCAGTAAAAAAAAATTAAGGGGCAGATTTATTAAGCTTGGAGAAGAGATAGACTGGACATAAAGCAGAGAAAAAGGTAAAAGGAGATAAAGCACCAGCCAATCAACTACCAACTGTCTTTTTCAAACACAGCTGATTGGCTGTGCTTTATCTCCTTTTACCTTTTTCTCCGCTTTATCTCCAGTTTATCTCTTCTCCAAGCTTAATAAATCTGAAATCCTCTAAAGGCCCCCATACACTATGCGATTTTCGGCCGATTTCGACATCTGATCTGACATCTGATCTGATGCGCGGTCCCGCGCGCATCGGATTGGACCCCCCCCACCCCCCACATTGACAGCTCCCGGCTCCCTGCGGAGGTAGTGCAGGCGGGGACCGCAGGCGTCGCAGAGCAGAGACCGTCGGCGCGGCAGGAGAATAGGAAGAAATCCTATTCAAAAGACCGGGCGGCCGCTGATTGGCTGAGCTCTCAGCCAATGAGCGGCTGCCCAGTCTTTTGAATAAGTTTTTTGAATAAGTTTTCTTTCTATTCTCCCGCCGCACCGACAGTCTCTGCTCTGCAACGCCTGCGGTCCCCGCCTGCACTACCTCCGTAGGGAGCCGGGGGCTGTCAATGCGGGGTGGGTGCTGCTAGTAAGACAGGGGGGCGCTGCGGGGGACACAGAGTTGGCAGTAACAGAGCCGGGCAGGAAAAGCTGTCAGCGCTGGAAAAAAAAGCCCATACAATGAATGGGCAGCCTGTGATTGGCTGAGCGCTCTCTCAGCCAATCAGCAATTGGCTGAGAGAGCGCTCAGCCAATCACAGGCTGCCCATTCATTGTATGGGCTTTTTTTTTCTAGCACTGACCGCTCCCGCCTCCCCCTGCCCGGCTCTGTCACTGTCCCCCGCAGCGTCCCCTGCACGCTGCCTTAGCAGTGCCCCCACCAGCAGCCCTGTTCTGCAGCCCCCCCCTGCTCCCCGGGTTTACATGTGATAAATCGAGACGATGACATTCCACACAACATATATATGTAGCTCCTGCTTTTATGTTGGAAGGGAATATGCTCATAATGTGTAACTTCCTTTCCAGTTACAGTGTGTCAAATGGATCAGATGATATTTCCCAAAATTACAGTTTATCATACAGTGCTCTTTCTGATCAGTGTATATGGGGATGCTTCTAAAAATAGAAAGGGGTGCTGTTAGCCCATAGCAACTAATCAGATTTTGTCTAAAAATGAATGTAGTTGATGATATATTTGGTGGAAGCAATCTTGGATAGGAACGCTTTTTATACCCTCACCACATATATACCATAGTTTGAAGCACACTACATGGTACCTTACCAGTATATAAATGTGTGGTTTAGCCCTAGAAGTCTGACATAGATAGAGATTGTTTTGAAGTGATCTAACATTATTGTAACCAATGAAAATAGGTCTTTAGTAATTATACCCCTTAGTGTACCTTTTAAAGGGTAGTAGCCCTTACAGCAGGGCTTAACAAATACCGGTCGCCACGGCGACCAGATTCTGCTTCCTGGCGACCAGATTTTTTTGCAGGGAGGGAGGGAGGAAACAGAATCTGGTCATTGGCAGCCCGACCAGTGACTACCCATCCCCTTCCTGTCAGGCCAGCAACAGCGTGGTCCCCGACCCCTGCCCAGCCTGTCAGACACATGTATGGAACAAGTATGCTGCGTTTTTTTCACAATTAAAATGTTTTATGATTTAGCTGATTGCATCCAAACAGACTAGGTTTAGCGGCGTTCCATAACTGAACCCATCTAACTTTCTGGGCGAAATGCAAGAAATGTTGGGGCATCCGAACACTTTTGCGTGTCAGCACGAGGGGCAGCAAACAAAAATGCTGGCGCCTGTTCTTACCCAGAACAATTCAATTGTTGCTTTGTATGGGCACAATCTAGTGTGGCAGCCTGAGCTAAATACCTCCCTGGTAAGGTTACATGGCCCTCTTTGCGCAAAATTAGAAGTTTTGTTTATGACCCCTATTTAGTGGGTGCTATGGTATACTGCATGGTGTGTGGCATGTTGTGTAATGGGCATTACAGTGTGGCTTAATGTGTAATTTGCATTACGGCATGTGGAATAACATGTAACAGATGTGTGACATGTGGAATAGGCATTGCGTTGTAAATTTTTTCCACGCCTGCCCCTATTTTTAGTTTGTCTGGCTCTTAGATTGAAAAAAAAAAAATGTCAAGTATAAACGCAAATAAGAAGATGGGTCTTCCAGCAGATGGGTGTCCTTAGTTTCTCATCATCAATGCATTTCACTTAGTGGGCTCTTCAGGAAAAAAAATTATCCAGTTATGTATCCTGATTGGATAGCTTTCATTGAATCCAACTGTTTCATAACATTTGTAGCAAGTAGGCTTTTACAATATCATTTTGAACCTTTTGTCCTTTTGTTGAGACAGTCATGCAATGCCTTGATTTCAAAGCACATTTCCGATGGCTTGAGATAATTTGCTGCACATGCAGATCTTGTTCTGCGGCATAGCTTGCATCACCAGAGTCTGGAGCCGTTTGTGGCGATAATTAATCCATATGTGTGATGGTCTCAAGCTATATCCAATGCTACATGGTCTGATCACAGAAGCCAAGAGTGGATGTCTTTTAACTGAATTTGCTTCCTGCGACTATTGCATATGTTAGCACAGTCATTGTGTATCATTAAATCCATTTCTGAATCAAGCCTGGTGGTACATTTGTTAATCTTTCCCCTCTTACAGGAAGTCTATCATATAAATAGAACCTGTGGTTCTGTTTTGTGTACTATATACACTATAACGAGTGTAGCTTTTTAAATACATTCTGTCTTTTTTTTTTCCCCTCTGTGATGTAATTGAATCAGACTGTGCTTCTTTTCGTCACTAGATAACGTGGCATTGAAATAGTTGGGCCATGGCTCACTCCGCCAATGGTTACGGAGTTGCACTGGCTAGGTTGACTTTTTATGAAAAAAGATTTGATGAATAAATAGTATATTTCAAGTCAAACAATAGGCTATTCATAGAGATCCATCTATTTAGTGTGTAAATAGTTATGAGCATAATTACCCAAAAATGGCAGCATGCGTAGCACTAATTCAATAAACTATACTGCATAGTCTACTTCTATTCTACCACTCTATGGAAGGAGTATTTTAGGAGCAATGAGTAACCATGAATGTAGATTTATATGTTTTATAATGTTCGTAAACCGATTAATATATAATAATTTGAAGTAGTTATAGGGGCATATTCAGGGTCCGTCGTTAGCTGATGTAGTTCCGCCTGTTCTAGCTTTTACATCAGCTAGACAGGCGAATTGTATTTCACCCTTTCACCATTTAGTGTATTCAGGGTGAAATCAGTTCAGAACACCTCCTGGCGTTAAAAACCAATGAGGCGAAAGGGGGCATGTCCAATTCGCCTGCAGGCCTGGACAGTCACACACACACACACACACACACACACACACACACACACACACACACTCCATTTGCTTTTTTGGAGAGGTGCTATGTGAATGTAAACTTTTATTTTCTTCTAACTCCCCTGCTTCTTTTCATGCACACGCAGGGGAGTTCAATTGACACCCATCCCTCCATCCCTCCCTGCTGGGTCTCCGGGTATAACCGCCTCCGTTCCCGTCCAGCCACCATGCACTGCCTCTCTGAATCTAGTAATCCCCCACCCGCCCTGCATCTACTAATCCCCCGCTGCAAGGTGTCTGCCCACTGACTGGCTGCCGCTCAGCGGGCAGGCACTTAAGGAGGCATCCATGCCGAGATCGCGGCTGTGCTATCACAACCCCATACCACCTCCGGCTCCGTCCCCATCCACCCACCATGCAATGCCCGCTCTGCATCTAGTAATCCCCCACCTGCCCTGCAGCTTCTAATCCCCCGTGAGGTGTCTGCCCGCTGACCGGCTGCGCACAGCATGCGGGCACTTCAGGTGGCTGAGATCGCGGCTGTGCTGTCCTCCTGCTGTCCGCCCACAGCGTCTACAATCCCCCGTGAGCTGTCCGGCCGCTGTCTGCCCGGCTGCCACCGCCGGGCAGCGGGCGGACAGCAGGAGGACAGCTCACGGGGGATTGCTAGACGCTGTGGGCGGACAGCAGGAGGACAGCACAGCCGCGATCTCAGCCACCTGAAGTGCCCGCATGCTGTGCGCAGCCGGTCAGCGTCAGCGGGCAGACACCTCACGGGGGATTAGAAGCTGCAGGGCAGGTGGGGGATTAATAGATGCAGAGCGGGCATTGCATGGTGGGTGGATGGGGACGGAGGTGATATGGGGTTGTGATAGCACAGCCGCGATCTCGGCATGGATGCCTCCTGGAGTGCCCGCCTGTATGCTCCCTCCCCTTGTATCTGTGTACTCTGCCTACCCCCCCCCCCGCTTGCCTCTTTCACACACACACACACACACACACACCCCCCCCCCCCCCCCCCCGTTTGCTGGCCACCTTCATCCCCCCCCCCCCCCACCCTGATGGCCTCCTTCACCCCCCCTGCTGGCCTCCTTCACACACACACCCCCCCCCTGCTGACCACCTGCACCTGATTAGGTTGACATGTGGATTAGGTTGACATGTGGATTAGGTTGACATGTGGATTAGGTTGACATGTGGATTAGGTTGACATGTGGATTAGGTTGACATGTGGATTAGGTTGACATGGTTAGGTCAACCATGGGGGTTAGGTTGACAGGTGGAGGGTCGACAGGGTCATTAGGTCGACATGGTGGACGGTCGACGCGTGGAAGGCCAAAATGGTCATTAGGTCGGCATGGTGGTTAGGTCGATAGGTGGAAGGTTGACGGGGTCATTAGGTTGACCATGGGGGTTAGGTCGACATGGTGGAAGGTTGACATGGTTAGGTCGACCATGGGGGTTAGGTTGACAGGTGGAGGGTCGACAGGGTCATTAGGTCGACATGGTGGACGGTCGACGTGTGGAAGGCCGACATAGTCATTAGGTCGGCATGGTGGTTAGGTCGATAGGTGGAAGGTTGACGGGGTCATTAGGTTGACCATGGGGGTTAGGTTGACATGTGGATTAGGTTGACATGGTGGAAGGTCGACATGGTTAGGTCGACCATGGGGGTTAGGTTGACAGGTGGACGGTCGACGCGTGGAAGGCCGACATGGTCATTAGGTCGGCATGGTGGTTAGGTCGATAGGTGGAAGGTTGACGGGGTCATTAGGTTGACAGGTGGATTAGGTTGACATGTGGATTAGGTCGACATGTTGGAAGGTCGACCATGGGGGTTAGGTTGACAGGTGGAGGGTCGACAGGGTCATTAGGATGACAGGTGGTTAGGTCGGCATGGTGGTTACGTAAAAGGTTGACAGTCTCAAAATGGGAGTGAGGGATAACAGAATCCTGGGTAAAAACATCACATGGGTACAACACTGCAGTAAAACACAATGCTACATGGGTAGAGTAAAAAAAAAATGAAAAAAATCTAAATATATTCATATAGACAATAATAAACATACATAATGTATTTATAAGCAAAATGACAATAAATGACATTGATTAATTAAAAAAACTACATAAATTAAATAATATTTTATGTTTTGTAGACTAGTCCCGACAGAAGAAATTGTCTAGTTCACTTGAAAAAATGATAGTGAATACTACAATTCATCTAGACTTTTTTTTCAGGCGTAAAATATGCTGTTTTAGACAGAATGGACCTAACGACCAACAGTGAATACACCCCATAGGGTCAAACAATAAAACCAGAGCCTTTAAATTCTATAAAAATAACTTGAATGAGGAGGCATTCGCAAAATACAAAGAATCAAACAAAACTTGTAAAGGGGTAATCAAAGCAGCTAAAATATTATATGAAGAGTGCATAGCCACTGAAAGCAAAACCAACCCAAAGAAGTTTTTTAAATACATAAATAGTAAACGTTTAATTAAGGAAAACATAGGCCCACTAACTGATACTAGTGGAAAAAGTGTTACTGAGGACAAGGGAAAAGCAAAACTGTTAAATGAGTTCTTCTCATCAGTATTTACTAAGAGAGAGCAGACTGTGGAACGAACATTTACCACAAACGGGACAAATAAGCCAGATCTCATTGTGGATTTCACGCCGAAGGAAATAATACTGAGGCTAAGCAAACTCAAAACAAATAAATCACCAGGGCCAGATGGGATTCATCCGAGGGTATTAATGGAATTAAGGGATGAACTAGCTACCCCCCTACATTATATCTTTAGTAAGTCACTATCGTCAGGTATAGTACCAAAAGATTGGAGAATAGCAGAGGTAGTGCCAATAATCAAAACAGGAAAAAAGGAAGATCCCGCTAATTACAGACCCGTTAGTTTAACATCCATTGTGGGTAAACTATTTGAAGGATTTTTAAGGGATGGTATCCAGGAATATTTAGATCATCACCGTCTACTCAGTACTAACCAACATGGGTTCGTGAAAAATCGTTCATGCCAAACTAATCTACTAGGGTTCTATGAAGAGGTTAGCAAAAACCTCGATAATGGAAATGCTATAGATGTGATTTTCCTAGATTTCGCTAAAGCATTTGATACTGTCCGACACAAGAGATTGATTAATAAAATGGAGAACCTAGGATTGGGTGAAAATATCTGCAGATGGGTAGGGAATTGGCTATGTAATAGAGAACAAAGAGTGGTTGTGAATGGTGCCATATCAGATATGATACCGGTACTAAGTGGAGTGCCCCAGAGTTCGGTTTTGGGGCCCATTTTGTTTAACATTTTTATTAACGATATTGGGATAGGGTTACTCAGCAATGTATCCATCTTTGCGGACGATACAAAACTTAGCAAAGTCATCAAATCATCAGAAGATGTCACCATGCTTCAAAATGATCTTGCAATTCTAGATGAGTGGGCAAAAAAATGGAAGATGAGGTTCAATGTAGATAAATTTAAGGTTATGCACCTTGGGAGACACAACCAGTGTGCAAGTTACAACCTTAGCGGAGAGGAACTGGGTAATTCCATACTTGAAAAGGATCTAGGAGTCCAAATAGACAGCAAACTAGGATGTAGTGCCCATTGTAATGTAGCTACAAAAAAGGCCAACAAAATTCTGGCATGTATTAAGAGGGGAATGGAAACTAGGGACTCAAGGGTAATTATGCCACTATATAAAGCATTGGTGAGACCTCACCTAGAGTACGGAGTACAGTTCTGGGCCCCACACTATAAAAAGGACATCATAGAATTAGAAAAAGTCCAAAGGCGAGCAACAAAGCTTATTAGGGGAATGGAGAATTTAAGCTACGGGGAGAGATTAAGCAATTTGGGACTATTTACATTAGAAAAGAGACGTTTAAGGGGGGACATGCTCAACATGTACAAGTATATCAAGGGCCAATATAAGGAACTGTCACGCACCCTCTTTTCTACTAGAAAGGAATCTAGGACGCGAGGGCATGAGTATAGATTAGAAGAAAAAAGTTTTCATTCGCCTAGTAGAAAGAATTTCTTTACGGTCAGAACAGTCAAACTCTGGAACTCTCTTCCCAGAGAGGTGGTAATGGCTGGCTCATTAAATGCATTCAAGGCAAAGTTGGACAAACATTTACTGGAGAAAAACATCCATGGGTACAAATAAGAAATATAATTTGTCTGTAAAATACCAGAACCTACCAAATCAGCAATGGATATCTATACCAGGTTGAACTAGATGGACGCAAGTCTTTTTTCAGCCTTACCTACTATGTAACTATGTAACAAACAATTGGTTTGTAACATGCAGTTGGTTTTCTCTTTTTAAATGCAATGACCGCTTACAGTATATATGTTTACATACCCAATGTGATTTGTTTGCATTTGAGTTAAAGTTTATGGGGTTGAGACTAATATTTAGTGTAAATGTTAAATTGGAGTGCTGGTGTACTCTGCACTTAAGTGTGACTGACACTGGATTATCTATTTATTTTACTGTATTTAAATGGTTGTAGCTGCAGACTAGTTAATGTAACTAGGCAGAGGTGAAATCACCACCAGCCTGTGGAATGAGTGATGCTTTGTGCTACCAATCCCTGGTGCTACAAGGCATTTTAAATGCCCTAAAAAATGCTGTTTAGGTAGAGCAAAGTTTTTTTAATTTTTTTAGTCAATTGGTTCAAACCTTTATTTTATAGAAATTGTGGCAAAAGTGAAAGAAGTATCTCATCCAGACTGGACAATTCCACCTGAAGCAACAATGACATTAACTGAAGACAACTTTAACAATGTGGTAGACAATGCAGATATCATACTAGTTGAATTTTATGCACCGTGGTAAGTGCTGATAACCACTTAAAGAAATCTAAATCAGAAGGCAAAACCAATCCAATCTCAAAATGTTTAATCCACAGACATGCTATGAAGTGAAAGCTTGGTATCCATTTTGTGAACACATTAAGAAAAGTCACGCATACAAAAACCTACATACCGGAGATCATTTAGATCAACACTGAATTTTATACACTAGGTGGTTAGTTATTTCTCCTCCGCGAGTTGTGGATGATGAGAGAAATGCAAGTGTATATACCACATCCAGATACCACTGCTGCCCACCATACGGAACGTTGATCCAGACCTCTCACCAGTGTTCTAAGCTACAAACATACTAGACCTTAAGGCATGCATGTCCAAACTATGGCCCTCCAGCTGTTGTCAAAATACAAGTCCCATCATGCCTTGCCACAGTTTTGCTAATAGAGTATGTCAGAACTATGGCAAGGCATGCTGGGATCTGTAGTTTCACAACAGCTGGAGGGCCATAGTTTGGACATGCCTGCCGTAATGCAGAGCAAGTGCTTTATCAGTCTGTGTAGCTTCTCTTGTACTGCACATGCTCAGTATAAAAACATACACAGGTGTGTGTGTGTGTGTGTGTGTGTATATGGACCTGCATGCCTATAAACGTAAATCTTTTTTGATTACACCTCTGAATCAGTCCTTATGGGTCTCATTTAGAATAGTTAAACAAATATGCACCTATCATCTTGATTTGTTATTGACAAAAGTTGCTTCAATTCATGGGGTGCATAGGTGTAGGTGCATATTGCGTGCAAGTCACAAATATTGTGCCACTGTATAATTACTCATTTGATTTTAGAGGTAAACAAAGATGTTTCCCTGCATCTTCCCCCTGTAGTGTCTCTTTTTCATCAGCGACCATCTCTGGTCGCTGATGAAAATGTGACACTGAGCAATATATTGCTTTGTGTGTACGGAGCTTAAGTTACTATAATAGTGATCATTCAATGGTGAAACTATCCTATGGTATATTTCTGGTGTTTAATCTAGTGTATGTTTCACGAACGGTCTTAGTTTACACAATTACAAAGTGCACTTCTAGAATTATTTTCCTTTGACGTTCACTTTCTCCAACAAATTTAAAATAAGCAACAAATGTCATGCATTAAAACATTTCTTGACAAACATTTATTTTTAACATTACTAGGTGTGGACACTGTAAAAAGCTTGCCCCAGAATATGAAAAGGCTGCACAGGAACTAAGCAAGCGCACACCAGCAATACCATTGGCGAAAGTGGATGCTACTGCTGAAGCTGAACTTGCAAAAAGATATGATGTTACTGGCTATCCAACGCTGAAGATTTTTCGGAAGGGCAAAGCCTATGATTACAATGGGCCGCGACAGAAATATGGTAAAGCAGTTTGCTTTTTCCAGTTTTGCCATTATATCCATCAATGTGAAATCTAAGCAGGTCAGGATGTGACAGGGTTTCTTCCCTACTTTCACAATGATACATGACTTAATCTCCACCAAAACTTGCCTGAATAAAAACTGTATTGGATTCTTACACTACCTTATTGCAATTATCTCCAATCTCTTGGGTCCTTTAGAAAAATATAAATTAAAAGTACAGGCATTCCTCACTTAACAATCAAAAGAAATAAGAAAATGACAGCGCCTGGAATACTGCCGCCCTAGATCACCCTGAGACTCCTAGAATCCTTTACGAATATGCAAAACAAATGGTGATCCTTGGGCGCTGTAATCCCCTCTATTAGACAATCAGATGAGTCACAGATAGACTATGTACTGGACTCCTCAGTGTCAGCAAAGACTGAGGAGTCCAGTACATAGTCTATCTGACTCATCTGATTGCCTAATAGAGGGGATTACAGCGCCCAAGGATCACCATTCCTCACTTAACGACCATGTTTAGTTCCTACGACACGAATGTGTATAAAAATACATAATTCAAATACTGTACACTACTAAATAAAGAAAAGTCATACTCCTCTACTCCCTTTTCTCTCATTATTATTACATGTCTCGGAGACACTGCAAAACGTGCGCAGCACGGATCACTAAACAGTCTGGGTGGGTCGTAAGTACAAATGGGTAGGCGGGACGCAAGGGCGGGGTCATAAGTCTGAGCAGTCTCAGTGCAGTTGATAAAAGAAGGCCGGGTCGTAAGTCTTAGCAGTCGATAAACAGGTTTTTAAGTGAGGAATGTTTGTACAGTAATCACTAAAATTGTAATGTTCAGCTTTCCAATTGTATTTGTTCCCTGTGGTCAGTATTTAGCAGAGCTATCTCATACTGCTATTAAAATTGGGTGGTGTGTATTTTTTCTTCTTCTGGAATCTTAGTTTAACTTTGAACAATGAGATGCATCATTATTTGAAAATGAGTGCAAAATTGTTGATACTGTGTCACTCTTTAGAGAGCAGCGCTAGACAACAATGTTGACATTCTACCCATTTAATTTCAATGGCATCAAGATCATTTTAAAGAAATATTTTTTTCCCACCAAGTTAAGGTGTCTTCATATCCCCAACCTTCTAATGCAAGTGGTAATATTTAATATTACCGCGTTAAAGCCACTAATCAAGTCACCATGGACACAATATGCTTTATAAACAGCTATACAGTAGGTTGGTTTTTAATATTTTTTTTGTATTTGTCTTTTATTAAGGAATAATTGACTACATGATTGCACAGGCTGGTCCGCCATCTAAGCAAGTCCAGACAGTGAAACAAGTCCAGGAGTTCTTGAAAGATGGTAATGATATTGTAGTCATTGGCGTTTTCAGTGACAACCAGGAAAAAGAAATTCAGCTTTATCAAGATGCAGGTAACCTTTATTTCTGATGTAAAAGTGCACTTCTAGTTTATGGATTGCAACCGATCACCATTATTGTGTACAGTTGTCTAACTTAATTTCTCTCTTTTCTTCTTTTAGCACATTCTCAGTGCACATAGGTCAACTTTTTAATGACATGTGAAGTATTATATGAACATGTAAAATTGTCTAATTAGTCCTACTCTTCCTACAAAAACATACCAGGGCACACTTCTTATGCCCTTTAGCATTTGTACAATAATACCTGATGGAATCTAAAATTGCAAACATGGATTATGGAATGCATTGGTATAAACTACTGCAATTTGCTTCTTGCTTCATTTGTACTTGCTGTAAAAGATGCTTCCCAATATGTGTGGGTTTTTTTTTGAGAATAGAAAACAGATCACATTATGTTCCCATTGAAAATTGGCAACCTACTGCATTTGCTTGCTTGAAATAAATACAGTCATATTAAAGTGTTGGAAATTCAAAATTAACCATCACCGGTCGGCTACATTTCCTTTGTTGGACCACTCCATAAGCATGCTGCAACTATCAAATTTATATTTTGTTCCCGTGGATAAAAGTAATGTTGATAACCCTTTTTAGAGGCTGTACAACGAATTCACATGTTTATAAATGTGCATTAAAATAAGGTAAATATGTTAAAGTTGAATTTCTAATCAGCAGTATCTGCAGTTACAAAAACTGCCAACTCCTTAGTAGGGCTTAGCATATTTTTTACATTGATGGAAAACAGCAACGTTTTTAAAGTACACCAAATGTTTTATATCACATACAAATAGACTTGCATTTCTTGCTGATCCTGTCTGACGAGAAGCTCTTCAAACCGGATCTGTTACATTGAGGTGACCAACATAGGTCCTTCAGACCTTATACTTAGGGTGACATGTTAGTGGTGCTTTCAAGAGTAAAAAAAAAAAAAGACAGTTCGTTTAAGTATAAAGTCCCTACTTTTATTAACTGGCATAATATGATGCTTGATACTTTATTTTAAGACCGAGATGGGGAACCTTCAGCCCTCCAGCTGTTGAACTACACATCCCAGCATGCCGTGCTACAGTTTTGATATTTGTCCATGCTAAAACTGTTGTAGAGCATGCTGGGATATGTTGTTCAACAACAGCTGGATGACCAAAGTTCCCCATCCCTGTTTTAAGATATCTAGAAAAGTTTTCTATTTTATAAAAACTTTTCTATTAATGTAAGTGCCCAAACACCTTATCAGTTTTTGTTTTTTCTCCTGCCTCACATGCAAGTAGAAAAAAAAAAAAGATGATTTTTGTTCTTGATTGAAAATATCTCTGGAAGAGGACCACAACTAGTTTTTAGGGCTATTGAGGTTGACATTTTTCTGTAGTTGCCGGCCATTGACTGCGTCATGAGGCACAGTTTCCTTGCCCTTGAAAGCTGGGATGAGTAAGGTTAGACGTACTCAGGCTGCAGTCGCAAAGGGACACCACGACCAATGGTCTCAATATTGCTCTTGTACTGAGATCAAATTGCAGTTAGATGTGATTGCAAATGCAGGCAGGGTGGTATGCACCCCCTCCTGCATTTGCATTGCTTAGGGTTTGCATATGATAAACTCTTTGTGCTGTCTAACTCCACTACCTGGTAGGACCTCTACAATCGTAGCAATTTTGTGAACAAATTGAACTTTAATTTTAGTGTTTTGGATTAATGTGAAAAAATGCCTTATGGCTTAAAAACAATAAATATACTGTAAAACCATCAAATTCAAGCTTATGTTGCTATTGCTGGTCGCCCTGCTTATTGTACGTATCCATTTGAGGGTTTAATTAATATGTTCAGCTTAAGATTTCAATTAACAACATGTTACGAAGCAGTTCATTAGTGACCTGCTCTATATGCATCCATAACTGGTAAACCAATGAACATCTACATTTTTTTTATTGCTGTAACCCTTTTAGCATACAACATGGTGGGTGTATGTGCGTATATATATGAATGAGCCCATTTCTAGGCTGAATCGACTTCTACTACTATGGCTAAACAGTGTATTTGTAATTGACACTGAAAAGCGCATTTAATTTAATCCTATTTATTTGCTATGTTTTAATCTGCATTTCAATATATTTCAGCAAATTCTTTACGGGAAGACTTTAACTTTCACCACACCTTCAGCACAGAGATAGCCAACTTCCTGAAAGTGCCTACTGGGCAGCTGGCTGTAATGCATCCTGATCGATTTCAATCAAAATATGAGCCAAAGAAATTCATTTTTGCAATCAAAGTAAGTGATTTTGTGTTTTACAATTCATGGTGGTTTATTTGTTCTGTTCTCAGTAACCTGGAGACATGCTGGGACTACTTTACTTGTTTTATGTTTTCACCTATACAGTATGAGGAACCAGTTTCTAAAACTGTACAGGACCAAATGTATTTACATCCCAGATGAATGGATGATTGGTCATACTGTTTGTCTGGGATTTATAATACTGCTAATCCTTATTTGTCCACCTGCAGTAATATGTCACAATGTTTTTCAATCAGATTCATTATTAGAACCACAGCTTTTTTCAAGTTCCCATTATGTTTTCAATAATCAAGTGTAAGCACTGAAGATAAAACGGTAATCCATCTTTTAGGACTGTATTGAATTCAATATAATTAAATATTGCTACAACTGTACTTAAGGAGGAGATACATTTGCAGTCACACAAGATACAATAATGCACATTATCAAGAGTGTGGACAACATAAAATGTTGAACAATTGTTAACTCTTTGAGTGCCAAGTCAATTTGTCAAAATTGGTGTGAACATTGCCAAGCAAACCTTTTTTTATTCATCATAATGACCTGTAATGTTTGCCGTTCTATAGGAAATATAATCTCTTTTTACACAACGTTTACTTGAGTTTATATAACAAATGTTAGCGACGCTGGCATTTTTAGCGGATATTCTGCACATCACTTAGAGATGTTGACACATTTTTTTGTGCATCTCTCATGGATGTTGCAATTTTTAGCAGATATTTGCGTGTCTCACAGATGTTGGCACTCAAAGGGTTAACCTTTACTGACTTAGGTGTTGGTTCTCACAGCTTTTCTGGGGCCTTACACTTTAAAGCGTATTGGCATGACATATAAGAGTAATGTATTTAAAAAGGTGTTTAGGCACAATACAGTGCTGGCATCTTCATAGACATCAGTGACCTCCTAGTTTCTTTGGCTGTGCACTTGTCCAAGGTCACATCTCCCAAGGACTGGATAAGTGTGTACCCTCCTGTTAAGTAAACATGATTGAAAACCGGGAGATCCAACCCTCCACAGATATTGCTGTGTGGATGCTACTGAAACCAGAGTTGGTCTTCAGAACCAGCAGAGGGCATGGTGGCAGGACCAGAGCCTTTACCTGCAGAATTCCCTTTTCAAACATTGCTGTGTCACTACTTTTAACAGTCAATATGGCTATGGTAAGCTGTGAATGGTGCCCCAAACCAATGTGCCAGCATGAGGCCGTGTCAGTCAGCCCAGTGGAAGAGCACAGCGAAGCTTTTGAAGATGGAAGCCAGGACAAAGACCAGAGTTTCCCCTGGCATTTTCTAAGCTCTTTTGCATGGCCTGCACCATCCAGGTGAAGGTGCAGCAAAACAATTAAATAAAAACAAAACACCACATTTTGGAATAATTGTTTATTTTTGTTTATTTTTTAACAGGCTGGCTCACAGGTACCAGTGTGTCCTTGATATATGGGCATGTTAGTACTTGTGATTCTCCAAGTGCCATCATGCTGGGGCTGGCCTGCTGGGACCTGTATACTGCCATGAGAACATTATTAATGTATAAAATAATGTGAATTCTCCACTCACTGCCAGCAGGGCATATCCCTGGGCTTTTTGCTTGTTTAGAAGGATAGTTCCATTTCAGTTTTTGGGGTTCCACCTTTTTTGAGGAATTCAGGCCCTGAGCAGACCCCCACACTGGAAAATAGTTGTAGCCCCATGCTGGTCGTTTTCTCTTATTTCCATTACTCGATAAGGCTGAGAGCTCTCCATTCCCCAAAGTTAAATTCCTTTTTTAAGCAGATACAGATTGGAAGTCTGCTGCAAAAAAAAAAGGCATGAATTGTATCTATTAGTAAATCTAATCTGCTGACATTTGAAAAAGTTTATACCTAGCTGGATCATGTCACTGTTTCTACCTTGGTTTTGAAGTGCCTCAGTACCTCAGGGATCAGTCTTTGAGCCACTTGTCTGAAGTCTTAAGCCTCTCTAGTTTCTACATGATATGCAGTGAGTGTGGAGCACCCAGGTAGGCAAATGAACATGGCCTCTTGTTTTCGGTCTGTCTCATTGAAACCTCCTTTTTATGTTTCAGTTGGGAAAGGAGTCTAATTCTGTTTACCAGTGGGCAGACCATGGCTCTAAGCCAGTAGATGTGGAAGGTGCATATATGCTTTACTACTTTCTAAGAAGCCATTACATAATTCATGAGACCCTTATAAGTTGCTTTACCAGACTGGTCATAAATTAATGATCAGTGGTCTGTTTTATCTTCAACATGTTGATCATACAATTTTCTGTTTTTTAAAATTTCACGACATTCCCTGAGCATTTCCCATTACTAATTACTTTGTAGCCTGCAGCAGTTTCACTAACTGTAGTATGGGATGCTCTGAAAGTTTGAGTATGCTTACCTTTACTTTGTCTTTTGGGTACATAAATCACGTGGCCCTATATTCACTTAGAATAGAGTAGCCGTTGGACTCTTGTGACCGAGCCCACTCCCAGTTGTTCCACTCTAAGGCCTACAGTATGTACTTTCAAATATTCTTTTGAGGGTCCCATTGTATTTCAGATTAGGTTGAACAACACCACAAACTAGTAAATACATAAATAAAAATGCATCAACAAGTAACTATTGTATGTTCTTAAGTGTCTTTTTGTGGTTGAACTCTTTTCAGTCAATTTTTTTTTTTTTTTTTAAATTAACTATTGTATGTTCTTAAGTGTCTTTTTGTGGTTGAACTCTTTTCAGTCAATTTATTTTTTTTTTTAAAAATTTTTGTAATTCGAACATTCTGGTTTAAATTGGAATTGATTTTTATCTTTTTATAAAAAAAATGGTCTACATTGAATGTTGAACGATTTTAATGGTTTTAATTTTAAAGTGGCTCACCTTTTGATCTGCTACTAGCACTAGGGCTGTTGAGCCTGACTAGAAGTTGGACCTGAAGGGGTTTAAAATAAAAAAAACTTGTTCAAACCAGAACTTTCGTTATACAGACAGATTTTTAACTGCCATCTTAGCCATTGTATTTTATTGGCTAGTACTGTGATGCACTGTACCAATCACTATCTTTTTGTCCTGTCGAAAAAACTGCATTGGGAGTGGTTCTTTGCATTGGATTGACAATTTAGAGATCACTTCAGAATGTAGTGAAGTTAGATTTATGTGATTTTAGAGTTATTATAATTTTCATGTTTGCTATTTAATTATTTTTTTTCCCGTAAACTTCTTTTGCAGGATTCCACATCTGAGGAAGATATTAAGGAACATGTTACTAAGCATGCTGTACCTTTGGTTGGCCATAGATTAACCTCTAATGAAGCTAAAAGATACACAAAACGTCCCCTTGTTGTTGTATATTACACAGTAGATTTTAGCTTTGACAATCGTGCCGGTAAGTCAACAATATAACCAAATTTAGGCAAAGGTAAACAACTTTTTTTTTTTAAACCTTATTTGGAGTGAAAGACCTAAAAGCAGATACCGAAGACATGCTGAAATGTAGTACTTTATATAAATATTGCTGCTAATGTTTGTAAAATCTTCAGACCTGTATCATAACACAAGACATTCTGGATAATGGACCTTATTCAGATCTGAGCTCAGTACATTTGTTTGGAAAATAGGCAAAACCATGTGCACTGCAGGTGGGGCAAATGTAACATGTGCAAAGAGTTAGATTTGTGTGAGTTATTTTGTTTCTGTGCAGGGTAAATACTGGCTGCATTATTTTTACACTGCAATTTAGATTTCAGTTTCACCACACCACACCCATCTGCCCCACCTGCAGTGCACATGGTTTTGCCCATTTTCCAAACAAATGTACTGAGCTCAGATCTGAATAAGGCCCAATGTGTATGTGGCGAGAAGAATGTTAGAATACCAGGTGGCACACAGAGGAACTTGAAGTTATATGTTTTATATACCGTTCCATTCAGATCTTGTTTTTTGGTAACACAGGAGAGATTTATTCATAGCTTACTACTCAGTGTAAAACTTAATATGTATATATTACTGCTTTGAAAAAAACAGCTCTCTACATATTTCGTTTCAGGAACCCAGTATTGGCGGAGCAAAGTCTTGGAAGTGGCAAAAGATTTTCCAGAGTACACCTTTGCGATTTCCAATGAGGATGACTATGTATCCGAGTTGAAAGAGCTTGGATTAAGTGACAGTGGAGAGGAAGTGAATGTTGCCATTCTAGATGTCAATGGTAAAAAATATGCTAAAGAGCCCGAAGAGTTTGATTCAGATTCACTTAGAGATTTTGTGTTGGCTTTTAAAAAAGGTAAGTTATACATTTATCCAACATTTCCACAACAGTTAGAAACTTAAATGTCATACGATTCAGAAGTAATGTACAAAATACACACAGAGATTTACTAGATAGATAGATGCTGTAGCCCTGGCACTCGCTGTAAGTAACTGCTACCTGGGTGCCTCGCAACCCTCTGCTGAGGGAGAATATGAGGTATAGGCTGGCTGGCACTCCTGAGGCTTTTCATATGAGCATTACGTGCTGTTAAATAATATCACCAACACTATTCCAGTGTTGGTGTTATTATAAAACAGCACGTAATGCTCATATGAAAAGCCTCAGGAGTGCCAGCCTATTATATGTATGTATGTCCGGGGACGGGCACTCCTTGCTTCCAATAAGTAGAAATTGCCGGATGCAGCGCATAGGTAAATGTGTAGATAGCTAGGGGGGGGGGGGTTTGCGGCACTCTCTCAGACTTGTTCAAAATAAGCTCACACAATATTCACGTACCAATTTTCAGATTTTTGGTTTCAATTTTTTTTTCTCATATCACTTTGAATTTTGTGATGGATCTGCACAAAAAAGTCTAGCACATTAGGAGTATGTTTCTGCAGAGTATGCTAAACAAAAAAAGTTAAATTGACCAGTAAATGTTAAAAGCCCTACATACAGTAGATTAATATGAAATTATTTTTTACTTGCATTTGGAGCCATTGCCACCAGGAAAGGCATACATTGTCATGAATGTTTGAAGGAGAGAAAACTGTTAGGTGTAAGATTGCAACCAGAATCAAATTCATATGGATCCATTGGGACACTCATTATCGTATCCCTGTTCTGAAGCAGGGGAAATACATAGAAATATTTTTTACACTAGCTTTGTTCTGTATATAAAGCACTGTGTTTGTTTTATAGAAATTAGTACTGTGGAACCATTCAAGACACTTTCTAAGAAAATACCACTCTCTAAATTCTTTATCCTGTAGGATAGGGTGTGGTATGGGACTCCGACAGTCGGGATCCCGACAGTCATTATCCCGACGTTGGGATCCCGACTGCCCGGAGTCAGACAGCATGGCGAGTGCAAAAAAGCCCCTTGCGGGCTCGCTGCGCTTGCCACGCTGCGGGCACGGTGGCTCGCTACGCGAGCCACCTATTCTATTCTCCCTCTATGGGGCTCGTGGACCCCCACGAGGGAAAATAGCGGGTGGCTGTCGGTCACCCGGCTGCCGGCGTTTTGACAGTCGGGATGCCGACGTCAGGTAAATGACTGTCGGGATCCCGACTGTCGGGAACCCATCCGGCACCCGTAGGATAACCTCTTGTAAGATTAAAGTCAAAATGTGAACATTGCATTTTCTCGTGTTCTATTAGTAGATTTATTTTTCTTTTTAGCATTCATTGCTTTAATCATTTGGCATTCTAATAACTTATGTAATATAATTTTTTTTTTTTTGCTCAGGAAAACTCAAGCCAGTGTTAAAATCCCAACCTGTACCCAAGAACAATAAAGGCCCTGTGAAGATAGTGGTTGGGAAAACATTTGAAGACATTGTAATGGATGCAAAATCAGATGTTCTCATAGAATTTTATGCCCCATGGTGTGGCCACTGCAAATCACTTGAACCAGTTTACAATGACTTGGGTAAAAAGTACAAATCAGTGCAAAATATTGTTATAGCCAAAATGGACGCTACTGCCAATGACATACCCAATGACAAATACAAAGTAGAGGGATTTCCTACAATATATTTTGCACCAAAGAACAATAAACACAACCCAATTAAATTTGATGGTAGTGACCGAGATTTAGAGGGATTTTCAAAATTTATTGAGGAACATGTTACAAAGTCAAAGAGAAAAGAAGAACTTTGAAGTTTTGTGTGTGATTAATATTTAATTTAGTATTTTGTTTTCCATGAATTGTATCAATACTTTATGTAATTGCTGTAAATGTCCCAAATTACCTGGCTATGAGTATTTTGCCAACACTTGAAATAAAGTTTAGTATTAAACATACCGTTATATTTGGTCTAGCACTGTAAAACTAAAATTTCCATGTATTATATTTTTATTTTTTTTATTTTGCTTTGGGCTGATCATAAATCGCAGTAATTTTTATTTTATATTTTTATTAAACTGACAAGCAACAGATTTTTTTTTTTTTTAAGAACTATTTGGTAATGTTTGATATTTTGCAGAAAAGTAACTGAAATAAAACAAATGACACTGATGTTAATGTTTGCCACCTGATTATTGTGCTGGTTTGTTAAAGGCCTAATCCTCTATTCTCTCTCAAATAGTGAATAATTGTCTACATTGAAAAAACAATATATTTTGGATGGAAAATAACTTAGCAGGCTTTTCCAAACCATTCCCACCCCACCCCCCTCCTCATGGATGATTACAATAAACTCCAGACATGAAAAATAAAAAGTTATTTTCATATATTATAATTTACACACAACACAATAATTAAATATTTAGGCAACAAAAATGACATTGCTACTTTTTCTATTATTTTGAACCTCTGTATTCTAGAAAAACGTATTCATTTAGAATGTATGGAAAGTCTTGCTTGACCAAATTGTAGTATTCTCATCTTCGTGATGCACAAAGTTGGCAAGTTGTTTAAATACATTTATTAGTTCATTACAGGTCCTTGCAAATCTAGACCAGAAAAAATACCCACCCAAATTCCTCCTGCACATTCGAACAGTCCAGTCCATTTAATAAGATTTACATTCTGCATGATAGTGGAAATCTTAATTACATAGATTTGCAAAGATATGTTTAAGGGCCAGGTGCACTACGTTTTGAAAGTGATACAATGGAGAGTGAGAAACAGCCAGCCAATCAGCTCCTACCTGCCATGTCACAGACTGTGTTTGAAAAATGTCAGGCAGGAGCTGATTGGTTGGTTGTTTATCACTCTTCATCTTTTAAAGCTTGGTGCATCTGGCCCTTGGCCACTAGCCACTTCTTTGTGTCTCTGCTTGGTGGTCCTAACACTACAGGATAACACTGTAGTACCCTATGTGGTTTGTACATTTTGTGTATTGCTACATGATGGCACACATAATTTAAAATTGTATTTCAGCTTTCAATACAGGCTGTTGTATGGCATTTACAGAGAATTGGTGTTGGGGATCTTAAATCCACTAAATTAGCTATTTTTTTAAATAATTGGAGGATTCGTCACAGCGTTAACAATTGCAAATTTGTTACAGTATATCAGTCTGACTAGGAAACACTTTAGCAATAACGACACAAGATTAATTATTAATTAGGTTCGTATATATAGATTCAGCATAAGTATAAACCCATACGTATAAAGAAAGAACAAGTCAAAATAATAAATATACAATCAAATAATTAGTAGAGCTGGCATCCCAGCTGTTAAAAGAGAAGCAATAGATTAGTATTCAGTAGCAGCAGTTTTGTGCAGGCATCAGTGTAATAGTGGGGGGAAAATAGTTCAGTAGTTCCCATATACAGCCATTATAATACATCTAAATAGATGTATACACAGAAATTGGTCACACCAAGGGATGCCACAATAGATAATGAAAAAATGTATTTATCTCTTACATATAAATTATTTGTTTATAGTAATATTCATCAGTCCAGAAGCTTTCCCTAAAATTATAAACAGAGAAAACCATAACGCAAATGGTTTAAAACAGGGGTGGGGAACCTTTTTTTGTGCCAAGGGCCGTTTGTATGGGGAAAAAATTTATCTTACAAATTGTCCTGCTGCAGCCATCCCACTCTCCAGTGGCTGCTGCTGAATAGGACTGACAGTCTCCGGCTGCTGTCGATTTAAGAGGAATAGTGTGAGAACTACTTATCTCTCGCAAGAATTCCCCTGTTCTTATCTCCCGGCAAAGCCGCCAGGCGGGTGGGCGGGCCACGCATACGGCATTGGGCCTGAGGTTTCCACCCCTGGTTTAAAACCATGAATATTTGATAGCCAATAAATGCATTCACATGGATCTGAGTGTTACACAGCTTTATATGGACACCGAAAGTCCTACATGGATAAATCTCTCCAACCAGATTATGTCCAGTAATTCTCTAATAGTTCAAAACTGTATGTTTAACAATACACTTATCACAGATGTGCACTCACATGAAGGCAAATAAAAAAAAACACCTTTTAGAAAGTGTTTGGCAAACACTGGATACGGATAACTGCTCAGGGTGATACTTGCTGTCGCTGAGCCTGGGTATCGGCTCCTCCAATGGCTCCCAGATGATTACAAGTTTTTCCCCAAATGTTCCTCAGGATCCATTTAGATCAGGCATGTCCAACGTTGGCCCTCCAGATGTTGTGAAACTACACATGCTTTGCAATAGTTTTAGCATTCTCTAATAGCAAAACTGTGGCAAAGCATGCTGGAATGTGTAGTTTCTCAACATCTGGAGGGCCAACGTTGGACATTCCTGATTTAGATGGTGTTCCTTTCAGCTTGAATGTGTTTTCAGACCATAAAGATCCTTCCTCAGAAGCTGTGGGACACCATCTCCATGGAGCCCTATTTAAATGGTAACTACTAATTACTTGGATGACTGATTCTGGTCAGCCCCGGCTGGAGGACATCTGCTGGAAGTGGCCGGTCCATCATATTATTCATGATCCCTTAACTATGTGATCCTGACATGTTAACATTAACACAGCAATTTAACATATTACATATCATATCCATAATGTACAATAGGAGCGTCTAGCTCTTTAGAGATTGGTAAAAGTCATTTGCGGCAGCTGAATAGTCCTTTTTACCGAAAACGGAAGTCCACTTCTTTATGCATTCCAGCTGTCACATAACAAGTCTGTAATAGTGTTCAACTTTGTGCGCTACCTACCTCCTATCACTCCAAAAGTTAAGAATTTTTTTATATATATCTTTTTAGCATTTTTTTCTATATCGAACTTTTTTATATGCGAAACTTTTTATATATGTAACTGGAAGCGTGGTGTAACTAGAAATGTTGTGCCCTCCTTCCAAAAAAGTTCAGCGTCTCTCCTCCCAATGATTCTATTGGCCGCCAAACTCGGCTAGGCGGCCAATAGAATCATTCAAAGCAGAGACGCTGAAGATGCAGCATCAGCATCTCTCTGGCTAGTTCATCAGACAGGTAGCAGCGAGAGTAGACGCATTTTTTTTTGTTAAAGAAGACCTGGACTACGTCGGATCAAGAGGACAGATCTTTGCCTGAGGACCTTGGTGAGTAGGATTTTCTTCCACAGGTCCCCCTATGGATTTCTTCAGATCCTGGACTCTTCAGCCCAGGAGCATCGGACCCAGGGACCTACCTACGGGCTCAATATAGGTAAGTATCAGTATGCGTGGGCTTTGGCTGTATTAAAGTTTTATTTTTAATGGGTGTCAGTGTGTTTATTTAACTATTTCTTTTACTGTGGAACTACAAGTGCCAGCGGGCCCTTTAATGTCCCGCATGCTGGGACTTGTGGTTCTCCAAGTCCCAGCATGCGGGGGAGGCTTGCTGGGACTCATAGTTCCACGGTATAAGAAAATCGTCTTTCATCTATTTTTTTTTACACAGAATCAGCTCGATGCCCACAACGAGGACAGCCCCGGGCTTCAGCATGGGCAGGTAAGTTCTGGAGGGGGGACCCCTTCTTTGGGGGGGTCACCACTCCCTCAGGACCCCTGCCCATACTGACTGGTCAGGGGGATAAATGCTTTGGCCGGCGCGACTTGTATAAAAAGTCTCCCCCCCGGCTGTGGCATTACCCTGTTGGCTGGTTGGGCCCGGTGCTGGTTGTTGAAATACGGGGGACCCCTACTCATTTTGTCCCCCGTATTTTGGGAACCAGGACCGGCCCTTGAGCCTGGTGCTGGTTTTATAAAATCCAGGGGACCCCTATTTGGTTTGCCCTGTGATTTTATGAAACCAGGACCGGCTCTTTGAGCCCGGGGCTGGTTATGCTCAGGAGGGGGGACTTTTTTATTTAACTTTGTTGTAAATTTTTAAACAAAAAAAAAGCACAGATCACAATGATCTGTGCATGTCTCTGACCAATTCGCACATCAGAACCTGGTCTGAAAAAAGTGTGATTTATAGACACCTCAAAAGTGCGATTTTCATTTGCGCATTTCATTAAATATGCGTTTTGCATACTATTCTGTCTCTGACCAATTCGCACATCAGAACCTGGTCTGAAAAAAGTGCGATTTAAAGACACCTCAAAAGTGTGATTTCCGTTTGCGCATTCCATTAAATATGCGTTTTGCATACTTTTCTATGCGAAAACATCTGGATGCGATAAAAATGCACATTTTTCCCGCACATTGACAAAATGCGAGTTTTCGGAAAAATTGCAATTTACGGGACTCTGCGCACCCAATTAAATGGAAGATTTGAGGAAAAAATGCGATAACGCCATTTTGTTTCCTAATTATCGCCGAAAACACAGAATTGGACTCTATGAAATGTCACCCATGGTTCCTTCCAACACTGGAAAGTGTTTGAAATGTTGCTCCATGAATGCTCTGTTTTTTTCCAGTTTTTGGAGTTGCCACAAAATATAGAATATAGCTCCCATGTGGGAGCTATATTCCAAATAATCTCAAAATAATTTAGCTCTTTTATGTATTAGTAGGTGTGTGTGTGTGTGTGTGTGTGTATGTATGTGTGTTTGTGCACAAGGGGGGGGGGGGGCGATAAAAAAAATAAATAAACGCATTTTCATATCAGGTCAAAATAGCACAAAGATTTCAATAAGAATTGTTTGAGGAGGAATTCTAGCAGAATGGGAGTCCTAACTAATGGGCTTCATAACATGTCCGCAGATAAGAGTCTAAAGGAAGACAAACATTTCAGCTATAAGCTTCCTTATGAGAAATTATGAAAAATTACTGACATACATGTGCAACAGTATTCAAAGGTGGTCATAACAAGGTAAGCTATCTCATAAAAGAAATTGTGAACATATACTTATATACATATACTTGTGTACCAGTATGAAAAACTGAGCGTTATTAGCATCCTTTATAGGCTCACACCTTGGAGTGATAAACATGGGCACTATATTGCCTGTGTAGGCCTGAATCTTAGATTCCTCTTTTTTTTCCTGGCAGGCAGCAGTATCCATAATGGGATCGGTGGTAACTGAGTTGGGAGTCAGTCGAGCCACCAAGCGATCAAAATGCATATCTAAATAAGGTAATAGAATGTCACACAATGTCTGAGTCAGAGTGTTGAGTGAGGGAGCATCCACTGATAGCAAAGTTGGAACTTCCATGTTTGCAGAAACCAGGTTGGGATGAAATCCAAATAATAATTCTGACCCAAAAGGCACCTCCAGCCCAGCAATTACCCTGTTGGGAAGTGTAAAATGTGCCTCCTTTATCTCAAATCGAGTCACCACTGTGTAGAACAGGCATCAGAAAGGAAAATAATAAACGGAGGTTGTCGAAGGTGCTTCACCCAGCTAATTCCTGCCAGGTAGTGCACTGAAGTGTGAGGGAGGGCAGGGCATGTAAGTGTTACCTCAGTCTGGGTGGCGTGAAGCTGTCGTCTGGGTCTTTTTTGGTGCATCTCCTTCAACTATATCCTCTTCCCACCGCACACACTACAACCGTTCGGACCAGTGCTTTTTAATATCTTTATTAGTGACATTGCAAATGGAATTGAGGGTAAAATGTGCCTTTCTACAGATGACACAAAAGGTCTGCAACATGGTAGACACACCAGGAGGGGTAAAACAAATGATGGATGATCTAGGTAGATAAGAGGAATGGTCAAGAGCATGGCAACTACAGTTTAATGCCAAAAAATGCAAAATCATGCACTTGGATCTCAGAAATTTAAAGACTAAA
The DNA here is from genome assembly GCF_055691185.1 of Crinia signifera. NCBI lineage: Eukaryota > Metazoa > Chordata > Amphibia > Anura > Myobatrachidae > Crinia > Crinia signifera. The sequence goes on from NC_139221.1 coordinate 166,064,700, forward strand.
TATAGTACAAATGGCACTATAATGGAAATGACTAAGGAGGTGGATCTAGGAGTCACTATTTCAGGTGACTTAAAGTCAGGCAAAGTTACAAAGCAATGAAGAAGGCAAGTCAGATGCTTGGCTGCATAGGGAGAGGAATCAGCTGTAGAAAGAAAGAAGTAATAATGCCACTGTATAGGTCATTGGTACAACCTCATCTTGAGTACTGTGTTCAGTTCTGGAGGCCATATCTCCAGAAGGATATAAATACATTAGAGACTGTACAACGAAGGACAACTAAAATGGTGCATGACCTACATCACAAAATGTACCAGGGAAGACTAAAATATCTTAATATGTATACTTTAGAGCAGAGAAGGGAAAGGGGGGACATGATAGAGACTGCCATATATATCAGGGGTTTTCAACAAGGTACAGGTGGAAGACATTGCTCACAGGAAGAGGAGCAACAGAACACAAGGACATGCACTGAAACTAGAGGGAGGAAGATTCATCGGAAATTTGAGGAAAAATTACTTCACAGAAAGAGTAGTGGATAAGTGGAATAGCCTCCCATCAGAGGTGGTAGAGGAAAATACAGTAGAGCAATTTAAACATGCTTGGGATAAGTATACTGATATTCTTACAAAGAAATATGATTAAATATGGTTTGAGGTAACATGTTTAAAAAAGGGGCAGACTAGATGGGCCAAGTGGTTCTTATCTGCTGTAAAATTCTATGTTTCTATTCCTTTGTCCAAGTCTTTAATCTTTACATTTCTTTATACATGTTTTAGTATAAGTTTTGGTAATATGTGAGTGGGATTAAATGTGACTGATAATTGTTTAGTCTATTCCGCAACCTGTCGCCTCTATTCGCATTTAATCCATCTGAAGGTTGCAAGAAACGCACTTTACTATTTATCTTGACTTAGCAGTTGATTTTATTATGTACAATTATTTCAGTCATACAAAACTTACATTTCTGCTGTATGTATAGTATCCAATCACAACGATCACATGTATTTTATATTATATTTATGAAAAACCCAATAAATGCATTTAAAATGCATTTAAAGAAAATGCTTTCAACAAGACAAGTAAAAAAAAAAACATCAGGAATAAGACTCAACCTAAGTGACAACATAACAGCGAAAATGACTAACTATCCTTACTAATTACCACTGAGTCACCTGATCTTTCAAGCAATTATGATTCTTTTTTTTAATTTAAACTCATTATTCTGCAATTTCCAAAGTAAAGTTTATTGAAAAAGCCAGAAATCATGGTAAATGCATTGAAAAAGCGAGAAACCATCTAAAAGATATTGAAAAACAAAACAGAAATTATAGTAAAATCCACAGAAAGGTTAGGACTTTTTCAATACACTTAAAGTGGTTTTCATCTTTTCCAATGCATTTACATTGATTACCGGCTTTTTCAATAAACTTTACATTGTTTCCCTATGAAGGTTTTGGTGGTATTTGAATAAGGCAAGCCGTCTGGGTAAGGCCTGTTTTCCTAAATGTTGTCACCACACCTAATAGATACCAGATTGAAACAGAAACAGGAAAACTGGACCAAACCTGTGGCACTAACAAAATTAGTATAGTAAGTGACAAAACAAGGAAAATGATATGTCCCTTAATAATTCTAGAGATTGTGCAGGTATCCTTTTCTCTTGCCGATATCATGACCATAGAATCCTTGACATAGTCATGTGAATTAAAGAAACAAAAAGAACCAATGCACCCATTCATATCCATTTGGATGCAATTCCGACCTGGAATCCCTGTTCATCTAATTTACAAACAGGTCAATTCATACAAGTTTGTACAAATGGGAATCTCATCCGAATTTGGCATTACATATGGTTACACCCTTAATAGAACTCGGCCGCATTTTTCCATAACCTTTAATTATTTCGGCAAATTTACTATACAGTAGATTCGTATTTTCAATTACGAACGTAATTTCTAGAAATGATGTCCGTAAATCATGGTAATTCGTATTTTATTATGAACATCAAATATGTTATCTTTTGAAGCTAGATTCACATGTGAAAATAGTAAATAATCACTGCAAAACTTAAGTGTGTGGTCTATAAAAGCCCATTTAGTACAACCATGCACTTCTCTGCCTTTTTCACCATGCCTGCTTCTGTGTTGGATGATGGATGATTTGTTAATAGTTGGTGCTGTGAGATATCTGAGGCTCTGCCAGCAGCACAGAAGAATACGCCAGGGTCAGGAAACTGAGCATAATCAGAAGGTTGTGCAGATACTGCGAAGGCCTCATTTATTTCATGCATGTTGTAACTTCAATGCGATGCCAGATGATGAGGTTATACAGATCGTGACAACATTCTCCATCTGAAGAACCTCATAAGACTGGAGCTACAACCTGAGACAGCGTTCAATATGTCACTGGTAGAGGCACCTGCATCTCAGTCAGAGCCCACATTCTCCCGCTGCCTGATGCAGATGTTGGAGCCTTTATAGTGCAGGTCTTCAACCTGTGGCCCTCCAGATGTTGTGGAACTACATGTCCCAGCATGCCCTGACAGTTTTGGCATGCTCTTATAGGAATAAATGTGGCAATGCAGGTTGGAACATGTACTTTCACAACATCTGGAGGGCCACAGGTTGAAGACCCATGCTTCATAGCCACACTGCTGACTATCCTTCCCTAGCCAGGAATCACGGTGGAATGATGTCAGGGCAGCATTCTATCATATCGAGATCACTAGAGATAGCCAGTGTTTCTTCTTCAATCGTCATCATGCACCTAGTACCAATGTACAGGTGGTCTGTGATGCAAATCTGAAATCATGAGAGTGTTTACTAGGTTACCCTGGCTCATGCTATGATTCCTACACTACATCCTCAGACAGTCAATCCTCTATGATAAATTTGAAGCCATCCAAATGTCAGAGGGCTGGCTGCTGGATAAGTAACTGGATCATAGGACCTTACTGCATTGCAAAGTACTCCATCAATGTTTTTAAGGTGATGCTGGGTATCAGTGTTATTCTTGGCTTCTGATTCCACTGTCATTTTCTAATTCCGATTCTGAACACAATTAGAAACCTGCACATAAGGCCACTTGATGTGTGATTGAAAGATGTTTTGGTGTACTAAAATCTCACTTTCGCTGTCTTGATAAGTCGGGTGGTCTTTTGCTGTATAGTCCTGCAAAGTTGTCTCAAATTGTGTTCCGCTGCTGTTTTCTCCTCAACATCTGTGTGGACCAACATCTGCCACATGATGTTGATGCAGAAGATAGTGAGTAAGTGGAAAAATTAGAACCAACAAGCAACAGTAGGAGTACAGTGAGGCAGTAAGCCATAGACCAGCACTTCAGTGGTAAGTGCATCACCTAAACTTTTAAATATAACTAATAATACACATATACTGTATTGATATTATATTGAGACATAGGGCCTTATTCTAGTTCACTCTTTCTGACAAAATCCTTCTTAGATGGACAAAACCATGTGCACTACAGGGGGGCAGATGTAAAATGTGCAGAGAGAATTAGATTCGGGTGAGTTATTTTGTTTCTGTGCAGGGTAAATACTGACTGCTTTAGTTTTACACTGCAATATAGATCTCACTTTGAAGTAAAACCCCACCCAAATCTAATTCTCTCTGCACAAGTAACATCTGCCCCACCTGCAGTGCACATGTTTTGTCCATCTAAGAAGACAGATTCTGTCAGAAAGAGTGAACCAAAATAACCCCCATAATGATTGGTATTGGCAGTTAAATAATGTTTCTTAAAACTTACATCAATAGTGGTTGTAAATATTTTTCTCCTCAATCAATTTATAAACGCACAAATGTTATATCTATATAAAATTGTGAAAAATGGATGTATATAATTTGTTTGGGGGTGATCCAGCTCTCCCTGTATTCAATAATGCTGCGCCGGGTGCCCGCTCCAGGGGGGGGGGGGGGGTGGGGGGGGGGAGTTTCGGGGGGGGGGGGGGGAGGACTGGTCCAGTTAGGATGGCCTGAGAGTCTCATTTATTCAAGACGCCTGGAGTGCTGCTTCCCCCCTTGTCCTTTATATGATTATACAATCATAATAGTAAAGTCCTTGGATTGTTTTATTATTGTCAAAATGAAAAATGTATGAACTGTGATTATGTATTTTTAAAGTTTATATTCTTATGTTTGTAGCAAACCCCTGATGAAGTCCTTGATAGAACGAAACGCGTTGGTAACGTTTGTTTACTAATTTGAAATATACTATTGAAGTCTTTTTATGGTCTGGAAAACCACCAATACCAAGTGGAATAAGACTTTTTAATAAATGTTTATAAATTTTGGACTTTGATGATTTACTTTGGAATTAACTAAAGGCTATTACAGAACCAATCACTGAAGGTTCAACAAGGGTGCCAACTTACAACTGTTGTCCACATTCTCCTTTCCCCCATCCAACAGGGGTCCTTGTAAGTCCGGCAGCCAAGAGTTAGTAATAAATAATAAGGTGGCGCGTAACAAGAGTCTGCTCCCTATATATATATATATATATATATATATATAGGTTTGGGAACAAATCACGGCACTCCAAGGATTTTGCAAAAAGTATATATTGTAGGGAAAACACACACCAACGTTTCGGAGCTTCGCGCTCCTTTTTGAAAAAGGAGCGCGAAGCTCCGAAACGTTGGTGTGTGTTTTCCCTACAATATATACTTTTTGCAAAATCCTTGGAGTGACGTGATTTGTTCCCAAACCTGCACATCTTTCGTCAAGGGCACCGGGGTCCCAGAACCACAGCAAGGAGAGTGCCAGGCCGCCGTCCCCCATATATATACAGTTGGGCAAAAAAGTATTTAGTCAGCCACCAATTGTGCAAGTTCTCCCACTTAAAAAGATGAGAGAGGCCTGTAATTTTCATCATAGGTATACCTCAACTATGAGAGACAAAATGAGGAAAAAAAATCCAGAAAATGACATTGTCTGATTTTTAAAGAATTTATTTGCAAATTATGGTGGAAAATAAGTATTTGGTCAAAAACAAACAAGCAAGATTTCTTGCTCTCACAGACCTGTAACTTCTTCTGTAAGAGGCTCCTCTGTCCTCCACTCGTTACCTGTATTAATGACACCTGTTTGAACTCTTTATCTATATAAAAGACACCTGTCCAACACTTCAAACAGTCACACTCCAAACTCCACTATGGCCAAGAGCAAAGAGCTGTCAAAGGACACCAGAAACAAAATTGTAGACCTGCACCAGGCTGGGAAGACTGAATCTGCAATAGGTAAGCAGCTTGGTGTGAAGAAATCAACTGTGGGAGCAATTATTAGGAAATGGAAGGCATACAAGACCACTGATAGTCTCCCTCGATCTGGGGCTCCCCGCAAGATCTCACCCCGTGGGGTCAAAATGATCACAAGAACGGTGATCAAAAATCCCAGAACCACACGGGGGGACCTAGTGAATGACCTGCTGAGAGCTGGGACCAAAGTAACAAAGGCTACCATCAGTAACACACTACGCCGCCAGGGACTCAAATCCTGCAGTGCCAGACGTGTCCCCCTGCTAAAGGCAGTACATGTGCAGGCCCGTCTGAAGTTTGCTAGAGAGCATTTGGATGATCCAGAAGAGGATTGGGAGAATGTCATATGGTCAGATGAAACCAAAATAGAACTTTTTGGTAACAACTCTACTCGTCGTGTTTGGAGGAGAAAGAATGCTGAGTTGCATCCAAAGAACACCATACCTACTGTAAAGCATGGGGGTGGAAACATCATGCTTTGGGGCTGTTTTTCTGCAAAGGGACCAGGACGACTGCTCCGTGTAAAGGAAAGAATGAATGGGGCCATGTATCGTCAGATTTTGAGTGAAAACCTCCTTCCATCAGCAAGGGCATTGAAGATGAAACGTGGCTGGGTCTTTCAGCATGACAACGATCCCAAACACACTGCCCGGGTAACAAAGGAGTGGCTTCGTAAGAAGCATTTCAAGGTCCTGGAGTGGCCGAGCCAGTCTCCAGATCTCAACCCCATAGAAAATCTTTGGAGGGAGTTGAAAGTCTGTGTTGCCCAGCGACAGCCCCAAAACATCACTGCTCTAGAGGAGATCTGCATGGAGGAATGGGCCAAAATACCAGCAACAGTTTGTGAAAACCTTGTGAAGACTTACAGAAAACGTTTGACCTCTGTCATTGCCAACAAAGGGTATATAACAAAGTACTGAGATGAACTTTTGTTATTGACCAAATACTTATTTTCCACCATAATTTGCAAATAAATTCTTTAAAAATCAGACAATGTCATTTTCTGGATTTTTTTACCTCATTTTGTCTCTCATAGTTGAGGTATACCTATGATGAAAATTACAGGCCTCTCTCATCTTTTTAAGTGGGAGAACTTGCACAATTGGTGGCTGACTAAATACTTTTTTGCCCCACTGTATATATATATATAAATGCAGGTGCTTAATGAAAAGCGGAGGCACTCACCAAAATGCAGAGGAGTCAGTCACTTTTATTCAGTGGTCATATCATAAGTCGACGTTTCGACCCATATAGGGCCTTTGTCAAGACAGAGCAAAAAAGATCCATGGGTACACCAAGAGAGAAGCTTCTCTCTTGGTGTACCCATGGATCTTTTTTGCTCTGTCTTGACAAAGGCCCTATATGGGTCGAAACGTCGACTTATAATATGACCACTGAATAAAAGTGACTGACTCCTCTGCATTTTGGTGAGTGCCTCCGCTTTTCATTAAGCACCTGCATTTATTATTTGGCCATCTGGCTTGGATGACCCTTGTTGTGCACCCCTATCTTCAACACTTTTGGATGTGAGTGCTGAACTCCCTGGCTGTATATATATATATATATATATATATATATATATATATATATATATATATATATATATATATTGTAAAGTAAAGTAAAATTGTGTTCAAAATAACATAAGTAACATTCTAAATGACCAATTATGTAAGTTTTAGAAGGTGAAACTTCTATTGAAGATGTACAGGTTGCCCATATCAACCCTGCATATTTTACCTAATATTTACCTCCCATCTCCTAATCTTCAAAAATAATCAGCACATTAGTTGTTAAGAACAACATTTCTTCTTTTTTTTAAATTCAATAATTTTTATTGATTTTTCACACACAAGACAGACAAACAGATAGACACGGCAATATACAGGTGGTATATATCAGGTACACACTTAGTATAGTGCAATCATACAAAAAAGGAGACAAATATCTATTACAGGATATAGGGAATAATTCCCATATAGATTTTACCTACAAAAATACCCGAAGGCGCCATTCGGGTAGCTGTCTGGCATAAAAGGAGCGCAGGAATATACATATAGCGGTCTTATGATAGCCAAATGGACAAACCCCTCTATCACATAGTGTAAACTAGATCTATGTATCCACTGCAATCAACATAGGATAGTAATAATGACATGTCAACCAAGAACTAAAATAAAAACCCCTAGAGCAACCCCCCCCCCAATTAACCCCTCTCCCTGTATGACCTAAACCCCAACTCAGGTATACTTGGATCCCTTAACTACTACCCAATGCTCCCCCCCTACTAACTATCTATGTCCCCCCCCACCCACAAAAAATATAGGGACAAAAAACTAATGACCCTAAACTAATGACGGAGCTTGCACTGGCTCTCCCACCAGGAGCTTATACAGCTGAGCTGCCGCGTATAATACGATTATGGTCAAAAAACTTAGCAAGATATATAGCTTCAATATAAACATCAAAATTAGACACAAGCAGAATAGGATTAGATAGCATGTAACACGGTTAATAATATGAAGTGATCACATTTGGACATGGCCTCTTCATTAGGGAAGGGAAGCACATATTTAGTCAGGCCAAGCACAAATGTCCTGGTATGGGATAAGTATGGTGCTAGTCCCATCCCCACTAAGTCCAGAGTACTCATCAGTAGATTCACTGCGTGTAGATATTGGAGGTTTCAGGGTATCCAGCAGGGGCAATGACAGCCATATTATGAGCATCCTGGCGATCCCACAGTACTGCAACATGAAGGGACAGCAATCCATCAATCCAGAGAAAGTTTCAGAAGGAAATCGGTTTCCATCGCATGCACGTGTTATAGGCGTAACAGGGTTGTTATAAGTAAGCAGGATAGACCCATCACCAGCTTGGGGCATATCAATGACGTGTAAGAGGACAGGTATATTCACATACAAAGCTGTATCATTTGTATGAGAGACAGGGGTACAATAATCAAGGAGAGCTGTTTTATTTTCATCCTTCCCATGTGCAGGAGTATAGAGAGCAGAAGGAGTTTCTATCTGCGTAGCTGGTGGGTGTTCAGGAGTTAGGGCTATAGCCCCGTCTTCGCCATCAGAGATAGCGTTGCCCTTCTTGTTTCCCCCTATCACACAGCTACATACATCAGAGGGAAGTTTCCTCAGCATGTCTTCAGGATGCGCAGAGTATTCTGCAGTATAGCAGGCATGCGTACCGTCTGTGTTCCCTCCATCTCCCACACCAGAGTTAACTGCGGGGGAAAGAGTATCTAGGTGTATCATCTCCAATTTGAGAAGGAGCCTCTGGGTCGATGCCTGAATACAGCTGAGGATATAGGAGGTATCCATCGTGCACCGAGTTTGCCACGCACCTTGCACAGAGCGGGTGATCAAGGAGTTTCCAAGATGGCTGCGGCTGCACCTCGCCCCCGCCGAAGCCGAGTGACAAGGGAGCGCTCAGAAGGATCCGATCTGTATCAGCAAACAATGCCCGCAGGCTAATCAACCAGTCTCGCAGCTCTGTCCAAAAGTAAACAGTGGATCTCACCCGCTAAGCCCAGCTCGTGGGTGAATGACAGTGCAGTCCGGGGCGTCCTAAGGAGGGAACAGCCGCTGGTAGTGTCGGACCGCAAATTAAGAGGGACACAGGGTAATGACATCCAAGTAGCCCCAGATGGTACAGGAGAGGTTCCTCAAGCCTTTAAGTCCAATTGAAGCAAGTAGCGCTGCATTAAAAGGATAGATCTCAGGATTTTCGTTGGGAGAGCCAGCAGACACGTCTACTCCTGTTCACCTCAGGCCACGCCCCCCACAACATTTCTTCTTCAATACAATTCTAATTATAACTCAACTGATTCCTTTGTTTGTACAAAGTTCACCCAACATGGGGGTAAATTTAGTAAGATGGGAGTTCTATTTCATATGGGAAGTTGCTATGGTCAACCAATCATAATCTAGGGCCTTATTTTGGTTCATTCTTTCTGACAAAATCCTTCTTAGATGGGCAAAACCATGTGCACTGCAGGTGGGGCAGGTGTTACTTGTGCAGAGAGAATTAGATTTGGGTGAGGTTTTACTTCAAAGTGAGATCTATATTGCAGTGTAAAAATAAAGCAGTCAGTATTTTCCCTGCACAGAAACAAAATTACTCACCCAAATCTAATTCTCTCTGCACATGTTACATCTGCCCCCCCTGCAGTGCACATGGTTTTGTCCATCTAAGAAGGATTTTGTCAGAAAGAATGAACCAAAATAAGGCCCCTAGTTATTATTTTTGCAGAAAATAATAGATAGTATCTGATCGGTTGACCATAGCAACATATGATGTGAAATAGAACTCCCATCTTACTATATTTACCCCCATGATGTTGGCCAATTCAAATGTTAACAATATATACAGCATAAAAAAGCAAAGCAAGTATTAAAGAAATGGCACAACAACATTGTTTCCTTAAAAGTTTTATTTTGTGTTAAGCGTACTATCAAAATGTGTATTTGACTTTCAAATGCAGATAAAGGGGCATGTTACTGTAGTGGGGTGGTGTTTCTTTGCTTGTTGGGGTATGGGATCAGAAAGCTCCATCAAATGTAGAGTGATGGTTTCTTCTGCCAGATCACCATGATCATCACCTGGATGTTTTTGCTCCACTGGGAATAATAATAATCTATCAGTATAATAAAGAGAAAAAAATAAATACATTTAGTCTAATTTTTTTTAGTTCATCAGTTACAATTGAAATGCGTAATTTACATATACGTTATAATGCCACTTAAAAATGAAAATATTTTTTTTAAGCCAAAAATAGCACCTATCTGAAGAGTATAATGTGAGCAAATTATTTATTTTATTTTTTTACGTCATAATTTTAATATCGATTTCTAATTATTAACCCCTTCCTGACAGAGCCAGTTTTTGCGTTCCTGACAGAGCCCTTTTTTTCAAATCTGACATGTCTCACTTAAGTGGGGATAACTTTTTTTTGCTTTTACTTATCCCAGTGATTTTGAGATTGTTTTTTCGTGACACATTGTACTTCAAATTAGTGGTAAATTTGGGTCGATACAGTCTGTGTTTTTTTGTGAAAAATACCAAAATGTCGTAAAAAAATGGAAAATTTAGCAATTTGCAAAATGTTAAATTTTCTGCTTGTGAGACAAATAATCATACCACTCAAAATAGTTAATAACTAACATAGACCATATGTCTACTTTATGTTTCCATCATTATTTCAACTTCCTTTTAATTTTTTTGGACACTAGGAGGCTTACAATATGAATAGCAAATTCTCAAATTTTCAAGAAAATTTCAAACACTGATTTTTTTAGGGACCAGTTCAGTTCTGATGTGACTTTGAGGGACTTGTATGTGAGACACCCTCATAAATGATACCATTTCAAAAACTGCACCCCTCACAGTATTCAAAACAGCATTTTGGAAGTTTGTTAACCCTTTAGGTGTTTCACAGGAATTAAAACAAAGTGCAGGTGAAATTTCAAAATTTCATTTTTTTTGCAGATTTGCAATTTTAATACATTTTTCTAAGGAACACAGTACATTTTACTAGAGAAATGTGACTAAAAATTGATTCCCCCAATTCTTTTGTTTTCATAAATATCCTATATGTGGCCCTAGTGTGCACGTTGACCAAACCACAGGCTTCATAATAGAAGGAGCACCTACTTGATTTTGGAGCCTCCTTTTTATGAGATTATTTTTTAGGCACCATGTAGGTTTCTAGGCACCATAAGATGCTAAAAGTTAGGAACCCCCCCACAAGATTCTGGTGGAATTTTGGTGGGTGCTATGTCGCATTAGCAAGACCCCCCAAGCACCAATACAGTGGAACCCCCCCACAAGTGACCCCATTTTGCAAACTACACCCCTCAGGGAATTCATCTAGGGGTATAGTGTACATTTCAAACCCCCAGGGGTTTCACCAATTTTGATACAAGTGGGCAGTGAAAATGAAAAATTACATTTTTTTACACAAAAATGCAGTTCTGGCTCAAAATTTTTCATTTTCAGAAGGTATGAAGGAGAAAAAGCACCCCAAAATATGTGCCCCAATTTCTCCCGAGTACGGCAATGCCTCACATGTGACCAAAAAATACCAGTTGGGTGCATGGCAGGACTCAGAAGGGAAGGAGTGATTTTTGGATTTTGCAGCTCAGATTCTGGTTGAATTTTGGTGGGTGCTATGTCGCATTAGCAAGACCCCCCAAGCACCAATACAGTGGAACCCCCCCACAAGTGACCCCATTTTGCAAACTACACCCCTCAGGGAATTCATCTAGGGGTATAGTGTACATTTCAAACCCCCAGGGGTTTCACCAATTTTGATACAACTGGGCAGTGAAAATGAAAAATTACATTTTTTACACAAAAATGCAGTTCTGGCTCAAAATTTTTCATTTTCAGAAGGTATGAAGGAGAAAAAGCACCCCAAAATCTGTGCCCCAATTTCTCCCGAGTACGGCAATGCCTCACATGTGACCAAAAAATACTATTTGGGTGCATGGCAGGACTCAGAAGGGAAGGAGTGATTTTTGGATTTTGCAGCTCAGATTCTGGTGGAATTTTGGTGGGTGCTATGTCGCATTAGCAAGACCCCCCAAGCACCAATACAGTGGAACCCCCCCACAAGTGACCCCATTTTGCAAACTACACCCCTCAGGGAATTCATCTAGGGGTATAGTGTACATTTCAAACCCCCAGGGGTTTCACCAATTTTGATACAAGTGGGCAGTGAAAATGAAAAATTACATTTTTTTACACAAAAATGCAGTTCTGGCTCAAAATTTTTCATTTTCAGAAGGTATGAAGGAGAAAAAGCACCCCAAAATCTGTGCCCCAATTTCTCCCGAGTACGGCAATGCCTCACATGTGACCAAAAAATACCAGTTGGGTGCATGGCAGGACTCAGAAGGGAAGGAGTGATTTTTGGATTTTGCAGCTCAGATTCTGGTGGAATGAATGGTGGGTGCTATGTCGCATTAGCAAGACCCCCCAAGCACCAATACAGTGGAACCCCCCCACAAGTGACCCCATTTTGCAAACTACACCCCTCAGGGAATTCATCTAGGGGTATAGTGTACATTTCAAACCCCCAGGGGTTTCACCAATTTTGATACAAGTGGGCAGTGAAAATGAAAAATTACATTTTTTTACACAAAAATGCAGTTCTGGCTCAAAATTTTTCATTTTCAGAAGGTATGAAGGAGAAAAAGCACCCCAAAATATGTGCCCCAATTTCTCCCGAGTACGGCAATGCCTCACATGTGACCAAAAAATACCAGTTGGGTGCATGGCAGGACTCAGAAGGGAAGGAGTGATTTTTGGATTTTGCAGCTCAGATTCTGGTGGAATTTTGGTGGGTGCTATGTCGCATTAGCAAGACCCCCCAAGCACCAATACAGTGGAACCCCCCCACAAGTGACCCCATTTTGCAAACTACACCCCTCAGGGAATTCATCTAGGGGTATAGTGTACATTTCAAACCCCCAGGGGTTTCACCAATTTTGATACAACTGGGCAGTGAAAATGAAAAATTACATTTTTTTACACAAAAATGCAGTTCTGGCTCAAAATTTTTCATTTTCAGAAGGAATGAAGGAGACAAAGCACCCCAAAATCTGTGCCCCAATTTCTCCCGAGTACGGCAATGCCTCATGTGTGACCAAAAAGTGGCAGGACTCAGAAGGGAAGGAGTGATATTTGGATTTTGCAGCACAAATTCTGGTGGAATGATGGTGGGTGCTATGTCGCATTAGCAAGACCCCCAAAGCACCAATACAGTGGAACCCCCCCACAAGTGACCCCATTTTGCAAACTACACCCCTCAGGGAATTCATCTAGGGGTATAGTGTACATTTCAAACCCCCAGGGGTTTCACCAATTTTGATACAAGTGGGCAGTGAAAATGAAAAATTACATTGTTTTACACAAAAATGCAGTTCTGGCTCAAAATTTTTCATTTTCAGAAGGTATGAAGGAGAAAAAGCACCCCAAAATATGTGCCCCAATTTCTCCCGAGTACGGCAATGCCTCACATGTGACCAAAAAATACCAGTTGGGTGCATGGCAGGACTCAGAAGGGAAGGAGTGATTTTTGGATTTTGCAGCTCAGATTCTGGTGGAATGAATGGTGGGTGCTATGTGGCATTAGCAAGACCCCCGAAGCACGGTGAAATTATGAACCTAATAATCCATAGATGTGTGGTATATTTTAAAACACTCCTTTATACATAGGCCGGGTTTGTCGGGGCAAGTGTCACACTGGAAAATAGTTTGCTTTCTTATTCCCTTTTTATAGCAAACTTTGCACCTTTTTTGTGTCCTGCCCTTTTTTCCAGTGGAGGGGATTTCATCAGGAAAATGCTGCCCTGGTACAATACGGGGGCCAGTACTAGAAGTACTGGGGCCCTCTGCCTGCTGGTTCCCAAATATTAGGCCCTTTATGACTTCCTCTTGAAAGTGCATAAATGTCCCCCTCTGGCCGGTAGAACGGAATAGCACGTAAGCGTTATACAGTGCCATCTGGATGATATACACGGCCAGCTTCTTGTACCAGATTTTTGTTTTCCGCAGGGCACTGTACGGCTTCAGTACCTGATCTGAAAGATCCACTCCGCCCATGTACCTATTGTAATCCAGGATACAATTAGGTTTTGAGGTGTGGGTACTGGTACCTCGTACAGGGACGGAGGTGGTACTGTCTCCGTGAATTGTTGTCAGTATAAGGACATCCCTCTTGTCCTTATATTTGACCAACAACATATTTTCGGTGCATATTCCCCTGCTTTCACCCCTTCTCATTACTTGGGCAATGTGCGTTTTTGGGAGGCCTCTTTGGTTCTTGCGCACAGTACCGCAAGCTGCTGTACCTCTTGAACCAAGGGCCTTAAACAGGGGGATGCTGGTGTAAAAGTTATCCACATAGAGGTGATAACCTTTATCCAGGAAGGGGTGCACTAAATCCCAGACAATTTTTCCACTAACACCTACGAGGGATGGGGGGCATTCTGGCGGTTCAATTCTTGAATCCTTCCCTTCATATACCCTAAACCTGTGAGTGTACCCTGAGGTGCTTTCACACAGCTTATACATTTTTATGCCATACCTTGCCCTCTTACTGGGAAGGTACTGGCGGAATTTAACCCTTCCTTTAAAATGTATAAGGGACTCGTCTATGCAAATGAATTTATCTGGGATGTACATGTCTTCAAATTTGGCACTGAAATGATCAATGACCGGCCTGACTTTGAATAGCCGGTCAAAGGTGGGATCATCTCTGGGTGGGCACTGTGCATTATCGTTGTAATGCAAAAATTTAAGGATCGTCTCAAATCGAGCCCGGGGCATGGCCATACGGTAAAATGGGGTGCTGTACAGAACATCTGTACTCCAATATTGCCTAATTTCTGGCTTTTTTACTATGCCCATATGAAACACCAGACCCCAAAACGTCATCATCTCTACTGCATCTACAGGGGTCCACCTAGCAAATGATGACGTGGGGTTTTGAGCAATAAACTGCTGGGCATATAAATTAGTTTGGTCCACCATTAAATTTATAAAATCATCAGAGAAAAATAATTTGAAAAAGTCAATTTCTCTGAGACCTGTGGAATCAAATTGGATTCCTGGCATGGCCAAAAACTCAGGAACCTGGGGCTCAAAATTGTCTGGTGGTGGGGTCCATACGAGATCAATTATTGGGGGGGGGGTCTCAGCTGCTCTACGGGAGCGTCTTTGAGGGGGTCCCTCATCACCAGAAGAGGAAGAGGAGCTTAAGGCGAATCCTTCAAATTCCCCACTTGCATCACTGGCTGTGTCAGAGTCAGAAGCAAGCATGGCATATGCCTCCTCCGCTGAATACATTCTTCTGGATGACTGGGATGACATTTGGGATGACATTTGGGATGCCATTTTTATTTTTGTGTTACTGGTAGTGAAATGTTTCAACACGTGTATAGTGTAGGGGGGGGTACAAACTTTATTTCAACCCAGGGGGTATGTAGTGTGTAGTGTGTATGTAGTGCAGAAAAAAAAAAATACTTTATACAAAAAAAAAAAATTGAAGGGGTTAAAAAAAAAAAAAAATTGAAGGGGTTAAAAAAAAAAATTGAAGGGGTTAAAAAAAAAAAATTGAAGGGGTTAAAAAAAAAAAAAAAGGTCCTGCGCCAAAAATTGAGCACAGATGTTGGTCAGTAACGTCCGTCACTGAACAGCGCTCAAAGGCAACAGGAATTTGATCAAAAAAAAATAAAAAAATAGATCAACCCTGTGCCGAAAAAGATGATCAGTGATGTACGTCACTGATCAGCGCACAGCGGCCACAGGACACCCACAAAATCACAGTGTGTGTAAAAAAAAAAATTTAAAAAAGACCCCACAGCACACACAAAAAAAAAAAAGGTGATCAGTGATGCGACACTGATTACCAGTGAGGGGCAGCAGGTGCACAACCTTTGGTGCAACTGACAGTGCAACTGGCAGGTATATATATAAAAAAAAAAAACTCTGCACCCCCAAAAAGTTGCTGATCACCTCAGATATAGTGATCAGCACAAAAGGCGGGGGCAGCAGACACAAAATTTAGCACTCTCTGTCACTATCTCTCTCTATCTCTCTATCTCTCACTATCTAACACTCTATGACACTGCAGCAGCAGCAGTGACAGGTATATATATATAAAAAAAAAACCTGCGCCCCCAAAAAGTTGCTGATCAGTTAATTTATACTGATCAGCACAAAAGGGGGGCAGCAGTCAGTTATATAAAAAATATATAGCACAATCTGTCACTATCTCTATCTCTCTCTCTCTATCTCTCTCTATCTCTCTATCTATAACTATCACACTGCAGCAGCACAAAATATAGCACTCTCTGTCACTAGGCCTCTCTATCTCTCTCTCTCTCTCTCTCTATCTCTCTCTCTCTCTCTATAACTATATCACACTGCAGCAGCACAAAATATAGCACTCTCTGACACTATCTCTCTCTATCTCTCTCTATCTAACTAACGCTATTACACTGCAGCAGCACAAGTTCACAACACAGGAAGTCACAAGTAACAGGATCCAGGAAGCATCCAGCACACTACAAGCAGTGATGAAGCAGGCAAGATATTTGCAAGGATCAGGTAAGTATTTTGCAAGGTTCTGGTCAGTATATCGCGGCAGCTAGGCACGGTGACCGCACTGCACGCAATTCCAGACCGGAATGGCGTCTGCAGTGCAGTCACCGTTAGTTTAAACCCCCCTCCATGGCTGTGATTGGTCCGTCGGTCCGACGGACCAATCACGGCCTTTGGGGGCGGGCGGGGTGAGGTGGGGTGACACCAGTGTCACCCTTACACCCCGCGGTGATTGGTGCTGTACTTTACAGCACCAATCACCTCCGATCGCGTGTCACCGGCGAACGTTATTCGCCGGTGACACAGAAAACGCTGTAATTGGCTGTTCACACTGAACAGCCAATCACAGCGATCGCCGATGGGGGGGCGGCATCGCAGCCCCCCCTGGGCATGCACGGACATGTCTGCTGTCAGAGACAGCAGACATGTTGAAACTGTCACCGCGTCTATAGACGCGGTGACAGTTAAATGCCATGACGTACATTTACGCCATGTGTCGGGAAGTACTTCCCGACCATGACGTAAATGTACGTCAATTGTCGGGAAGGGGTTAAAGGTTATCTACAAAATAAACCACTATTTCTAACTTCATAATGTGATGTGCTGAACTGTGAAACAGTTTCCTAATAAAGCCTTACCTCTTTGTTTTAACATTTTAACATACTAATTAAAGTATACCTTTAACAGTATACACTCATAATAGTAGCCTTGGACTATACGTTTTTTGCTCACTTGCTAACACATGGGTCATGGTAAGTTTTAATTTTGCGTGTTTTGCTTCATCTAATTTTAGTTATGTATTGAATTGATCCAAAAACACTGATTAAAAATGGCGGTGACACAATGTTAAGTTAGTCATTATTTAATGATAATTTTGGTTAGGGATAAATATTGTTACAAATACTAAATTATTAATGTTTAAAAATGATATTGTACATTATATTTTTTTCAACTTTAAGAAGGAAATAGCTATTAACTGATTGCCTACACAAAGCTACTTACTATGTGATTTTGAAATGGAATTTTAATAATTTTTAAGGTAATTGTTGGCATTTGCACCAATGGAAACCAACACAAATTAAATATCCCCTTGTTTATTGTTGTGCCTAAAATTCCCACATTATCATTAAAAGTATTGTGTAATTGTAATCAGAATTTTAGTTTTTTTGTTTTAAGGGTTCACTCATACATTCCACTGGTAGAGAATGCGATGCTGGATGTGGTGGTGACATCAGCAACTGTTCATGGGGCAATGCTGACACAGTAGAGATCCTCCATTGAGGTGTCACCACAGATGATGTCCCTAAGAAAATATGCATTCATTATGTGTTGTTTAAAAATATATTCATATACACTGACATTAATATCTTACCAGCAACTTCCTTAGGCTCCACGGGCGAAATTTACTAAAAAGGTTGAATACGGCTGATAGCGTGTATAAAGAGGATGTGCCAAAATATGACTGGAGACTTCACCAAATTTACCAAGCTGCCATATCCTTTGGATTTGTATTTTCTGATGCCATTCATATTTGGCTGCCAGGTTTGCCGGCAGAAACTTGAAGCCTTGCACGGAACAGTCAGATCCCAGTGCGGTGCTTCTCTGTGTAAAAATAAGAAAATGAAATACATAATTTAAAAAAAATTGTATGGGGACCACCCTCCCAAGTATAACCAGCCCTGGGGTCTATGAGCCGGTCCTGGTTGCAGAAATACAGGGGGGGGATCAAATGGGGTCCCCCTGTATTTCTATAACCAGCACCAGGGTCTTGGCACCGGTCCTGGTTCCCAAATCTCAGGGGACAAAAGTAGTAGGGGTCCCTCGTATTTTGGAAACCAGCACCAGGCTTCAACAGCCAGCAGTGCCATGCCACAGCCAGGGGAAATTATTTATATTAGTACCCCCAGTCAAAACATGACACCCTGGCTTTTCAGCCGGTGCCAGATCCCTTTGGGAGTGGGGACCCCCGTTTAAAGGGGTCATACCCTCCATGGAACCCCTGTCCCATGCTGAAGCCTGGGGCTGTCCCTGGCAGTGGACGGTGGGGTGATGTAAAAAAAAATTGTAAAAAATAGATATTGGTTTCTGTAGTAGAACTACAAGGCCCATCAAGCCTCCCCTGCATGCTGGGACTTGAAGAACCACACATCCCAGCATGCAGGGCATTAATGAGCCAACTGGGACTTCTAGTCTTATTACAGAACCAATGCAAAAATCAATCACACACACACACACACACACACACACACACACACACACACACAAATAAAGTATAACTTTATTAGCCCCTTCACACATCCATTTTGATCACATAGTTACATAGTTTCAGTCCACTTGTCCTTGTATAATCCAAAAGGATAGCTGTGAAAAAGAATACTTACTCACCATCCATCCAGTGTAGATTGTCCTATTCTTTCCATGTAGCCATCCAGAGATTAAAAGAAAAAATGCAAAAAACCCAGGCAAGATGAATGCAGCATATTATCAGAATATACAGGAGGAAAAGCTGCACTCATCAGCCTGGAATCTGTGCATGGGATGTACTTGGATGTTCCAACATGTCAATTATCCAAAACACAAGGCCAAATCGACCTGTCATTGGCTACAGCAGAATAAAGTGAAGGTTCTGGAGTGTCCATCTCAGTCTCCTGACCTCAATATCATTGAGCCACTCAGGGGAGATCTCAAACTTGCAGTTGATGCAAGACAGCCCAAGAATTTACAGGAACTGGAGGCTTTTTGCCAAGAAGAATGGGCAGCTTTACCATCTGAGAAAATAAAGAACCTCATCCACAACTACCACAAAAGACTTCAAGCTAGCTGTCATTGATGTTAAAGGGGGGAATAGACGGTATTAAGAACTGGGGTATGTAAACTTTTGATCAGGGTCATTTGGGTAGTTTCTGTTGTCATTATGATTTAAAAAGAGTGAACACAGTTGTTTGACAATAAATGGCTTCACCCAACCACTAACCATGAGTGAAAGAAAATCTTATGAGTTATCATTCATATTCTCTGACAATTAGCCAGAAAATCACAAATTCTGCTAGGGTAAGTAAATTTATGAGCACAACTGTATATGGAAGCACATGTAAAACACAATACATGAACAAGACTGGACCACGAGCTGTGAGGGTGAGCAATCAGATCTGCTCGCCGTCACAGCTCACAAAAGAGCATCGAATACTGCCAATTGTGTCTACCCCCACTTACTAAGAACTTCCTCCTTTTTTTAAATAATTTTATCACTTTATTATCAATTTTTACATAAAACAGAATAAAATACACAGAATTGCAATGATACTGTGAAAGCTGAGAATTTTTTTTTCATACAGTATATAACATTTCCAACATATTATAATATTAATAATAATAATGGTAATCTGTGGGTTGTACAATGCCACATAGCGGTCAGCTTTATCTTGTATATGTATGGAATATTGTCCAAACTTCTTTTAAAAAAGAACTTGAATAGTATGTTTAGTTTATCTCCATAACGCAAGGGTGAAAAAGAATGAGAACTCCCCAATAAGGTATCAAATATTTGGCAAAGAACAGTTCTGTACAAAGTTTTTAATGCTACCAATTTTAGAGTGTCTTTCAGGTGTTTACAGTGTTGATTAAATTGACCTAGACTTTGTAGATCTGATCTACCAACACACCCATGATGTTGTGCCTGCAGCCACTCGTCCTGGAAGCACAGAGAATGACGCTTTGTTTGATCACTGTGCAGTAATAAATAAAGCCTGGAAAAATAAAGTCCAATCTGCATATAAACAGACACGTCCCCTCCATGCTGTCCTCCTGGAAAGGCAAGACACAACTTTTCAGGTCATAGATGTCTGTATTCCGTGTGTCAGAAGTGAGGGAGGCAGGGTCTCAGAGTATAGTCTTTGGAGTAGCAAATTCTAGTAAGAGCTGAAGGGCATCATTAATATCAGTGCTTTGCTGTTGGCTTGGATGTGCTCTAATCCACAAGAATAAGTTCAGGCTGCAAGAGGAAAAACAACAAAACAAGTCATACAGTGTATTAATACTACACTTCAAAATAAATGTGTAGTCTAGTACTGTTATACCTTTTATTCTTAATATTTTATTTGATATTTATGTGATATTATTTGATATTTCATGCCCATTAGGTATTTTCTTCAAAAAACTTGAAAAGGAATAGAATAATAGAAGAAACTTACATTCCAGAGAATATTGGCTCGGATTCAGTATGGGCTGCAAATTGCCAAAAATCGCAGATCAAAATTTTTGGCAATCTACACATGCGTGCACAGGACCACAGTTTAAGTAGTGAGTTGGGGTAGCAACGTTGCAAGGAGGGACAGTGATGGGTTGTCTGACTGTTGCAGGAGTGAGCGTTTTGTGGGAGCGGTCCGGACAAAGCAGGTGTGTCTGGACCAAAACCACTTTGACCCAAAATACGGCCTGTGGCTGACTTTGCATCTAGGCTGTGCAGCCAGGGGACAGCCAGTAGTGTGTGAGCACTTCCCTATGTAGTGATGCACTCGCACTTGAGCGTTGTGCTGCAAAATTTTGCAGACGCACCGCAGGGCATGACCTGGCCTATGGGGCAGCCTTGTCCTCTGCTGGGCAGCCCCATGCAGCCGGGAGTTTTGCAAAACCAACTCTGAATTAAGCCCATTATTTGGCTATTGCTTACATTTAGCTTACTGTATGTGGCAAATGCAATATACATTTTTTTATCAAATTTTCTAATGGCAGATGGGCTGATGATAAGTGGCTGGAATAGTTTTTGCTTAATAGACATATGATTGTATATCCCTGCAGAAAATCATCAAGAATGATATTATATAGCACAGATTCTTGCCTAGTAGCCTCATTAAAATGCCAGATGCTTAAAGTAGTGTAATATATGATGACAGTGTTTTAGTGTGCTACACACTTGAAGTATAGGATGGTTTCCTGAGACCACAGATTCAATAATATGGAAATAGGATGGTGCAGCCAGTGAGCAATGTAGACACTGAAGTAAATTTACTAAAGCTTCTAAAAATTTAAATAGCAACCAATAAGATTCAGTCTCTATTGCTTCCTAGAAAATTATATCAGGTTGCTATTGGCAACATCATCTCTATTCATTTCAGAAGCTTTAGTTAAGTTACACCAGTAATTGGGTGAATGCTACATATACCAAGGAAGGAGAGAGGGGAACTAATACTACCAGGACCTGATTAAAGGTTCCAGCTAATACACATGCTCTGTAGCTCCCCTTGTAATGCTGCTAAACACATGTGTATGGGCGCTCAGGTACTCACAACTCACACTGCCCATTGCATGTAATGAAGGTTATACAAATGTATAGATCTAATGCTTGTGGCATGGGAAGAAGACTGACTTTAGGCTGCCTGGCTAACACTATAGCACAATGCACAGTAATAGTTCCATCAGTAAGTTGCATTGGCACAGCCATCTGGCAGTCACTTTAAGAAATTTACTCCGCACAGTGCATTAGGGTGGTTGATAGCTAAGAAGCATGGACTGAATAAGGGCTTCATTTTATTCTTTGGATGTCATCTACAAAGCACCTTCCCAGTCCTGTGCCCTAGACTGCAGCCTAATCAGCATATTGGTTAATCAGGCACTGGCTACTACTCTGTGGTAATGATATTATGGAGGAAATGTAATAGGATGATGGATTCAGAAAGTGAGAGATTTGGTAAGAAATCTCCAGTTTTTTTAAAGTAGCAATCATTTACACTGCGAAACCGGTTTGATTTTAAAGTGTAAATGATTGCCGCTGTAAAAAATCTGGAGATTTCTTACCAAATCTCTCACTTTCTGAATCTCTCATCCTATTAAATCTCACCCATTGTGTCCTTGATTTACAGCACTTAAAATCTTTGTGTAGATTCAGGCCCAGAGTATACAATTTTTAATTGCTGTGTAAGGTGGAAATGCAGTACTATTTACACACTTATCTAAACGCCAAGGGTGTCAATTAATAGGATGCCATTTTTAGTAAGGTTCTGCAGTCGCACTTTTTCAAATTGCAAATTAAAAAAAAAAATCAATGCTTCAGGGCCAGATGTACTAAGCTTGAAAAGTGATAAAATGGAGAGTGATAATGTGCCAGTCAATCAGCTCCTTACTGCCATGTTACAGGGTGGGTTTGGAAAATGACAGATAGGAGCTGATTGGTTAGTCTCCATTTTATCACTTTTCAAGGCTTAGTACATCTCGCCCCTAATGAGATGCAAATTAGCGGCTGAAAAATGCGATATGGTGCAATTTTGAGTCATGAAAATGTACAGAGTTTACTCATGAAGATTTGTTTAGTCTCCAAATACATAGACATAGAAAGAAGCAGTGATAACCCCTTTATCCGGCTAAAACGTCATCGACAGCAGTTATTACTAGTTTATAAATTGACCTCTAAATAGGGATGGCCACACGGAGTACCTATATAGAATTGCCATTTAATACTAATAATATCAATCTTCTGCAGGATTATTTTTGTGTGCATGCAGCTGGAAAGTCAGAGCTTGTTATAACTGCGCAGTCAAACAAATGTAAAAATGTCAGGCATGAGCAGTGGATGAAGAGACGCTAGGGAGCAGGCGAGAAAGATATCCATTAGCATTATAAATTTAGAATTGATCCTGCTGATACATCACATCTCCAGGATCAACAATCACCATACAGTATATTGTCCATGAAAATGGATCTTTAGAATGAATGAGTATTGATGCGCATCCCTACCCTTAAATAAGTTAGAGCAGTGGTTCTCAAACTGTGAGTCCCCCCCATCTCAGCATGGGGTCACTACTCCATATTGCTGACCATCATCCTAATGTGTCTATGGAGGGTGGGACAGGTTAAAACTCATCAAGTAAACACCCACTGCCTACCTTTTCCTTTCCCCCCATCACCCTCTATCTCCCTGTCAAATAGACTAGCCACCACATGTGTGGCCAGTGAAGTGACCGCTATGGACTGCATCAGCTTCAGACTATAGAAGGCAACACTCTGCTTATCACAGCTCGGTCTGGCAGTCCCAGAGGGAGGAAGCATCTCCCCCTGGCACCACCAGTTATGCAGGTGGCTGCCAGTGCATCAGGCTCACGGATATGAACTGTGGTGGCGGGTTTTCCGGGGGGGGTATTTACACACAATTAAATGGTATATTTAAACTTAAGTCTGGAATGCCTGGAGCAATTTACACCAAACCTGGTACACACATGATTTACTGGGCTGCTAGGGGTGTCCAACCCCACTGTATTGAAAAAAATACAGTGGGGTAGGACACCCCTAGCAGCCCAGTGGGGGCCCCAGGGCCCCAAAAAGTGGTCAACCCACTATACAAAGGCATAAGTGCATAAAATAGAGAGGATAATCTGACATTGGGCACAGATTAGGTTCACTGCTAGTTAGAACCCCAATCCCAACCCTGCCGGGGGCACAAAAAGGGGTCCGGTCACTACACAAAGTGGGTCAGGGAAACAACATATGGCAAAGATGCATACCATAAAGGGGGTAGAGGACATGGAGCTTAAGGAAAAAAAATAATTGTGCTCAAATCCGGCAGCCCAGCACAGACAGGTGTATGCCAGTCACACCATGGGCAAGTTGAGCGGTTAAGCTTAAAACAAAAGATGGATAGAGTTTACGAAATGCTAACTGCACAAGAAATTCTGGTCAACAACTGTTACCTCAGCTAGTTCAGATGGAGCCTTCTTCAACTAGCCTTCTCTGGAGAGCCATTGCTCACCAAGTCTTATTATCAACTTATTCTAAGATGCAATACAATACACAGAACAAATACAGTAGGTGATTAGCATAGGACAGTGATGGCTAACCTTTTCAGCTTGGTGTGTCGAAGCTCGTAAAAAGTAGCCTTCCTCAAGTCGCGTGTCACTTCAAGAAATATCAATAATTTGATGATATTTGCAGCCATTATACATATGCCACACATGTGATGCCCATTATACATATGCCACACACCGTGATGCCCATTATACATATGCCACACACAGTGATGCTTCATTATACATATGCCACACACCGTGATGCCCATTATACATATGCCACACACTGCGGTGCCCATTGTAAATATGAAAGTCAATGTGAAAGAATATAATTTAAGAAGGCTGCACTAATACAGTGTCTGTCAAAAAGGCAGCTACAATACCAGTGTCAATACAAGCACTTAATAGTGTGGTGTTCGGAGCCTGCAGAGTTTTCAACAGAGCCCATGTGTGGGAAAGGTGTCTCAGCAGCAGGAGGCGGGTCTGTAGTCCCCAGCACAGGCCTGACTACAGAAGCCGGGGTAGACTATAGTGAATGGGAGCTCTCCCTCCAGTGGACAGGGGACGTCCCCCTCTGTCCTCTTCCAGTTGGTGGCGCAGCATGCGTGCTTGCTTAGCCGGTTCACTTGCGCACTTCCGGGTTTTCCTCTACGCAAACCGGTTGGTGAGACACGCATGTCACTCAAAGTGCCTTGGCGTGTCACAAGTGATACGCATGTCATAATTTAGCCATCACGGGCATAGGATTAAGTCTGACAGCTCTAGTTTACTTAATTCTATTAAAGTGCTAGATGAGGATGGCTCTACCTGTACAGTACATAAACAAATGCACACGCACGCACGCACACACACACACACACACACACACACACACACACACACACACACACACACACACTGTATATATACAATTTGAGCCAAATTATAACACTTATTGGCTGTGCTTTTTCTTCACAATATGCATCACTCTGCTATACTATCAATTCCTTCACAAAAAATATGAATCTTAAGTACCTAATCACTATAAGCACCTGCTCTCTTTGCCATAGCAATTGAGCCCCTGGCTTGCCTTAATATGATTGTGATAGTTTTGACTATTATGCAGAATGTCTGTAGGAGTTGAATGTGGATACTGAATAAAATGGAAGTAGGGCCTGAGACGGATGTTGGAACCCAGTGGGAGTGTTGTAGGTAGTGTCATCACTAGGGGTTTGTGTGGCGCACACAGATGTCACCCACAAAGGGGTGACACCAAAGTACTGTCTCCTGCTTAGTGACAGGGGCCAGTACTATATTATAACAATACGTCTACTGTACTGTCAGTGTGTAGAAGTGGAGTACATAAGTAAGCAAAAGAAGAAAACGGTAACTTACAGTTCAGGACAGTATTGAACAAGTACTATAAGTATTAGGGTGGTGTAAAACCAAAAGATTAGATGTTGTTGAAGGAAGTATGGCAATGGTTAAGTAAGAGAAATAAGTGCACATGACAAGAGGGCCCTGCTCATGAGAGTTTACATTCTAATTAGGGGGGCAGACAGGGGTGACACAGATGGGGTTCCTGGTTTTATTTAAAGTGGAAGTGATACACTAAAATTGCAGGTCATGTGTAAGAAGCTTCAATGCCACATAGGTAACCCAATGTTTTTCTCTGGCTATGGAGAATATATACACTATCTCTAATAAACAAGACTAAAACATTGAGATAAACTTTATGACTGCATGTCTCTGATCGTTTCTGTCATCATGTAACAACACAACAGTACGACCAGTGTGAGATTGCATCTTATTTTAGAACCTGTAAATGCTAATCAGAGATGTCACAGACAGTGTTTACACCCTTTCCTAGCAGTTCCATGCTCAATATGTAATACAGTAATATGTTTGAGTTTTTGATATAGAATGTGTGTGTATATTTTATGTATTTTGTACGTGTTGCTTTACCTGTGTAACAGCGATTACAGTAAATGAGTTTAAACTAAAACTAGATAAATTATTAAGGTCCATACACACTGGGCGACTATGCCCAGCATGTACCGACAGCGATGATCGCATTCATTCCCCTGCCCGGCGCCTACGTTTGGGGGAGAATGGCTTTGCATAGCACAGTGGTATGCAAAGCTGTCCTCAAAGCCGCTCATCTGCTGGTATAACCAGTCGCCCAGTGTGTATGGACCTTACGATGCGGGAGCGCACAGCAGCACTCACCGCCGGTGCATACACACTGGGCGGTTTTGAGCTAAAAGCCACTGAAATCTGCTGTTTTGAGCGACTTTCAGCTCAAAGTAAATCAGTGTGTATGGGCCTTAAGTTTTAGTTTAAAGGGAATCATATAGTCATGACTTAGACTAGTTAAATAGGTTGAACTCAATGGACTGACATCTATAACTATGTTACTATGTATTAGTGAGCACTTTGTGGCATATAAAGGAACAACAGGAGCTCTGTGGTGCATAGCCTTGCATAAGGGGCTCTGGGGTATGTAGAATGGCTAGAGGGGTTTCTAGGCTGTATATAAGGGCATATATACCAGAGCTTTGCAAGGACTGTAAGACATGGTTATGGTATAAATCATACACTGACTCGTGATAGACAGTCATATGGTCGACCACTAATGGTCGACAGTCACAAGGTCGATAGGGTCAAAAGGTCGACAGGGTCTAAAGGGTCAAAGCAGGCTTTGAATTGAAAAAGCCGCCCTGAGAGCGGCAAAATGCGTTTTTGAGGACCCCTACCATCTGAGGCTGAGGACCGGAGAGACCTGCAAGTTGCGTGTGACATCTGCAATCTCCAAATTGTCATTTCACCATGGCCCCGGCAGTACAGTTGGTGGACTGGCGGAGTGTGCACACACCGCCCAGTCCCGCAGCCATCCTTGCATTGGGAGTGTACCGAGAGCTCTCACTTCACCAAAGGACGTAGCCGCTGTGACCCGCTAACTCCAGCCTGCACTCGGCCCGCTGACTGGTGCTGTAGCGTGGAGGTGGACAGGCGCCGCAAGGTGTCAGCGGTCGACCCGCTGGATTACAAACACCGCTGACGGAGTGATACCATCTAAGAAAGTCAGTGAGTACTACATCTGTGCACGTTGGCATACACCCCCCCCCCCCCCCCCCCCCTGTTCTGGCCTAGATCCATTAACGGAGTACCAAAAGTTGCCACATCACTCCGTAAAGGGGCTCACAGACAAAAATGACACATTCAGCATAACTCACTGTGAGTTCTCAAGTAATCCCCTTGCTAACTGTCGGGACACCTAGCTCGCATCTGGGACCGACAGCAAGCTGCTGTAACAATTGTGGAAACTTGTTGCATATCCTGAGACCAGTAATTGTAATGATTAAGGCTGCTTAAATTCAAGTGTTTATTGTTGTGGGATACACATGTACCCCCACACATATTTTTTAGCTTGCATGCATGCAATCCATTGATTTTATCTTTTATTGTTTATTGTAAGTGGTTATTAAATTGTCTTTTTTGAGTGTACAAACGGCGCCTAGTGGTTCTTTTTCCTGTGTTTGTTCTATCTTGATGGCGGCATCCCTCTACCACAGGGCAGCCATTTGTTCACGTCACACAACATCCAGTCCCTAGCGCTCAAACTTTGTCTTTTTATCGCTGATCTACGTCACACATCTGGTTACTCTCACTCCAGCCTACAGCACTCCTGCTCTCACATATTAACAATTTGGAAGTCACCAATAACCTGTTAAATATTAAAAAAATATCTCTTTAGAAAAGTTTACCCTACTGTCACTTTAACTAAAAATACTCGCTATCCTACTTCCACTCTAATGCTGGAATGATACAGTATATTGGACATTCTATCAAATACATGTTATATTGTTTGCGGGTTACCAGAATTGTACACATTTCACACAGACATTTGCGTTGGCCTTGAAGCTCAGCGTTTGCCCAATATATCTTCAGTTATATGGGCGCATCTGGCTGTGTGCACGGGTGACCTGCTGACCGACCATGCACTTTCTGCAAGGACTGACCGTGTCTGACATCTTAACTGGGCAAGCAAATTCATAGGAACCCCCCCATTTGTGATGTCAGCACAGACACATTTAGCAGCCTATATGGTATTTGTACATGCTCAATTGACAGATGTGGTGGACTGCAGACAAGTTGGGTAAGTGTGGGGTATATCTACAAAGCAGTCAACAGAGTGGAGGAGTGTGGTAGCAAAGAAACGGCACATGAAAACCAGCTGCTCCCTATAATTTTATATCATGCACTTGAAAAATGTTACTGCAAAGCTGCTTGGTTGCCATTGGCAACTTCTCCACTCTTTTCACTGCTTCATACATCTCCCCCTGTGTACTTAGCATCCTCAGTATACACTTGCTTCAGACTGCAAGCTATCACATGAGCTTTCAAACATGCCTGTATGTTGTGTACCTTGTATGTCCACATTTTACGTATGTCTTTGTTTTATCTACAGTATGAACATTTTCCCTACGGTCTTACACATTGCAAAGCACTCTGGTGCCTTAAAAAAAAAAAACAATAATAAAAGTTACAAAACAAATAAAAGAAAAACCTTAATAGAGCAGGGATACATAAATTGTAAAACTGTATCCTCAGATTGATGCATAGGATATCTATCTATCTATCTATCTATCTATATATATATATATATATATATATATATACACACACACATACACACAGATATATATATATATATATATATATATATATATATACAGGTATATAGAGAGAGAAAGAAAGAGAGAGAGAGAGAGAGAGAGAGGAGGGTGCAGTCACTCAGAGCTTAAGTGCTGGGAAGGATATGCTGGCTCCGGTGCTTCTAACAAAAGAGGTTGAATCCTCTGAAGTATATGCAAGATGAAGAAATGTCGTGGGATTGCAAGCAATGAAATGTTGGGACCAAACTTTAATCTGTGGTCAACGTTTCGGGGCCTTAATGACAGTTACTGTAATTGTCCTGACGACGGGGCGTTAAGGCCCTGAAACGTTGACGACCACGGATTAAAGTTTGGTCCCAACATTTCATTGCTTTCAAGCCTCCGAGTGCCATTTCTTCATAATGCAGCATAATGCAGCCTTTCCCTGTAGGAGAAGGAGTTTCCCTAGAGAAAAATGTATGTGCCATTCTCTAGAGAAACTTTTGTCTATCTTCAGTATTGGCAAACGTTGGAAACTCTAACACAGGGAAGGAATCCCAGTTTTTAAACTCACAAAGGATTGATTTTACCAGTTGGTTTATGCATACACTTCTTGAAAGATAAGAATACTGGATATCCAATAATACCTTAAAGACAGAACTCAAGAAACACTTGTGAAAGAAGGGACCACTATCCCTCAAGAAATGTCAGGAGATCTTATCTCCGTTATTTAAGATGAATCACTATGCTCCCCTGATGAAGTCGTTATAGATGAAAAGCGCTTGGACTATTGTACATGTTTTATCTATGACAACAAGATCAACCAAATAAACAAGATATTGGATGAACTGTATCTATTTGCTTCACTAGAAAGTGGATCATTAAGTTTATGGACATTATCCAGAAATTATAGGTGCCACACCACTATTGTTATATCTATATATATATATATCTATATCTATATATATATATCTATATCTATATATAGTGTTCATTCTAGCACCTGCTATATTTGAAAACCCATGCAGTTCCTCTTACCCTGCATGGGGTGTCGGTGTCTGCTGTAGTGCTTCTAGCACAGTGTGGTCTGTATATCAGCACTGATATGCAAACCAGACCTGTGCTAGAAACCCCACAGCAGACAGCGACACCCCAGACAGGGAACAGGAACTGCATCAGTTTTCTAAGATGGCGGGTGCACCGCACCTGACTCCAACTAAGGAGTGCTGCTCCGACTTGTCGCCTATATATATATATATATATATATATATAATTTTTTTTTTTTTGATAGACCCGGCACTGTGAAGAATGGTCTGGTGCCCCACATCCACTAATCAATATAGAGGAGAAATAAATATGTGCAAAGGGCGGCACTCAGGACAGCTTGTAAAAAAGATTACAGGACACGATACTCCGTTTGTCAACATTTCATTTCTCTTACAAGTTATCCTGACGAAATTTCTTGTAAGATAAATGAAACGTTGACAAACGGAGTATCGTGTCCTGTAATCATTTTTACAAGCTGTCCTTAGTGCCGCACTTTGCACATATATATATATATATATATATATAAGGGGCTCTGCAATCACTAAATTAACTGATATTAATAAATAGTGGAGATTTAGTTCATGAACGGGACCCCGCTTCTCTGCAGGTCCTAACATTATTGCTCAAAATGGTTACAACACACATAGCTATCTATCACATTAATGTTTGATTCCAGGCATGCTATCTGGTCTAGTGCTCACAGCAGATTATGCTTTTAAAGGTGAGCAGTTACCAACACACCTGTCACTAATCATCTAGGGAAATGGTTAACAGAAGCTACTGTATGCATGCATTGATTAATTCATGAACTAAATCTCCACTATTTATTAATATCAGTTAATTTAGTGAGTGCAGAGCCCCTATAATTTCTGTTTAAACAATGTGGACAAAAGCAATAGGGTACCCTAAAACTAGGAAAGGTGAATGCCGATGTTTAGTGTATATATATATATATAGATAGATAGATAGATAGATAGATAGGATAGATGTTTATTTGATAATGGTGATCCTATTAAAACATTACTTATGTAAAACAATCATGTCACGAGATGTTACATTAAAAGGCTATAATTTCATACTGTTTCCCTAAAACCCACGAGCCACATTCGATATTCTTAAAAATGTCCTACAGTATATGATATTGTTTCACTAAACACTTGTCTTGTATTTTTGGATTTTTGATGTCTAGCACATCTATTTTGCAACCATTATGTAAAGGTGGCAGAATAATATATATACATACATTTGATATATTAAGGCATAAATGGTTGGTGTTGCAAAATGTCAAGAAGGCTGGTCATGCTGTGGGGATAGTGGTCTCTGCAGGGTTCCAAGACTTGATTTCTTTTCACCAGCCTCTTGTTTACAAACTCGATGGCTAAAGCTCTTTTTGTTATTTTGCTCATAATTTCACAATCGAAAATCTACTTCTGAAAAAAACATCAAAAACAAGTATAAATGTTAATCTAATATAAAGTCAATATAAGTTATAGAAGAGATGTACAGTAATATGCAGTGGTGGCTCCAGAGGTTTGGCTGCAGCACAGTCCAAAATTCACACAGAGGAGCCACACCAACTGACAGTGAGTCAGTTTGCAATGGCAGTTGGTGGGGCTCTCCTATTTGAATTTTGAACTGTGCTGCAGCCCAACCTCTGGAGCTGCAACTGGTAATATGTTATCTAGACTGACATGTGCCATATTCTATTTAATCTCATATTGAAAAATATGTAAGATATAAAATTTTAAGTGAGCGAATGTTATTTACTGCCATGTTCTTTACACTTCTTGAAGCACCAATACTTTTCCATAGCTCTATAGTCTCCCAACCTTGGTCAACATCATAGAGGAGTAAGAGCAATATACTGTACCAGTGGCAATATCAGAATCGCCACTATGCGTATTCACATCCTCAAATGTAACCTACTGTCTCCCTGCTAGCAGTGAGGGGCTATTCTCAGGACTATGAGAACCAGCAAACAGTGTATTGTAAGAAATACTATGCAATACATATTATATACAGGAAGCAGCGATGTAGCTAGGTGCCATGGTGCCCGGAGCAAGGACATATTTCGCGCCCCCCCCCCCCCCATCTCCAGGTAATGAATTGGGGGCGTGGCTAACATGTGTTGGCATGTTACATTTGAAATATATAAGACACTGTAACGGAATATGCTGCACTATATAAGACACTAACGGAATCTGCTGCACTATTGTAACGCAATCTACTGCGCTATATAAGACACTGTAACGGAATCTGCTGCGCTATATAAGACACTGTAAAGGAATCTGCTGCTCTATATAAGACACTGTAACGGAATCTGCTGCGCTATATAAGATGCTGTAACGGAATCTGCTGCATATATAAGAACCTGTAACGCAATCTACTGCGCTATATAAGATGATGTAACGGAATCTGCTGCATATATAAGAACCTGTAACGGAATCTGCTGTGCTATATAAGACACTGTAACGGAATCTGCTGCGCTATATAAGACACTGTAATGGAATCTGCTGCACTATATAAGACACTGTAACGGAATCTGCTGCGCTATATAAGACACTGTAACGGAATCTGCTGTGCTATATAAGACACTGTAACGTCTAGGCAGATGATAACACCACCACATTATCCTGTGTCTCTTACTTCTGTATTTGGGGGAATGCTTACTTTAATTAAGGGACAGAGCTTTGTAGCTTCCTCCCCTCACTCCCCCTCCTCCCTCCCATCTGTGTGCACTCATCAGCGGCAATAACGAGGGTCAGCTGATGTGTGTGCACAAGTCAAAGGTTAAAGTTAATACTTTACAGTACAGGAGGGAGAAGCTGGATGTCCGAGCTGGCAGGTGAGAAGTGCCAGACGCGAGCTGCTTCCCCGGGACTGTGAGCCTCTGATCCTCTGTTTGCAGCCCCGGAGAACACAAGCAGCCTGCACCAGCGTCATGCCTGTGTCTGTGCTGTGCTCGGACCTGCAGCCCTGTCTGACCTCTCAAGCAGCGTCCAGCACCAGACATCAGGCTGTAGGTACGCTGAGTGACAGGAACAGCAGCTAGGGGCCGGGCAAGGCAGCCGCCGGCACACGCCTCCCGCCATTAGTGTAGTATGATACTTGCAGGGGATCATTTGCGGAGGGGGGGGGGGGTGGGCCGGCGGCACCATTCCAGCAATCGGCGCCCGGAACATGAGCTTGTACACAGAAATCGGTTTGTATAATTTCTGTTATTATTCTGTAATTATTATTGCAGTTGTTTTACTATATAACATGCTCTCCTCCATGCTCATCGGACAGTATGGATGGTGTAATGGCTAGCATTATATGCCTCACAACACTGAGGTCATGGGTTTCCCACCATGGCTCTAACTGCAGAGTTTGTATATTCTCCCCGTACTTGCGTGGGTTTCCTCCCACAATCCAAAAATATACTGGTAGGCTAATTGTCATAAACGTACCTAATATTTTGATCATTAAGAGACTTGGGGCAGGATGCTCTAACCCAGAAATGCAGTAAAAACCCGTTATCCTTTTTTTTTACCGCATTTCTATATTCTCTAACCCCCCCCCCCCCCCCCGCAGTGTCAGCGCTGCAGAGGGAATCGCCAGAAAAGCTGGCAATTCCCTGCAGACACCTATGGGCTTCTTACCGCATTGCTGTGTGAGGGATCCGTCATTGATCCCTCCCAGCATGCCCTGCGGGCGGCTCTGGCGCTCTGCGCATGCACAGATGGACTCCCATGTCTCAGACCCGGAAGTCCAGCGCCATTGCCGCATTGCAATTGACAGCTCTTATTGTAAGAGCTGTCCCTTGCGGTAATGATCGCATATGTTAGAGCATAAGCGATCATTAACTAAGCGAAGCCCGGCCGAGGGGGGCTGCGGATGTTAGAACATCCCGCCCCTAGTCATCATTTAAAGAAAAATTTACTAAAAAATACCTTCTACACATCAAATGGGTTTGTAATCCTTTTTAAACAAAGATCCACTTGCCAGTAGTTATGAATTATTGTTTAAAAAGCTTTTTCTTACCACCTAGAGGAAGTCATACTGACGAAATGCGTTGGGTGTCGATTTCTACATTTGTGGTATGTACATTTTTATCAAATGGATTGAGAATGAGTACATTTTTATTGTTTTTATGTTTCCAGGTTTCCTAATGAAGAAGAGGTTAGGGCTCCACTGGTACCCTTCGCTATTGTTTCCGTGCCTTTTGAAAAAATTGGCATGGATCTGATAAGGCCAGTGGAAAAATCCACTCAAGGGCACCGATACATACTAGTGATAGTGGATTATGCCAACAGAAGGCCATACCTCTGCGTAATATGAAATCTGGCACTATTGCCAGAGAGCTACTAACCCTGTATACTGCCTGGGAATACTGAGGTCTAATAATAGAAGGTCTAAACGGACCAAGGTACCCCTTTGGTTTCCAAACTTATGAAGGATTTGTTGAATGTAGACAGGATGACCATCTCAGTGTAAAATCCCTTACAAATGTTACTCTCCACTCCAATCTATAGTCAATGCTGCAGCCCAACTAATCTTCCTCACCAAATGCACTACATCTCCTGCAGCCATTCATTGGCTTCCCTTCCCTTTCAGAATCCAATTTGAACTTTGCACACTCACTTACAAAGCCCTCATCCACCCCCTCTCACTTACATCTCTGACCTTATCTCCCTTTACACTTCCATACATCCTCTTTGCTCCGTTAATGCATGGTATATTTCTTGCCTACTGATTATTGCCTCCCACTCTCCCACACATTCAAGATTTTTCATGTGCTGCTTCCTATCTCTGGAATTCTCTACCTCTCATCAGGCT
Source organism: Crinia signifera (assembly GCF_055691185.1). NCBI lineage: Eukaryota > Metazoa > Chordata > Amphibia > Anura > Myobatrachidae > Crinia > Crinia signifera. Next base: position 166,099,376 of record NC_139221.1, read on the forward strand.
CTCCACCTCTCTACAAAATTCAAACAGGCTCTACAGACTCACTTCTTCACTAAACCCAACCAAATATCATCCTAACCCTGTCTTGCATGCGCACTGCTTACCCCATCTGTGTTACCTCTGTCTACGCCTCTACTTAAGAATGTAAGCAGGGCCGGCGCTACCCACTCAGCAGCTCCTGCAGAGCAGGAAGGCGCCATGCTGAAAAGGTGCTGTCTCCCTCCCTGCTCTGCTAAAGCTGCCTCAGCCCTCACTGTCACTGCCTCCTGCACGCCGCTCGCAGCGCCTGTCTGACAGTAGGCAGCAGTATGGAAAGGCTGAGCAGCTCCCTGCACCACGCACACACTGTCCTCCTCCTGCGACCTGCAACCTCTTCCTCACCAACACTTGCACTGAGGCATGTAGCGCTGTCTGTGAATGCCTGGATGACATGTCATGTCCGGATCCTCCCCCTACCCATTGCTCCCTGTGCCTGTCAGCTGTCAATCAAATGACTAACAGGCAGTGCTGCCCCCCCCCCTTCCCTCTTCTCAGTGTGCTGTGCCAGTGCCACTGCCAGTCCTCAACACTCTGCCCCCTCTATCTCCTCCTCTCCCCTCCTTTCCCCCTCAGTCACGAGAGGGGTGTAATGTGCAGCACATACTTTTTGTACTGCTTTCGGATCGCATTGCACACACATTGCATGCATGCCGTGCGATGTGATCTAGCCCATAACGTATGCGATTCTCGCAGCGTGTATGGGCACCTTTAGTGCCTGCAACATTTTGCGGACAGAGCACTGAGATTGTGTATGCATACATGTACATGCACCTAAGATCCTCCATAGGATCGCATGTTGCATATACTCCTACAATCGGGCTGCAGCTTGTTGCAATGGCAATGTGAAAGGGTGCAAAATATATGGTTTGCAGGAGGGCGCTGGAGACCCTAGCACTGGCGCTGAATGTAAGCCCTCACAAACAGGGCTTTGTTACCTCAAGTTCTTTTCTTTCTCTAAGTTCAACCATCATCAATGGCAACAAATCCTGCGGTGTTCTGCCATCATGATACTTATTTTAGTGGCGTCTGCTGATGCAACTATGTTTATGTACCCTGTACTTGTCATCTATTGTATTCAACTGTAATAGGTTGTACACTACACAGTCTATTTTTCTATTCAAGTTTGCTTATACTGTATAGTCAAAATTTAAGCAAAATCGAATTAAAATGGAATGGTTGTCATTCAATGCCGATTCGCACTCCTGTTTAGTCTATATCGAATAGAAAAATGGACTGTGTAGGCAAGACTATATAGCACATATTTGTACTATATCTCTACTATATAGTTATAGTAAAGATCTGTACTGTATAGTCAAAATCGAATGCGTTTTGCTTGCCGTGCGACTCAAACCCTATTGATCGAATAGGGATCTAATCAGTAGGACATTCGCACCCTGTGTACACCCCTTAAGTTACTGTTTCCTGTTTTACTTATTCATTTACATTCTCTGTAATTAACTTGTGGTGCCAAATAAATAAATAAATATATAAATGAAGATAATAATAATACGATCCGGCAAAAATCACAATAAAAGTGCATTTTTTCGGGAGAAAATAGACAGTGGCTACTAGGATAGTAGACTTTACACAGTGCACATTGCTGGTATTTTTATTTTAGTAGCAGGATTGTGTGTTGCTTTATTTGCAAAATGCAGGTTATTTAAATAGGACCATTTGAAATATAAAACTGGTGTCTCGTGTGATGTTGGAAAATGGCACGTGTTTGCTCTTGGTGTGCCATGCTAGAAAGTGAGGAGACTTACATTTTAAATATTGGCAAATACAGTATGCGTTATTCAAATAAGGTTTTGTGAAAGCATGGAGTCAAAGTAAAATACATTATTATCTGGCATTTGTGGAAGTCCAAAAGTCCCCAAATCCCACATTTAGGAGAGTTATGCAAAATTGTTGTGGTCCAACAGTGAAAAATAAACACAGGTTTATTAGGAGTTCTCCCAGTTATCCCATGGCTCAGTTTTAAAAAACTTTTGTCAACACATAGAAATTTGATATTGCTGATATAGGTTACAGGACAGGAATCTCAGAACCATCAACATTGCCAAATCAGCGATATAAAGAAACACAGCACCTAGAACATTATACAGTGATTACATCTGCCAATATCATCTATACACCATTCAATCAAAAACTAAAAATGTAGCTGTTCCCTTCTCCGCCATTGGTTCCCTGTTAAGAAAACAAAGTATAGTAGGGATGGCTTTAGTGACAGGCGGACAATGAAACTGTAGTGGGTAGGGATCTGCTTTACTGTAACCGCTGCTTTGGCTTCAGCCATGTTTAGCTAAGTTGGTAGGGTAGGACTAATGTATGACAAATGTTGAGGGATTGGGAGATGCAGAAAGAAAGGCAAAATTTGACTCATTATACAGGGTCTGTCCGGAAAGTAACAATACTTTTTTCACACCATGCAGAACAGGCGCATGACGGCGCTTTAGGGTGGGATGAGTTGAGGGTGTCACCTACACAATCCCGTCAGCAGCAGTTGTCTGTGAGCCTTTACAGTATAAGGATCGAGCTGTAAACGAAGTATCCTTTTTTACCTTGGTCGAGGTTCCAGGTGGAGTGTTCCATTAAGCAATGATAAGCAATCAAGTTTTGTGTTAAACTAGGTAAATCGGGTACCCAGGCGCTTGCCATGCTTCAAAAGGCCTTCATGGAGTAATCTTTGTCAAAGGCGCAAATTTACCACTGGTTTAGATTCTTCAAAAAGACAGAGAAGACGTTAAAGATGAACAACGCTCAGGGCGACCTTCAATAAGCTGAAATAAGCAAAATGTGGACAAAGTATGGAATGTTTATAACACTGACCATTATTTGAGTGTTAAAGTGGTAGCAGAATGGATGGAACTTCCAAAAACTACTGCGCAAGAGATCATGACAAATGAATTAGCGATGTGAAAGGTGTGTCTTGAGAACGATTTGGAGACCAAAAGGCAAAGCACAGACTGGCACACACTATGGTCGCCTCATCCCAAAAAGGGCCGAATGAACAAACCAAACACCAATTACATGCTCATTTACTTTTTTTTATCTTGAATGGTGTGGTGCACAATGGTGCATTTTGCACGGGAGTGCTTGAGAAACAGGTTCCTCCGCAAGGAGATTGCTACTACCTGAGTACCCCATCACAACAATGCTCCAAGTCACACATTGCTGCAAGTGAAGGAGTTTTTGGCCAAGAACAATGTGACACTGCTGCCTCAACTAACCTACAGTCCAGATCTGGCCTGGTTAATTTATTTTTGTTCCCCCGGATCAAACTCAGCCAGAATGGACGCCATTTTACAAAGTGAAAGCGAGTGCGACAAGGGCACTCAAGGATGCTCCAGTTAATGCCTTCCAGGACAAACCCTTTCTACAATGTATCGATGCTCAAGGGTCATACTTAGAGATATTATTAATAACATAACATAATATATAATTATTAAGCCAATGTATCTGAAAGTTTAATAAATTGTATTTCCCAGATTTGGTCTCATTACTTTCCCGGACAGACCTTGTATACATGGATAACTGCCTCACCCCAAAGGGTAAATAAACCATTTGGGGTGCATTACCTGCTCCCCTGCTTCCTAAAGCAGAGTGTAGTTACTGATCATCAGTAACCCCACTGCGACTGACCTCTGCACTTGCAGAGAATAGGCTGACAGTGATTGGATAGGAAGTTTTCCTCCTAGCGCTTTAAGTTTTCTAGTGGGATTAATACATCCTTACAACTGTGTGGAAGCCGTTTGCTTTCAATATGCTTGGCAGTCTCTAGTGGCCCAAAGACCTTTAAGCTTCTGTGACAAATCACAAACCTCCGGATTTCAAATAATATCCCAATATCCTCCACTGAGGCTGAACACCTCCATCAAGAAGACAAACCATTCATAACCATAATCCCCGAAATATCCACCCATTCCCGAATGAAACACAAAAACATCCCAGAAATTGTTACACCCCTACATAACTAACCACTTCTGTTCCTTTAACAGATGTCACAATGGATATAGATGGGCCCCCTTCTGAGATGAGCATTCACAGCATCAGGGATAGAGCGACTACTCTGAGCAGGGCCACATCTTAAAAAAGAAAAAGGTCACTAGCTTACAAGTGGCCTCACATGTGCATCGGCCTACCGGGAATGTTCCCTGAAAGGTCTATTGATGATTCACCTCTCCGTTCCAGAGTGCCATTCACATGGCATGATGCTGCACAATTTCGTCAGTGGTCACAGACCGCCAACATCACTGTCAGAGGGCTGGAGGAGATCTATTCTGCACAGATAAATTAACTGTATTATTTAGTAACTCAATTTTTCATTCCTGTGTTTTTTAAATGAAAGAATGATCAGATTCTAAGAAAACACAGTGTGTGTACTGAAACCAAGCCAAATTATGTTTTTGATATATTTTTCTTAAATGCGAAATACAGTACCAAACAACTGTAAATACAGATCTACATTAATCACTACAATAAAAATATATATGATTTATCTAACATATGGAAAATACAGTATAACACACATAATAAACAAATTCCCAAAATCTTCTTAGCAACTAGTTTTCATGGATCACATATATTGAGGCTGAACCTTTATTAAAAACAACTAAACTGGGATATTTGACAATTTCAATTGTTTTAAATGTTCTACGCCAGATGCTGACATAGTCATTGTCTTTGAACATGTACGATAATACAACAATTTTCAGCAGACGTTCAATCCTACATCATTAATTTGTTACATGTCCCATTCACGATCTCCATAACATGTGCACTGATTACCCTATGACACTGATCCCCAAGCCAACAACTGGTATTCGTCTGCTTTTGGCTAGGGTGGCTACTGCAGCTAAAAAGACCACACTGTCAAAGTGGATACATCCTGACCATATATCGATGTCCTTTCTACTGCCTAGACCAGTGGTTCCCAAACTGTGTGCCTAGGCTCCCTGGGGTGCTTTAGGATACTTGCAGGGGTGCCTTGGGTTGCTTGACCAGGATCAATTCATATTAGTTATGTGCAATGTACCTGGCAAAATCAGTGCTTGGTGGCTGCCAATCATAATATATGTGCACAAACAGAAGCAAATCCTGTCCCTCACCACATAACTGTGACATATAAACACAATGCACTTACTTTTATATTTTTCCTAAATTTCTCAATAAGAAACATTTTACCTTGGGGTGCCTTGAAAACAATTTGATGCTCGAGGGTGCCGTGATTCAAAAAAGTTTGGGAACCCCTGGCCTAGACTGATTACTTATATGTACCAAATGCATTGGGTGGACTGCACTTTAGACTTGGAATTGTGTGCACCTAAATTCTTTGATATCTGGTTGCGGTACATTGCCCCTCTTCCCAAAGCTGAACGGGATCATATTTGTAATGTTGTCCATCTGTCAACTTGGTATAACTTGGCTACATATGAAAAAGGTTCCCCTCCCCATTTATTTTTAAAGTAGGTTTTATTGCAGAGCTTTGTGCATAGCAATACAGAAAAAGTAGTACAATACATAGATGTCCAGAAGCAATATAAGTCTACAACTTGAGCAACTGGAGAAGCAATGCAGTTGTAACATATAATAGTTAAATTGTAAAACAATAAACCATGTAATAGTAAAAAGAATAGTAAAAGAGGGGAAAAAAAAGAAAAGTGGTTGAACATAGGAAATAAAAGTAAAGAAAGCGAAGAGTGAGGAAAACATAGGAGAAGGGAGGGGCCACTGAACCAAGGCATATAGGAAGGAGAATTGGGTCTAAAACAAGACTGTTAGGTTAGGATTGAAGCTTGATCTAGCTTTAACGAGCGCCTCAGGTCCCAGGAGAGGGATTGTCAGAATGGGGACCATATCTCTTCAAATTGGGCGAGTGTCATGTAGGGCATGGGTAATTCTTTCCATAGAAACAATAAACCATGTCTTACACTCCTGGCTGCATGTAGAATATGGAGGGCAAGTTTAATTGAGGGAGGGCTAACTCCTTCTATTGAATAACCCAGCAGCACGGACCGTGGATTGAGGATGATGTGTAGGTTAAATACCTTGCTTAATAGAGACTTAATATGAGTCCAACAGGGTCCCCCCACCCCCCATTTTAATTTGTATGTATGCCTGTATTCTTGATGCCCTCTCTATGCTATGTTTGCATTGGACTGTACTCCATATTAATGGTTTTTGCTTATTCACTGTCACACACTGATTGTACCTGTATTGTTACTATACCATTATTTGGATTATTCTCTGTCTCTCTTGCTCTAAATAAAAATTATATATAAAAAAACAAATCAACTAAACTAACTTCCAAATAATGAGTTATCCAGATCGAGTGACTCCTCTCCCAATAAAAATGATACACCTGCCAAAGCCTCTCCCCTCTTCCTCTATTACCACTCACAACGGTCTTCCCAACAACTCCATTTAAAACACAGAAGCCCATACTCCTTTTGCCCATCTCAGCAGTATAACAATTACAGAGCACACCAATTCCCAAGTCCCTCTTTCTTTTATCTGCCCCATACCTTAACCACATGGAATATTATTACAACTCATTGAAAAAAAACAAAAAAAAAACACTGATGAAGCAATCATGTGTAAAAACCTGACTCAAATTGTGCAACATTGTGGGGTACAATCTCAATATGGGGGTTCAACCCGTCACACTTCCAGTACTTACCACTGGGTATCAGCTAACCACTCGCCACTTTCCACTGTATGGTTACCATGTTTCGCTTTGATGGATTCCACTATTACATATATTTTCTCCTAATATATTTTCTCCTACTGTTCTATTTGGATTCATTGGCACTGGATTTAGAATATACGGTATATTTAGTAAAGTGCAGGTTTTTAGAAGAGGACCGGTTGCTCTTAGCAACCAGTTTCTACATATCATTTATCTAGTACCTTTTAGAAGATAATAGCCAGAATCTGATTAGTTGCTATGGGCAACAACTCCACGTCTAAAAAAACACGCTAGTAAATACACAGCCTAAGCTCAATGAGTTGACCCAGGTATAATGCATAGTACCACATACAGTCAAAGTACTCTCATATGCAAAATAATTTTCGGTACTTGTTTCCCATCGCATCACATACCATAAGGCATACGATGGTATGCAATGTTACGCGATAGCAGCCGATGTTATACAATTTTAAATTGTATACCATCGCATTGTATGGCATATATAATCGTATACGATTTAAAATTGTATAAGCACCCTAATTGGTGCTTACAATATTAAAGGCACCCCCACGCCACCCGTACTATCAACGCCAACCCGAAGCGTGGCGAGCGCAGCGAGCCCGCGTGGGGCGGCGGTACGCCTCCTCCGACCTTTTCATACCCCCACTATCCACGTCGGTGTGGAGTTGATTGTATATAGTGTGGCGAGCACAGCGAGCCCGAATAGTGGCGAGCCCCTCGAGGGGACGCAGAATACATGTGAAGTAATGCGCGTGCGCTCGCCACGCTTCGGACTCGGTGGCTCGCTGCGCTCTCCACACTATATCAATTCTACTCCACGCTGAAGATGAGATGCCATACAACTTAATATCGTGGGCGCCGTGCTAGGAAACAAGTACCTAATTTTATATAGTTTAATAGTGTTGTAAAAAAACTAACAGATATGTCTAATAAGTTAAAAACCTAAATAAAACAATAAGTATGAAAATGGCATGTACTGTATATGGCAGTGTATTGAAGAATTAATACTTACCATCATAAATGTAATTGGGATTCAGGAGCTGTTCAAAGAGAGAAAAGTTAATATATTAGTTAATTTGCTAAAAAAAAAAAAGTAAATACACTAAAGGCCCATAAACACGATAATATTATTTTTCAAATCTGGTTGGTTGGAATGAAACCATGTTAATTATGACATTTAGGGCATATTTTGCCTCTGCCACTGGCCCTGTAGCAGTTGCATGAAGTACAATGATATTTACACCATTGGTGCCATTATGAAGGTGTAGGAAACAAGTTATGCTGCCTTTACTTTGCCAAGTCTCCGTGGCTTAACAAATACTAACCAAACTAATTACATTTCATAATATTGGTCTCCTATAATATTATGCTAAAAGCGGCAAAGTCACACAACTATTAATTGGTAATGCTATCAATATATATGACCTATACCCTCTCTATTGATTTCAGCATTTACTCAAGTCTTGCATGTCCCTATTTTATGTATGTCTTTTCTCCTAGCTGTATCGCATTGCGACTAACACATTTCACCAAAATGACCGACGAAGCTACCAAGTGTCTGGGGCCTGATTCTGGTTTGCTTGCAAAAGCAAAGTCACTCTCTAATGGATAAAATCATGTGCACTGCAGGGGCAGATGAAACATGTGCAAAGAGATATCAGTTTGAAGTACAAATCCCATCCAAATTTAACTCTCTCTGCAATGTTACATCTGCCCCACCTGCAGTGCACATGATTTTGTCCACTAGAGAGAGAATATTTACTGATCAAAATGTAAGGAGTGCAGACAAGCAATAATTATTTAGACAAGGGACAAGCATACAAACACGGTCATTGAAGATTACAGAGCTCATTTATCAACAAGTGATTAAAACCTGTTATGAATGATAAATGGTGCTCTGCCAAACAGCTCTAAACTGCAGTGTATTTTAAAAATGACAGTTGGGGGCTTATTGTCTGGACCACAATATATCACAAAAGCTTGATCACTCATTGATAAATGGGGCCCTAATGATGCAAACCTAATAGTAGTTCATAAAATTGAATAAGTATGGAAAATTGCTTAACTTAAAACACACAAAATGAATGTACAACAGATACATACAGATTGCGCCTGAAAGCTGTTTGCCCAATTCTGATGTTTGTGGATCTGAGAGATTTTTTTTTGTCTGCGCCTGCATCACAGTTGCACTGTAAATGCATTGGGATTGATTAGCATTGGCAATGAGGATTTATTCACAAAGTACATTTGCAGTTGTTCTAAGTTTCGATCCGATCTTGCATCTTTTGCATGTTAGCGGTGAATAAGAATTCAAAGTCATGCTATAAAAGTGCATATTTGCAACAGCCGTACATCTATTGCAAAAGACTAATGAGCATTTATGCATATGCACAACTCAGCCTAGCCCACAATAATGCTGACACACTCTTGCTAAACATTGCCTGTGTGCAAATTCCTTGTTTTTTCCCTAAAAAAAATCCTTTACATGTTGGTTTATATATCTGAGATTATGGGTGAAAAGCGGCAATCATTTACTCTGCAAAATCAAACTGGTTTCTGTGAATGGCAAATAATATACTAGGGATGGTCATCGGTGCCAAAAGTGCAACTGGCCATCGATTGTGTAAATCTATGCAATGAGTGACCATCGATAGTTTTACATATCAATGGTCATCTATTAGGTGTGGGTGATTGGCCTGTGGGCCAATCAAATCACATGGGTGTGGCTTTGTGGGTGTAGCGGGCGGGGCTAAGCTCCGTGTCCCGGTACTTTGATAAAAAATAGAAAGAAAAACATTGGGTGTGCTGTGCCATCGATGTAGGGAAACCATCTGTTTCTCCCCCATGGATGGCAAGAGTATTTGACATCGGCCATCAACCATCGATGATTTTGCATCATGGATGGTCAATGGCCATCCCTATAATATACATCTTTGTAAGCGAAAATCTAGTTTCCGTAAATGGCAAATAATATAACTTTTTGTAAGTCAAAATCTAGTTTCCGTGAATGGTAAATAATATACCTTTATGTAAGCCTGAATGTCATAGTGGTTATACCTAGAGATGTGCACCGGCCACTTTTCGGGTTTTGGGTTCTGATTACCTTGAGGTTTTGGGTTCTAATGGGTTTTGGCAAAACACCTCCTAAGTGTTTTGTGTTTGGATTTTTTGGGGTTTTGGGTTCTGATTTTTTTGTTAAAAATGCATAAAAACAGCTAAAATCGCAGAATTTGGTGAGTTTGTTTGCTCCTACGCTATATTGACCTCAATAACATTCATTTACACTCATTTCCAGTGTATTCTGAACACCTGACCCCTCACAATATTGTTTTTATTGCCAAAGTTTGCACTGAGGTAGCTGGATAACTATGCTAAGCCACAAAAGTGTGCGGCACAAACACGTGGCTCATGTAAGAGTGGCACTGCAGCGGCAGACATGATGGCAGTTTAAAAAAATAGGCCCATAAAAGATACCTATCTGGCTTGATCATGCACTGTTTACCATGTGCAGCCAAGGAGCGGTGGGCATTTTGTGCAGCACAGAGTTTGTCTGCAAGTGTGTAAGTGTTTTGATCACGTTAACATCCAACAAGACCCCTATCTGGCTTGATTGTGTGATAATGTAATCTGATTGTTTAATTTTGTGATTATTATTCATTTATTATTACCAGTCGTCTCTTAAATCATTGCCTAATGGGTGTAGGGGAGTGGGCTAATCAATTTTAAGGTGGCAGATGGAAGATGTAATGTAATGTAAACCATCACTAGCATTGGTTGCAGCAGTGGCAGTAACTGATGGACCCGGCTGTGCAGATAAGGAGGATGCTGACAGCGATGATGTCAAAGGGAGAGCCAGCGAACTGTTGCTCCATGCAGCGCTGGAAAACTTTGCTGCCCGTGGTGATGCCATAGGGCATGCGTAACCATCACTAGCATTGGTTGCAGCAGTGGCAGTAACTGATGGACCCGGCTGTGCAGATAAGGAGGATGCTGACAGCGATGATGTCAAAGGGAGAGCCAGCGAACTGTTGCTCCATGCAGCGCTGGAAAACTTCGCTGCCCGTGGTGATGCCATAGGGCATGCGTAACCATCACTAGCATTGGTTGCAGCAGTGGCAGTAACTGATGGACCCGGCTGTGCAGATAAGGAGGATGCTGACAGCGATGATGTCAAAGGGAGAGCCAGCGAACTGTTGCTCCATGCAGCGCTGGAAAACTTCGCTGCCCGTGGTGATGCCATAGGGCATGCGTAGGAAGACGTAGCACCCAATAGGGGTCATGAAGGCAGTAAGCATGGAAGAGGCTCTGTCCAGAGGGATCTGCCAAAACCCACACTTGGCATTCAGGGTGCTAAAGACCGTTGCACCTGGCATGTCAGTGATCACCTGCTCGATGGTGCAGAGTGTGTATCTGTTTTGGTCAGTTTAATATTTCATAAGATCCCTATCTGTCTTGATTGTGATTATGATTATTTATAATTAATTTCATCTGATTTTTAATTTGGTGATTAGTAATATTATTCATTTATTATTTATTATTACCATTCGTCTCGTCAATCATTGCCTAATGGGTGGAGGGGAGGGGGCTAATCAATGACTAGGTGGCAGCTGGAAGAGTTCTATCTGGCTGCGACTTCTGTAACTCTATTGATCGCTAGGGTGGATTCAGGTGATCTGGCTCGCTAGGCGGGTGTTCCCTTTGCTCACTGCTTCACATGCGTCCCTCGTGAAGCTGCACGCTCTGTCGAGGAGGATGTCCTTTGCCGGTAGAGAAGTACTGATCTTCTCTCAAGGTGTTACGACTCGTAGCTGCACTCCCCTGCTACAACCTCAAAACAAGCACCAAGACCCCTATCTGGCTTGATTGTGCACTGTTTACACAGTGCAGCCGAGGAGCAGTGGGCGATTGGTGCAGCAATCAGTGGAATGCAAAGAGTTATATGCATTTCAAAGACAAGTCCCTCATACAAATGACTCTCAGCAGTGGGCACCAGACCAGACGGTACATACGGCAGTATAGCTAGTGAGCCCCAGACCACAAAGGTAGAGATATACGGCAGTATTTAATTATTTATTAGGCAGGCAGTATTTAATTATTTATTAGCCAGTGAGCCCCAGACCAGACAGTACATACGGCAGTATAGCCAGTGAGCCCCAGACCACAAAGGTAGAGATATACGGCAGTATTTAATTATTTATTAGCCAGTGAGCCCCAGACCAGACGGTACATACGGCAGTATAGCCAGTGAGCCCCAGACCACAAAGGTAGAGATATACGGCAGTATTTAATTATTTATTAGGCAGGCAGTATTTAATTATTTATAAGCCAGTGAGCCCCAGACCAGACGGTACATACGGCAGTATAGCCAGTGAGCCCCAGACCACAAAGGTAGAGATATACGGCAGTATTTAATTATTTATTAGCCAGTGAGCCCCAGACCAGATGGTACATACGGCAGTATAGCCAGTGAGCCCCAGACCACAAAGGTAGAAATATACGGCAGTATTTAATTATTTATTAGCCAGTGAGCCCCAGACCAGACGGTACATACGGCAGTATAGCCAGTGAGCCCCAGACCACAAAGGTAGAGATATAGGGCAGTATTTAATTATTTATTAGCCAGTGAGCCCCAGACCAGACAGTACATACGGCAGTATAGCCAGTGAGCCCCAGACCACAAAGGTAGAGATATACGGCAGTATTTAATTATTTATTAGGCAGGCAGTATTTAATTATTTATTAGCCAGTGAGCCCCAGACCAGACGGTACATACGGCAGTATAGCCAGTGAGCCCCAGACCACAAAGGTAGAGATATACGGCAGTATTTAATTATTTATTAGGCAGGCAGTATTTAATTATTTATAAGCCAGTGAGCCCCAGACCAGACGGTACATACGGCAGTATAGCCAGTGAGCCCCAGACCACAAAGGTAGAGATATACGGCAGTATTTAATTATTTATTAGCCAGTGAGCCCCAGACCAGATGGTACATACGGCAGTATAGCCAGTGAGCCCCAGACCACAAAGGTAGAAATATACGGCAGTATTTAATTATTTATTAGCCAGTGAGCCCCAGACCAGACGGTACATACGGCAGTATAGCCAGTGAGCCCCAGACCACAAAGGTAGAGATATAGGGCAGTATTTAATTATTTATTAGCCAGTGAGCCCCAGACCAGACAGTACATACGGCAGTATAGCCAGTGAGCCCCAGACCACAAAGGTAGAGATATACGGCAGTATTTAATTATTTATTAGGCAGGCAGTATTTAATTATTTATTAGCCAGTGAGCCCCAGACCAGACAGTACATACGGCAGTATAGCCAGTGAGCCCCAGACCACAAAGGTAGAGATATACGGCAGTATTTAATTATTTATTAGCCAGTGAGCCCCAGACCAGACGGTACATACGGCAGTATAGCCAGTGAGCCCCAGACCACAAAGGTAGAGATATACGGCAGTATTTAATTATTTATTAGGCAGGCAGTATTTAATTATTTATAAGCCAGTGAGCCCCAGACCAGACGGTACATACGGCAGTATAGCCAGTGAGCCCCAGACCACAAAGGTAGAGATATACGGCAGTATTTAATTATTTATTAGCCAGTGAGCCCCAGACCAGATGGTACATACGGCAGTATAGCCAGTGAGCCCCAGACCACAAAGGTAGAAATATACGGCAGTATTTAATTATTTATTAGCCAGTGAGCCCCAGACCAGACGGTACATACGGCAGTATAGCCAGTGAGCCCCAGACCACAAAGGTAGAGATATAGGGCAGTATTTAATTATTTATTAGCCAGTGAGCCCCAGACCAGACAGTACATACGGCAGTATAGCCAGTGAGCCCCAGACCACAAAGGTAGAGATATACGGCAGTATTTAATTATTTATTAGGCAGGCAGTATTTAATTATTTATTAGCCAGTGAGCCCCAGACCAGACGGTACATACGGCAGTATAGCCAGTGAGCCCCAGACCACAAAGGTAGAGATATACGGCAGTATTTAATTATTTATTAGGCAGGCAGTATTTAATTATTTATAAGCCAGTGAGCCCCAGACCAGACGGTACATACGGCAGTATAGCCAGTGAGCCCCAGACCACAAAGGTAGAGATATACGGCAGTATTTAATTATTTATTAGCCAGTGAGCCCCAGACCAGATGGTACATACGGCAGTATAGCCAGTGAGCCCCAGACCACAAAGGTAGAAATATACGGCAGTATTTAATTATTTATTAGCCAGTGAGCCCCAGACCAGACGGTACATACGGCAGTATAGCCAGTGAGCCCCAGACCACAAAGGTAGAGATATAGGGCAGTATTTAATTATTTATTAGCCAGTGAGCCCCAGACCAGACAGTACATACGGCAGTATAGCCAGTGAGCCCCAGACCACAAAGGTAGAGATATACGGCAGTATTTAATTATTTATTAGGCAGGCAGTATTTAATTATTTATTAGCCAGTGAGCCCCAGACCAGACGGTACATACGGCAGTATAGCCAGTGAGCCCTAGACCACAAAGGTAGAGATATACGGCAGTATTTAATTATTTATTAGGCAGGCAGTATTTCGTTATTTATTAGCCAGTGAGCCCAGACCACACAGGTAACTAGATAAGATATACGGCATTATTATTTATTAGGCTGTGAGCCCCAGACCACAGACCGCCAGACTGGCAGATTCAGTGCAGGCAGCAGTGCAGCACCAGTGGACTATATATATTTATTTAATATAATTAATTATTAATATATATAATAAATGGCACAGCACAGCACCAGAGGTATGCCCTAGCACAGAGGAGACAGTAGTACTACAGGCAGGTACACAGTTAGACTGTTCTCCTAAGCAGAGGAGAACATAGTACACAGCAGCACTGAGGGAGACAGCCCTAGCAAATAAAATAATTAATTACAGCACAGCTCACCAGAGGTAGACCGCACAGAGGAGACAGTAGTACTACAAGTACACAGTTAGACTGTTGTCCTAAGCTGAGAACAGAGTACACAGCAGCACTGAGGGAGACAGCCCCAGCAAATAAAATAATCAATTACAAGCAGCACAGCACACCAGAGGTAGACCGCACAGAGGAGACAATAGTACTACAAGTACACAGTTAGACTACTACACAGCAGCACTGAGAGACAGTACCAGCGATTGCAAAAGCTCAAGGTCAAGCTCAAGTTTAAGCCCCAGCAGCAGCACCAACACACCCTCTCCCAACCCACTACTTGACTGGAGTGAAGATGGCGGGCGCGGCAGCCGCTTATAAAGCCTTGCGAAATCCGACGCCGGGAGATGACGTTCTAATCATGCGGATGGTCCGAGTCAGGCGGGAATCTCCGAGCGCTGCTCGGAATCGGGCTCGGAATGATGACGTCCGTGGGGGGGCTCGGATCTCTGAAATCCGAGCCCGCACATCTCTAGTTATACCTGCCCTGTAAGTCACTGGCTGGTTAGCTTGCTGGCATGTTGTGTGGTGGAATAAATTTGCTGTCTGTACTTTATAAAAAATATATATATATATTGTCATAATTGCTAGAACTGGTAAATATGAAGTGTTTCAAGCTGTCGTGCACACTAAACTACGTGATTTTTACCTTTACAGATACTTTATTGATTTGACCTTCAGAAGTATTTTCCCTTTTGCCTTCTTTCAGCCTGTTTTCTGATTTCTTTTGTATTCTTAGTGCTGTATGCCAAGATGACTTTTTTCTGTAGAGACCAATAGAAAATAGTGTTAAGATTACTAATAGTTGTATCAACAACTATTAGTTAATATTAGTTTCCAAGAGACTTCTTTGTGCCTTTATGTATTTTAACTTTTACCACTATCATTCACATCATCTACAAGTAGAAAGTACACATCTATATAGAATAAATACATGAAAATCATTCCACCCTAATATAGGCAATGCTTACATGTTTATTATACATAAAGAATAAACTAGTGTAAAAATAAAGGAAATAAAATGCAAAATGAACAGAATGCCATCTAGAACCAGAACCAAACTCTGTTTTAAGATACTTTATTTTACCTACTGCTTATTAGTAAATCATTTATTTACTATTTATAATTTATTTATTATTTGTGTATTTCTTCCTCTTTAGAAATTGATTAATGTTTACTGGCCTTGATGCCACTCCTGTTGCTAATTATCTTTTAATAATGAATACCTTTTTCATAAAGTCAGATACAGTATGCTTGCTAGCACTAGGATGCCGCCAGGACTTCTGCATGAGTAGTAATGGCTTATCAAGGCTTAGTATGATCACCAAATTATATATGTTATACATATCAAAGTTAATTGCGGACACAAATAAAGAAAACTAATTGCAAAGTTCAATAAAAATATAGTAAATGAAAATAAAAGTAAAAACCTCTGGCAAGAGCTACTGCTGCATTATAAATCTAACACACACACGATAGATTACAATACTATGGTATGGAAACCTCGCTAATGTCAAGTGGTAGCAATCATTCATATTTCCAGATAAAGTATTGGATAGAAAAAGAATAAATAAGGTAACAGGGATGTATCCAAATAAAAAATCTGACACAGAAGAATCATCGGGAATACCTCATTTCTACATAACTAGAAGTTGAGATAAAAAAAAAAATGGAACACAAACATTTTTTTCGATAGCATGTAAATCTTGTACATTGGGTGTAATTCAGCGTGGATCAAATTCCAGTCAATCATCGTACGACTGTGTGTGCATGCACCATTCTTCCAAGGCTAATCATGGCTTACAGTTCACCAACAGCTTGCGAAAACACTTCTTTAGATAAATGAGCATGGATATCATAGGTGTCTCTGGGACAATATTGCCTTTGCTGCAGTTTCTGAAGCAGCCATAGGAGTTGGATTTGTATAGTCAAATGATCCAGTTTAGAAGACCATTTACTAAATTAGAAGCCAGGTTCACAATAGAGATCATATTTGCAAGTAAGCAATTTGGTTGTGAGAAGTTTTCTAGGATTACCTGAAAAAAATACTTGTAATAGTTTGCAAAGCTTCAAAATCTGTTGCATTGTTTCCAAATGTTGAAGCACTGACCAATCTGATTAGGGTCCAGTGAACTGTTGTATCTTGACATGTTTTTAATACTGGAATGGATCTTGAAAGTACAGTGAAATACCAGTTACCAACAAAGTGATCAAAGATGTCCTAGAAATCCTTGTTTAAGAAAAACAGAGGTTTGCAACGAGAATAAGGAATAGTACACTGCTTATCCTTATCCTCTTGTCATATTTTTTTGCAAGAGGTCACACGACACAGAAGAGGATGACTGGCAAAAGCAAGAATGTTAAAGTCTCTGTTGACCGCTTGTTGTCCACCATTGCTTTTAAGAGAATTCTCTGACCATTTTCTATTGCTATTAAAAAAAAAAAACATTTTCCCTATATAAGGGAGACAGGTTCTAGAAACTCAGGGTGAAAATTTATAGGATGAAAGATTCAGAAAGTGAGAGATTTGGTAAGAAATCTCCAGGTTTTTTTAAAGCGGCAATCATTTACACTGCAAAATCAAACTGATATTACTGTCATTTTATACGGTAGTACATATTTTTTTATTTATCAATAATTCTTATTTTATGAAAAATGTACTATAGTCAGACATTTCCACCAACGTGCTTTGATTCTTGCTCAAAGAAATGTAGCAGCTAATTGCAATTCATTGTGCTAATACAAAATGATAGCACAGGATACTAGCAGATCCTATCTGCATTGTGCAGGTCAGTGAATACATGTAGTTCACCCAGATTCAGCAGCACAATGACTAGAGGGTTAGTATTACTAGGGCATGGGAACTATATTGAACTGTGGCATAAATTTGGGGTTTTAGAACATAAAATATGATGTACTGGGTTATTACTGTAGGAATATGGTAGAACCCTGGATGTTTTAGTTTAGCTAAAGGATTCATGTAGCCCCAGAGTGATAATACAGGATGCTAAAAAACGGACATGCTTGTGGGGACCAGAAGTAGAATTATGGCATTAAAGAATTTTACTTGGACCTTCTGGTTGCAGATGGACCGGACAGGATGAAAATGATCATTCATTCGTCATTTCTCCCAGTAATTTCCTACTTTGTACTTTATTTTACATTTTTACACAGGGTTTGAATAGTTTTTACAGACCATTATGGGCTCATTCATGTTTGTAGGCAATGGTCAACATTTTTGCAACTGCATGTGCTTGATCACTATATGCAACTGTGTGGTGCCGCTGTCATCTTGCTAGTAAAGTGATTGACAGCAAGTAAGCGGGAATGGTTGGGAGAACGTAGATGTCAAAGCCATAGGGTTATGTATCTTTTGATGGCTGTATATACATGGCATATGAGTCACTACTAATGGGCAGTCTGCATAGCCATAGTTCCTACTATTGGGCAATCTACATAGCCATAGACCACCCTAGTGTTCATTCTAGCACCCTACATCTTCCAAATCCCATGCAGTACCTCTTCCCTGCCTGGGGTGTTGCTCTCTGCTATGGTACTTCTAACACAATGTGGCCTGTATTTCAGCAGTTATGCAGACCAGACCTGTGTGAGAAGCACTGTGCAGGGAAGAGGAACTGCACAGATTTTGAAAGATGCAGGTGTGCTATAATCAACACTACTAACCCTTAGCTTTGTTCTCTGCAATTACTTATGTGTAAGCAATTGTGACTGAGCTGGAGATGAGTCTAGTGATTATCTCTTTACATTACTGGGTGGCAGCTTCACTTGCTAGCATTATGAGCTCTATAGCCTAGAGAATTGCAAGTGCATTTGCGAACAACGGCATTTAGGCCCTTTGTCCCATTGATCTAATGAAGGTATTATGGTCCTGATGCTCCCATGTCGTTGGGTGTTCTGAGTCATCTGAAGATTTGGAACTCTAAAGGGGCCAACACACGCAGTGATATATTTCTTTATTAACAGTTTCTTATATAGCACACACATATTACGCAGCGCTTTACAGAGTATAGTTGAACATTCACATCAGTCCCTGCCCCAATGGAGCTTACAATATATATTCCCCACAACATGTACACACACACACACACACACACACACACTCTAAGGTTAATTTGTTGGGAGCCAATTAGCCTACCAGTATATTTTGGGACTGTGGAAGGAAACCGGAATGCCCGGAGGAAACCCACGTAAGAAAGGATCACTTTGAAAATTCCCCTACATTGCTCAGTGTGTAGAGGCCAGTGCAATGCCCAACCACGCGCATTGTTAATCGCTCAGCAATTAATATCCAGCATGCGAGATATTAATAGGTCAGGGCCAGTGATCTCACTCTCCTCAGCACACAATGCTAACACAATGCTGTGTTCTGAGCGATCTAGCGTCACTCATTATGCATTAGCATTGCTTCAAGTATAGGCTCCTTAAGTGGAGCGCTGACACATTCCAGTTTAAAGGAACACCTCTGCCCTTCTTGCCCAAGGCACTGGGTATAAAGGTCCATTTCGCTTTTGCTCGGTGTTGGCTAGACTGATAATGTGAGTTATCTGATAACATTAAGCCTGCTTCTGATTTGATATTAGCTACATATGCAGTAACCAAGGGGATGCTTATTCATCTCCTGCACCCAACATTGGGTCGGTGTATCGATGCTAGTGATGACCCCGCACCTGCAAATGGAAAATGTGTGTATAGTTGCACCAGAATTCTGTTAGCAAAACGTGCGGTCTGAGTATAGCAGCCCATACAGGCTGCTATGAGTGCTGACCCGATGTGTGCTTTGAGGTGCGCGCTCCCGCGGCTCCTCATCGCACAGTACAAAAAGTATGTGCTTGCACATACCTTTTTGTACTTAGGTTTCATCACATTGCATCGCATTGCATGCACAACGGATGCACATGCAATGCAATCCGTGCTAGTACAGCACGGAAAGCACGCCCACAGAGCGGCGTATATGGGCAGCTTATGGCAAATACAGAGCTGCGCATTACTTTTTATCAGGGCCATTGTCCTTTCCAGGACACACATCTCTGGTTTGTTGCCACAGATAAATAGCTTGTTGATTTAGGTTAAAGAATACGGTTACAGAAACAAATAAAAAACCTCAACTGAATTAAATTCACAACAATGTGCCATTGTGCCACCTGAAGAACTATGCAACCAATATCTTAGAATAATTTTTACTGTCAGCCCACAGAGGTGCGCAGGGAAATAAGGGAAGATGGCACATGAGACAAAGGGCCTTATTTTGGTTCATTCTTTCTGACAAAATCCTTCTTAGATGGACAAAACCATGTGCACTGCAGGGGGGGCAGATGTAACATGTGCAGAGAGAATTAGATTTGGGTGAGTAATTTTGTTTCTGTGCAGGGAAAAAAAATACTGACTGCTTTATTTTTACACTGCAATATAGATCTCACTTTGAAGTAAAACCCCACCCAAATCTAATTCTCTCTGCACAAGTAACACCTGCCCCACCTGCAGTGCACATGGTTTTGCCCATCTAAGAAGGATTTTGTCAGAAAGAATGAACCAAAATAAGGCCCAACATGTACACAGCCAGATATTATGATGATCTGAAATGAATATGCCCCTTAGTGATTCCCATAGAATTGCTGTTTTTATATATTAGCCTAATCCAGTGGTTTCCAAACATTTTAAAATCACGGCATCCTAGAGTATCAGAATCTTTTTCAAGGCACCCCAAGGTCAAAAGTAATGAAGAAAAAAAAAAAAAAAGTAGATTGTGTTTATATGTTATCCGTAGGGTCAGTTATGCGGTGAGTGACAGTATTCGCTTCTGCTTGTCCACATGTTTTATGATTGGCAGCCACCAGCACTGGTTTTGTCTATAATACCCCTTTCAGACATACTACCCGGGATTTTGACCAGGTTTACCTGCGATTTTCAACCCAGGTCACTCCCGTGATTTTAGTAACAGACCCCCTTTCACACTACACCTCAGATCTGGGAAAAACCCGGGTATACCCCTTTCACACATAAGCCAGGCGTTTCAAGCATTTCAGTGTTTCATCATTAAAATGGGCAAGGACCTTTGCAATATTTGCATACACTATGGCATCCTTCACAGTGCCTGTGATTTGAGATTTGATCTCCTCTTCTCCACGCACATGTAACAGCTCCCTGACCTCCTCTTCCTTCCAATGATGTGCCATGCCACCTCACTTCCCACAGGACTCTGCTCCCTTTGCAGCAACAGAATGCAAAGGAGCAACATGCAGCCACTGCCTCTGCAAGCGCCTTCGCACATGTGCCGGAGGAGTCTTCCTCGGCGGCAGCTGATGACCTCATCAGAAGACGCCCCGGCAGCAAAAAAAAAAAAAGCCACATCAGATGTTTAAAGCTGAAAAACCTGGGCAATACCATTCAGACATAAGCCGGGTATTATACCCTGGCGTAAAATACCAGGAAAAACCCTGGTCAATTGCAGGTGCTGAGTATCTGGGAGTGAAATCCCGGGTATACCCTTTCAGACATATGCTAGTCCCGGGTTTGGGTGCATTCTTGTGAAAAAAGCCGGGTTTTTTTCGCATATGTCTGAAAGGGGTATTACATTGACCGTAAATAATATGAATTGGTCCTGGACCACCAACCTGAGGCACCCAAGGTGCCTCTGCACACAGTTTGGGAACTACTGGCCTGATCTTTGTTAATAAATTTATATATTGTAAATATATACAGACATCTATATTTATCTCAAGACCCATACACACTGAGGGACCTTCAGCTGAAAGCCGCTCAGTTTACTCGTTTCAGCTTAAAAGCCACCCAGTGTGTATGGGGGAGGGATGAGCGGTGAGTGCTGAAGCACGCTCCTACGTCATCCCTGGTCAGGCCGCTCATCTACTGGTATTACCAGCCGATGAGCAAGGGAGTTGACAGCTTTCCATAGCATCCCCAAGAAAAATCGCTGAAATGTGCGAAAAATGCTCAGTGTGTATGCACTGAGTGTTTTTCTGCCCATCGATTTTCCCCATAATCGTTATCCATACATGCGGTGTGTATGGACCTTAATAAATAATAATAAATAAAAAGCATTGTTGTTTCTTTTATAGCGCAGCCAATTCCATTGCACTTTACAATTGTAAAAAGTGATACAACAAACTGGCTATTTACAGACCTTTACATACAGTTAAAGATAGGAGGGCCCTGCTTGCAAGCTTACAATCTTTCTTAAGGGCAAAACACATGGGGTGATATGGCTATTTCTAAGTGATCAGACAAGATTGCTTAGAAATTGCTCCTTTTGTATGCCCCCTGGCAATGGCGATGCGCCGCTATCACCTGACTGCATACAGTAAATATCTAGCCGTCTTCAGTGTTCTCTCACCGGAGAAAATTGTCCCGCATGGATCACTTAGCATATATTGCGGGTGTGCAGCGATGTGTGCTAAGCAAGTCGCTCAGCACAGGCTTCCCTGTCACCCCGTGTGCTATAGCATGCTAATATTTTTGAGAATATTTATATAATATAATAAGATTTCTAATATAAGATAAAATATTGTTTTTTTTGTGGAGCGCCTAATTAATTTGGAATATGAAACTTCCTATTTATTTATATTTTGATAGAGAATTTTAGGTGTGACATTATTTATAGAGTTTTTTTTTAAATTTAATTTAAAGTGTAAAAATGCATACAGTGGTAATCTTCATTGATGGAGTTGCAAAATCAGCTGTAAATTAATAAAACCTGGCTGTCCACCTAATGAGATTTATGTTAATACATTGTATCAATGCCTAGATTTCTGATTCAATAGCTGACCCAGGTTCCAATGTGAATGTAATATATATATATATATATGGAGAGCAATAGTGGGTTATTATATATACACACATACATACATATACTAGTAAGCCCGCTCGAAGCAAAAGCTTTGAAAGTTAGTCTGCCACGTTCTGTGTTTGTGCATGTGTGAGAAAGATATGTAGTTTCACTCTCTGCCAACAGATGTCAGTGTTTCAGAGACTCACAGACACTATATAGATATATAATGTTCTATAGATTGTAAGCTTGCAGCAGGGCCCTCCTACCTCCAAGACTGTCTGTTACCCAGTTTGTTTTATCACGGTCTGCTATTGTAAAGTGTAACAGAATCTGCTGCGCTATATAAGAAACTGTAAATAAATAAATAAGGCGGAAATCAACATACTGTATATAATATATATATATATATATATATGTCAATGTTTTATATCACAATTTTCCCAGTGATATTCCTTTTGAGTTCTAACCAGAGCCTACGGATGCCCAATGTCAAAACATTTCTGTCGATGGTGTACAATTGCCGATACATTGGTACCATCATCGAAAAGCGGGTCACTGATTCTTGATGCCTCTGCAGATATGCAGGCTGCAGAGAGCTCTCCAGTAGCACGTAAGATTGCAATTGGTAATTTATACACAAAATGTTGTCTGAATGGCTATGACATGTCTGCATTTATCTGACCACTCTTCATTACCACCACAATTTGCAACAAATCCAAAGACCTGCAAACATTGCTGGAAGTACACAAGCTGGTGGCGGCAGTGTTATGGTCTGGGGAATGTTTTTGTGAATTCTCTGTGCCCAATCATCCATGTGGAAGTAACTCTTCACCAATGTGGTTATCATTTATGCTTGCAGATCATGTAAACCCATACATGCAGATTATCTTTCCTATGGTGCAATCTTCCAGCAAGACAATCCAACATGTTCAAAGGTTTAAAAACATGATCGAGAGTAGTTGAACGAGCACAACCAAAACTTCCAAGTACTTCTCTAGCCCCTTAATTGTCCAAATTTTAACCCACCTTGATTGACGTGTTCATTCTATGCTTCCTCAGCTACACACCCTAAAGCAGCTGTGTGATGCACTGCAGTCAGCATGGCCCCAGATACCTGGGCTAACCTACCAGCACCTTACGGAGTCACTTCCAGCCTGTTAAGCTGTTATCCATGCTGCACAGCGCGGTTACTCTGGCTATTAGCTATTGGTCATAATAATGGCCCTTATTCTGATCGATGCGGATATTCCCGCTTGCGTACGGGCCGCCGATGTTTATCTTCTGCGCATGTGCAGAGGTCACTCTGCGCATGTGCAGGCGATTTCGCCGCAAGGATTCTCTATACGCCGCACAGGGGGCGTAGAGGGGCGTGAGGGGCTACTTATCCTCATTACCCTATGCATACGCCCCGCGTTTCATGGGCGTTCCCATGCAAACGCGGGGCGTATGCATGGTAATGAGGCCGTGATGCGTGGGTACGGGGCGGGCATCTGACATCGCCGGATGTCAGCTGCCCGCCCCCATACAAGATTTCACACGGACAAGTGTCCTTGTGGTCTTGTGTTGCGGGACCTGGTGGAACGTGCGGCCCTGCATTCAATGTTCGGCGACCATCGAATGCAGGGGCTGCTCCCACCATGGAGGAGGCGTATCCCCGTCCAATTTCATGCGGATCGCCACATATCCGCGTACGGACGGCAGGTGGCGATCCGTATGGAAGGCGGGGATTCGCCTGCACGGTCGTGGCCGCATATTCTGATCGGGCCGCACCGATCAGAATAAGGGCCAATGTGACAATGGTGTGTATATCATATACTAGCTAAACAAAAGCTTTGAAAGATAATCTGCTACCTCGTGATGCCTCTGTGTTTCTGTATTTGAGAAAGATGTAGTTTCACTTGCTGCCAGAAGATGGCAGTGTTTCGGTTACACACGGACACTAGACATATATGTATCAGATCTAGATTTTATATAAATGGCCAGGATGAAACACATTGGGGTCTACTGTCTACTGATGGACAGATAAGCTTGATTTTAATTTACTTATGGTATGTGTACATTTCTGCAATTGCTTTTCACTGTGGTATTAAAAATATGTTTTTATGCTTTAAAAAAAACACTGTGAGAAATTATTAGGTGGGTAAGTTGGAACCCCTTCGGTTGAAAACATATTTTGCTTCCATACAGTTTAAACGGTACACAATATGTTATGTTTTTTTCCCACATAATCACACTCATAGATCATGTAATCAAAGAAAGTGAAAAAACAACATATGTGTATTCAGTTATTATTTGTTCTTTTAAAATCACAGTGTTCTTCTGACTTAAATCATTTATTTTGCACTATTAGGCGCATTATGCAATTTACTGGTTATTATCTCTTTTGGTTTGCACAGTACACTTTGGGCAGAAACACATTTGAATTAATAAACACATAAACAAGTATGATTTAAGGTAATTACATGTGCGCTAGTCTCTATCTTTATATATATACTATATACTGTATACAGTGGGGCAAAAAAGTATTTGGACAACCACCGATTATGCAAGTTGACACACTTAAAAAGATGACAATGGTCTTTAATTTCCATCATAGGTATAATTCAACTGTGAAAGACAGAATGTGGGAAAACAAAACAGGAAACCACATTGTATGATTTTTTAACAACTTATTCATATATTCTTGGGAAAAAAAACCTTGAGATGCAGTGGCGGAACTCCCGGAGGCAATGGAGTCATCTGCCGCCGGGTGCCAGCCTTAAAGGGGGCACTGGCTCCATTGCTTCCTGGGAGTCCGGCCGGAGATTCCTCAGCCCCTGTGAGGAAAAGTGCCCCACTCAATAGGTATGCATTATTATGCACTTCTCCGGTCCCTGCCCCTTGCATACCTAATGAGCGGGTCCCCCCCTGAGATTAAGCTGCAGCACTAAATCCGACCATCCCTCTCCCCTCAGCAGGTATCGGCACTCGGCTGTCCCCCACCCCCTGAAAGGTGAGACATCAAGGCCGAGATTCTTATTCTAGCGCCGGGGCTAGCTCAGTGTAACACTGCCTGACGGCCGCGTCTCTGACTTCAGTGCTTGGCGGGAGCAGGGGAACGCTGCAGGGAGAGGGTGCCCAGAAGCAGCCCGGCGACTGGTAATTATCTGTGGGTATCTGGTAATTATCTGTGGGTGTTCGGGGGGGGGGGTGCAGAGAGAGGATGTAAAGCAGTGTAAAAGATGTTATAAGCAGGGGACAGAGCTAGCCCCCCCCCCCCCCCCCCGTGACAGCCCCCTGAAGGCCGCACTAGATCTGCAGTGCCGGCAGCTGTCTATCAACGCCTAAGAGGACTGCAGCCTGGCCCCGGCTCCATGATGGGACAGCGTGCAGGCCTGGAAGGCAGCAGAGGCACGGGAGGTCACGTGAATTCCGGCACCACGGCTCTAGCTGTGTCGCTAAAGTCAGGGGGCTGCTGTTGGCCCTTTGGGGGGGGGGGGGGGGGGGGGCACCAGCTTATATCTTGCCTCCGGGCTATATGGATGAACTTACGCCACTGTTGAGATATATTATAGGGGAACAGGCCAAATTTCAAAGTTACATTTGGGATAAGTTATTTTGTTTCTGCGCAGGGTAAATACTAGCTATGTAATTGTTACACTGCAATTTAGATGTCAGTTTGAACACAACCGACCCAAATCTAACTCTCGCTGCATATGTTACATTTGCCCCACATCCAGTGGACATGGTATTGACATTTTTTTGCATAGTGCATACTCTAAATGATCTTGCAAATCTAGGTACAGACTTATTTTTACTGGGGCAGATCTCAAGTTCAAGATGTGGTTTCAGCATTTTCAAAAGAACTTAGATCAGACTTAATTTTTAAAAGAAATCGCACATACTAACAGTAATTGGGAGAACCATGCTTATGATCACACTGGGCTACACAGACTGAGTGCTTGGATTAGGATAGAGAAATTGTGTTTCTTTAAACTGGCTTTACCAGCACTCATTGCAATCACCAAAGGGTTCTACGATCCCCAGTTAAAGTTCAATTTGAGCTGTATTCTTTTCTGTAAAGCTTGCATTAAACAGAGAACAGCAAAAGCATAAGCAGCATGTTGTCTGAATGCCTATTATGCCCAATACAGATGTGTTCATGTACATATAGACCAGCAGTCTTTTGTGACTTTTTCCATTAAATAGCAATGGTTGTATTTGCATATGAAATACTATGTTACAATGTTCCAGGAAAACACTGTAATGTTCCAATTCTTATGCAGGTACAGTGACTTTAATCAGCAAAAGCTGCTTGTGTGCCCCGTTTTGCAAATAAGATGCTATTACATGGACAAAACTGAAAAAAAAAAAAAAATAGATGACAGCTACAAAGTTACATGGATCTCAAGCGTTATGTATCGCATGGAGTATAGATGTATGTGGACACATTTATACATACACTACATAGATATACACATTCACACATATATATATATATATACATATATATATATACACACACACACTACAATATTAGGTGTACTGTACTCACCTGAAGTTGCATGTCCAAGTTCGATTTATAGTAGCTTCCATTTTCTGGAAGACGCTTATTTTTTTCAGAGATGATCTGGCTTATGACTTTATAGTTAAATACAGTCATGAAAAAGAACACACACACACTATATATATATATATATATATATATATATATATATATATATATATACACACACACACACACACAGTTATCAGTTCCTCTTTAAGCAGAGGTGCAAAGAGCTGTTATCTCAAATACAGTTCTAAGGTAAAGTAAGAAAATGTATTTACACCTAAATTTTTTAATATCATTTCTCTACAATGTACAATTCATCATAT
Organism: Crinia signifera; assembly: GCF_055691185.1. Taxonomy (NCBI): domain Eukaryota; kingdom Metazoa; phylum Chordata; class Amphibia; order Anura; family Myobatrachidae; genus Crinia; species Crinia signifera. The sequence goes on from NC_139221.1 coordinate 166,126,738, forward strand.
TTTCTAATAGGTTGAAAAAATTCATAGAATTTTGACCTCCAAAAAGAGCGATTGTATCGCAAAACAAAAAAAAATCAACTATGTACAGATGTGTCCTTATGCAGCCTTCCTGCGATACCAGGAAAGCGCGTCACCTGCCTCATATTCACTCCAATGGGACCCAGCTCCAATGTGAACATTTGAGGCATGCTGCGACATGTTCACATTGGCTGCAATGGGATACATCTGTAAGTGGTATTCTTTAATGTATTTTTCTTTGCGATTGCTGATATACAGATGTAGCCACAGTCATTGTTACCGCGCCAATCGCCATGTACAACATAAGTGTCTCACAGAAAAGCATTGAGCAGATATGTCACAGCATGGCATTTCTACTACAATCTTGGTCAAATGTGTTTGATCATTGCTCCTGACTAGAACAACCTTCATTTATACAACAAACAAGAGAAAAGAAACTCGGGTGGGGTGCACGCTAGACTCCCTCAAAACTGATATGCCTTGATGCAATTTAAAACATTTTATTAAATTGTTTTTTTTTAGATATGTATAATCCCACACAACGTTACCGGAGAAGGAGGGGAAAAAAAGAAAGAGAGAGGGGAATGTTAATAATTAGTAAATATTTGCCTTGATTTGCGAATATTATTATATAACCGGCTGGGTTATGTATATATGTTAGGGCTCATGGCTATCAGGAGGTTTCTGAAAAGTTTGTGACCATCATACTTCCTTACACCCGGTCGTGTACCAGTGTTCGTATTTTTCACTTATCGAATAGTGTTAAGGATTTAATCATTGGTCACCACGATGTCTCTGATGTTTTTGTTTTATTTAAAAGTTGGGACTTCTATGCCCACAGGGCTTCTGCTGCTCACTCGTCTTGCTTGATGTATAGGACGAGGAGTGAGAGAGCCCCGTGCCCATATATGGTCCCAGAGGGATAGTAGGATGATCTTTTAGACTGATCTCCTGGGTGCCCCCCTGTTGCCAAATGGCATTGCAGGGTAGGCAGTCCAGGTATATCTGCCTTGACCCTCCTTAGATGTAGGCAAAGGGATAGTGTCAAAAAATATTGGAGGTTGAATTGAAAGGATTAGAACCTCTATGGTACACTGTAAGTTATTAATCATATTCTTGCATGTTAAATCTCCAATGTTGCATGCAGTCACCCAGGTAAATATTGTACCCTCATTTTGTCTGTCCCTACAAGGTGGGTCCTTGACGGATGTATTAGGCCTACCCACCTTGCAATGCGAAGGTAACAAGGGGGTACCCTGATTTCCCGCCCCAGGGGCCACCTTATATTTCTATCCTCTTAGAGCCATAAATGGACACAGGACTCTCTCACTTCTCGTTCTATGCAATTTAGTAAGACGAGCAGCAGAGGTACAGTGTACCATAGAGGTTCTAATCCTTTAAATTCAACCTCCAATATTTTTTGACACTATCCCTTTGCCTACATGGAGGGTCAAGGCAGATATACCTGGACTGCCTACCCTGCAATGCCATTTGGCAATAAAACAAAAACATCGGAGACATCATGGTGACCAATGATTAAATCCTTAACACTATTCGATAAGTGAAAAATACGAACACTGGTACACGACTGTAAGGTCACAAACTTTTCAGAAACCTCCTGATAGCCATGAGTTTTAACATATATACATAACCCAGCCGGTTATATAATAATATTCGCAAATCAAGGCAAATATTTAGGAATTATTAGCATTCCCCTCTCTCTTTCTTTTATTCCCCTCCTTCTCCGGTAAAGTTGTGTGGGATTATACATATATAAAAAAAACTATTTAATAAAATGTTCTAAATTGCATCAAGGCATATCAGTTTTGAGGGAGTCTAGCGTGCACCCCACCCAAGTTTATTTTCTCTTGTTTGTTGTATAAATGTAATCAGGTATAAAACTCGGGGGTACACCACTGTCCGTCACCTAAAAAACACATACGGGGTAATTGACCCCCATGTGAAGGGTGACCAACAAAGAGCTAGTCTCCGAAAGGCCAGTTTTGACTCCTCATATAACGCTACAATAATTATAAAAGTGTTATCACTAGTGCAAGTCCCTAATCTTTTTTGTTTTTTCAATAGAACAACCTTCATGCCACTCCGTTCTAGGGATTGACATGAAGGGAACACCAAATTGGTTGGATATATTGTTTGTAGTCCACTTTGCTGTACACAGTGCATGATAGGCATTAGTACTGGGGTAGAGCTCTTATTGAGCCATGTAGGCAATAAATCGGTCCGATCAGACAACATATTGCTAAGTGTTCGCCTAGATTTAGGATGTTGTGTTAAAACAGAGTACTCTGTGGGGTACTCTGATATGAGTAACGCTACCTAATGTCTTATAACTAAACCATGAATCTTTATGATCTAAAAAGCGTTTGTCTTTTTTTTTAATCCACGTTTTAGGATATTACAGGTTTTTAAACTTGCAGTTCAGGAATTTAAGCATAGCATGAAAAAAACCCATGCAACATATTGTTTGAAACACTGCCAGTACTACAGATGTGCAGTGGCGTAACTTACCCCTTTTATGCACGCTGTGAGAGCAAGCTAAAAAGGGTGTGCCTTAAATGAGGGGCATGGCTAAGCATTCAGTTCCCACCATGCCGGGGTCTAGGAGATTCTCTTCCACTGAGACAGGAGCTGGGTGCTGCACATAATGTGACAATAGTGGCTATAATGTGACGATAGTGGCTAGTACAATGAAGTACATTCTAGTGTTTCTGCAGATGAAACAAAGCCTTACTTAAATATCATGTTACGTAAGGTTCTTTTTTTCTGCTTCCTTCTATCCTTCACAAATTTCTAATGACCACTTGTTTGTGTCAATGCAAAAGTATGTTATTAACTGGTTATATAATATACACTACTGTAGAATTGGACGGAGGTGGTATATATACAGTAACTAGAAATTACTATGCCCAAAGCTAAATATGTAATTAAGCCCCTTTACCCGCAAAGCAAGGTGCTACAAATAAAACACACACACACACATTTCTTTCATTTGCAGCTGGTCTCCACAGCAGTATTATAGCCAAACTACAGTATAAACTACATTTACAGTATGTCAAAATTCAGTTGACACCTCTTTAGCTCCACAAGAGCTGAACCACTACCCTGTGTTCTCCTGCTAAACTAAGCATCCTTTTGTTTTGGTTTTCTTTTCACATGACTGGATATTACAGGTAGTAATATCCAGTCCAATACTACTTCTTGTAAAGAAAATTTGCAATTGTTTTTAAGATTCTGTTTCTTTGTTGCTTCAATACAGAGGGGTAGATGTAAGAGAGGTCATTATGTGAAGAAATGTGCTCAGTACCAGTTGGAGCGAGGTATGTACAGTCAGTAGCACTGACAATTATGACAACTCCAGCTATTGATTGACAGCTGCAGGTATCATTGCCCCATCAACATATCAGGGGTAGCTATGTCCCTGGCTGTCACAGCTGCTGGTTCCGGGATGCATTGACATCTTGTAGCAAGCTTTTGCACATGCTCAGTGAGCCAGCTGGGGGTGAGACACTGCATCAGCACTAGGGTGGAGGGAGATCACTTCCTCACTTCAACACCCAAGATGTTCATACATCTCACACCTGCTGCTTCCTGAGCCACCTCAGTAAAGAGGCAAAACAGGAGGCGTTTTACCAACAAGATAAGTCCGGTTATAATACTTCTACCGCTGAGTCACTTCATTGTGAAATCCAAACTATCTGAAACATTGGCGTGATATTAGAATGAATAGGGGGACAATTACTTGTCCACTGCACACAGACCACAGGAATATCACAGTTAGGGGGGGTACACACCAGAACGATTAGGGCTCAATTCCATCAATCTGGATCCAATCTGTATGTAGATTGGGCATGTTTAGGTCCAATTCCGATCCGATTCCAATCCGATGCACTTCCCCGCTGTTGTTTGGTCGTTTTACAGATCCTACTTGCTGCAGGTAGGATCTGTAAAAGATCCATTCAACTGGATACAGACTCAGATCGGATTGGGATCAGATTGGATGCAGATCGTTAGCAGATTGTGTGCTCCAACAGATCGTGCAACCATCACACAATCTGCTAACGATCTACTAACAATCAGGATCGTTCTGGTGTGTACCAGGCCTTACTGCTATGATGGTTCCATTTTACCACATCACACTGGAGGGACTAGGAAAGTGTAAATTAGCAATGGACAGATTATTATGATCATCAGTATATGCTTTTGTATCTACTTATTGTTTCTGTTAGCATAAACTGTAAACCTCAGCATGATTGCTTTACCAATTGACCACCAGCCCTTTAAACAAAACCGCAAAATCCCAACATTACACAATTTACTGTACATACAGTATGTTATCAGCACTGGGGACTCGCATAACGGACCCTTTTCCATTAAAAAATAACCACACACCATTTACAAAATAGATTTTATTTGAACAGAATACACACACTCCCCTCTCCCTCATTCAATAAACCTTTATTTTAGAACCTATACTGGCAGAACCACATATTATATTAACCGAAGAATGTTGACACAGGATGATGCAACAGCGCGAGATCTTTTGCTAATTGGCATTTGCAAAGAATCTCACATCACCATACTGTACAGTATAATAGAATATATATATATATAAAAAAAAAATATTTATTTATTATATATATATATATATATATATATATATATAATCTATGTAGGCAGGGGAAATAACTGCTGCACCAGATGAAGTTACAAGGAGGTT